>NC_057864.1:23357059-23702918 GCF_019393635.1 Dromiciops gliroides | reverse complement strand
TTTGATCAAACCATCAGAATTCATGGCTTAAGATCTGGGAAGACCTTGAAGGAATTTCGTGGTCACTCTTCATTTGTGAATGAAGCTACTTTTACTCAAGATGGACATTATATAATCAGTGCATCATCTGATGGCACTGTAAAGATTTGGAATGTGAAGACAACAGAGTGTTGCAATACTTTCAAATCTCTCGGCAGCACTGCAGGGACAGATATCACAGTCAACAGCATTGTCCTTCTTCCTAAAAGTCCTGAGCACTTTGTTGTATGTAACAGATCCAATACAGTGGTCATCATGAACATGCAAGGCCAGATTGTCAGGAGTCTCAGCTCTGGTAAGAGAGAAGGTGGTGACTTTGTCTGCTGTGCCCTCTCACCTCGTGGTGAATGGATCTACTGTGTGGGGGAAGATTTTGTGCTGTACTGTTTCAGCACAGTAACTGGCAAACTGGAACGTACTTTGACCATCCATGAAAAAGATGTAATTGGCATGGCTCACCATCCCCATCAGAATCTGATTGCTACCTACAGTGAAGATGGGCTCTTAAAGCTCTGGAAACCCTAATTTTTGGCTTTGTTTTTGGTTTTGACTTTTGTTTCTCTTGCTTTCTTTTTACTCAATTTTGTAAACTAAGTGAATTTTCAAAGACATTTTAAGTATATGCTGTGGGGCCTTTGGGCCTCAGAAGCTGAAGCTACAAAGAACCATAGGCTTAATAAGTTTGTTTATGGCATTATGTTTAAAAAAGGGGGGGGGTTATTGACCCCTATTTCTTGGTTTATCAATGAACATACTGAATATTGAGTCTTGCTGATTGAAGTTTTATTTCTTTTTGATAAATTGATTATTACTTTAAGTATCTGTTATTTTCATACTAGAAAGAGAATTCATGTACAAGATGATGTGATTTACTTGCTAAAAGAAGATTATGTGATTTACATTCATTTATCATTTATATGTCATTGTGACTATGTATACTCTGGGTATGGTTTGGAATTATTGTATATATTACAAGTATATCCTCAGTTATGCAGCATAACACACATTTTTACCATCGTATTGTCTTTGGTACAATTAATATGAGATGTATGAATTATGGAAACTTACCATTTCAGAGACTAATTGCTCTTACAATGAGCTTGATGCAGGCCCTGGAGAGAACATATGTACAACAGGAGGAGAGATGGGTACATATAAGTCCATGGTTTGCTTATGATGGCGACTATGTAGACCACAATTGCTGGGTATAGTCTAGTTTCTTCCTCTCTCCCTCCTAAAAGAGCCTGGTATCATGGAAGCTTCAACACATGTACCTAGCTTAATTTAACTTTTCTTTTTTTTTTTTTTTCACTCAGTCTGATGGTATGGTCAGAATCCATCCACCTGGGGCCTAGCACAATTGCTGGATGTCTCTGAACCACAAGATGTGGTATGGTAACCTTTCCACAACATTTTCAGGTAACATCATGGACACATTACTAAATTTGGCCCTGATCCAGATACACGGTGGTAAGAAGTGTTCTAGATTGCATAACTACTTCAACTCTTGAAGAACTCTCACTGTTTAATTTGATCATTGACAATGTTATGCTAAGGATTAGTGAAAATTCAGGAGTTCAGCAGCTAAAGAAGCTAGTCCAGAGACAACCAGAGTCCAGTTTTCCTGATAACATTTCTCCACTCCAAGAAGACAAGATCTCAAAGACTTTAAATGAACAGTTTGGTTTTGTTGTTTTTCTTTTTCCCTTCTGGTATCACATACACCATTGTAACATGTATTCTCTGCAGAGGCCCTCCCTCTGCCAGCCATGTCAAAATAAAAATAAACAAAGTGCAGCTTTGATCAAAATCCACATTTTGATTTCTGTTACTTTCTGACTTGCAACATTTGACTGGTTATTTCTATTGTGGTGAAGTGTTTGATGAAAAAGGAGCAACCTAGGCCTTTGACTATACTTCCCAGAACTGAAGGCATATGGCTGATTGCTGTCAATTCTCAGGGGGTTATTTGCATGAGAGGGATTCATTAATCAGTCAGCAGTGTTTGGTTTTATATGAATTGCACAGACAATGAATGGTTCACAGTCTATTAGAACCTTCCACTTCTATGTTGAGAACTGTGAGAACCTGGTATCATCATCTGCTGGAGGAAGTGTGCTTGCTTCTTAGTCATTTTAGTGATTTGAAATATGTGGTGTAAGTAGTAGCCAGCACAAAGGTAGGGCTTGGTTGCTTTTATGATTTATCAATATTCATATTGATATCAATATTGCAAACAAGTAAAGACAAAAGGTTGGAGAATACTTCCCCCCACCCCCCACCCCCTTCCCTCCTCCCAAAGAGGATTTCCCACTCAGCTCAGTACAACCCAGATGGAGGTTTGATCACTTGTGAACACAAAGGTTTATCAAGTGATCTCCTTGGTTTGAATCCTTCCCTACATTCACAGTTACACAGATCAGATTCCAATACAAGTAAATGGCCTCCTTGGTGTGTCTGGAAAGCCAAGTGATTATCAGCTTCCTTCAAATAGAGTGTTTATTTTTTTATCCCCAGGATAAAAAGCAAAATTTACAACCAGGAATCAAGTGGAGCTCCCTGCATTGTACAGGGTTGCCCCCAAATCTTGTTGGTGTTGGAAACTTTCATAGCTTCTGACTGTACTGAGACTTCAGGGATCCTCCTTGGATATTCTAGTCTGAGATTAAACACATCCCAGCTCTCCCAATTTTGGGATGACCCCACTGACTAGCGTAGGATTAATTGTTTTTAATGGAAATAGTAAGCCTTTGTGACCTGTCCGTGGCATCGTTTCTAAAACCGGTCTGACTCTTAGTCCAGAAGATAGGTTTCAAACTCCTGCTGTGACAGTTTACTAGGGTGACTAGATAAGTCACCAGCTGTCTTTATCTCCTAAGAACTTCTTAGCTAAGCATCCACTTTACAAGTCTATTGAGGGTCTATTGGGCTTACGGGCAAAAAGGGTTTGGGAAGGATAGAATCACCAATAAGAAAAGGCTAGTTCTCTCTCCTACAATTAGAGATACCCCAATTTAACTTAAATGTGTCATCTTCAACTACTATGACATCTGCTGCTCTACGAAAAATGCCAAATGAGTTCTGACAGCTAAGGACAAAAAGATGCCTTGTTTTGAAGGCCTAGACTCTAATCACCTCTAGGACACTGTTGTAAGATTTCTGTTCATTTATTTCTCCTGAAATGTTTTCCTCTGCATTCCCAATTCTGAAGGATTGGGGAGTACTTAAACTACCTTTGCTCACCAGTTCTTTTGAGAAAGAAAAAGCATGAGATAAAGGGCATTGTAAGAAGCAACATGGCTCAGTGAATAACAGGTCCTAGGCTTGGCCATCCAGAGTTGAGTCCAAGTCCTGACAGGCTACTTAACATTGGCAATGGATTAGCTCCAAGTAATACCACCCATTCTGCAGACTCAACTGGGAGCTAAAAATTTGTCTAGAGATTTTTCCTCTTACCCAAGGCAATCCCCAAGCCATGATCCCCAAAGGTCATTGTCACCCAAGTAACAGTTTGTGTCCTCTTAGAAGTCAATGAACAGGCAGCATTTAGAATGACTGGGGGCCAGTTTTTGTTGTGCTTGATGTATTCAAGCAGCTTTTTCACCCCTATATCTCTACTAGCCTACCCGAGGTTGAACCAGAAGTAGGAAAAATACTTAGCTTAACGCTTCTGAAGTCAGTATGTAGTAATGGTGGGGGGAGAAGGTAGAGTATTGTAAAAATTGGAGGATTTTCACATCCTTTATTTAGGTCCAACCCTAGTGCAGTGGAAAGAAAACTGCATTTGAAACTGGGATCTAGGTTCAAATTCCAGATCAGTGACTATCTACTTTTGTTATGCTGTGCTTCTGTCTCTAGCTTCTCATGGTCTCAGCTTCATCCTGTTAGGTAGGTGGGCAGTTGTATTAGCTCAGAGCTTGATTTCTATGGTCAAAAAAAAGAAAGAAAAAAAAAGCTGAGAATCTGGAATTGTCTCAGACTTTTTTTTAGTTTTAAAAGATTAAATTAGGGGCAGCTTATTAGCTGTGTGACCCTGGGCAAGTCACTTAACCCCAATTGCCTGACCTAAAAAAAAAAAAGATTAAATTTTTAGAAAAACAAGTTGATATTTGGAGATTATACCGATAGTGACCTTTCCATCTAATAGAAATAGATGGTAAAGCCCGAGTTCAGTAACACTATCCAATACAAGCTACCCGTCTCTGCCCAATATACTTGCTTCTAACACTTTTATATTGAGACTTACCTCTCCTCCGCCTCCACTCTTTTCTATGTTTTCTATCCTTTTACTTGCTGCAGCCACTCCAAGATCTTTACATTGTATTTATTTGGTCACCTTGAAATCCTTATGAGGGTGATAAAAATAGCTCAAATGTCCACCAAGGTGCATCAGAATGGATAAGCCTTCTCTTAACACCTCAGGTCAAGAGAATAAGTTTAGGCTCTAAAATGTTGGGGTTTCCCCTTCCCTCAAGTTGGGGTGGACTGTAGTTTTTATTTGGATAAACCCATTAGAGAACTGGGAAAACCTGTGACCCAAGAATATGGGAAGTCACCATTCTATACTTACCGAGAATAATTTCTTCAATGGCAGAGATTGTTTACTCATTGCCTCAGTTTATCACAGAGCCACAAGATTAACTAACAAGCACTCACCAAGTGAACTTTGTTAAAAAGAATTAGCCCTTTTTTTTTTTTTTTGCTATTAACACCACCTTTCTAAGATCCTGTAAAGCTCACCCCTCTCTCCTGGATGTTATCACAGCATTTATTCATATCTATAGAGATGTTTGCACTTCCATACATTTAATTCTCTCCTACAAGTGGAGAAGGACCCTAGCCATTACCAGGAACCAGTCTAATAGATTCTCACACAGATCTTGAAGGCTTTCAATAGCTGTCCTCTTGAATGGCTCAAGACTGTTTCGGGCTTGTAGTAATCACTCACTCCCTAACTTCTTCAGGTGTTATTTTGATTCTTTTCTTTCAGCCTCTTAAGCAGCAAAGCTCCAGGTCTCAGGCTCCCAGGTGCCCTAGAGTTTGCATTCCTAACTAAAGCAAAACAAATACATGAATGGCACCCTCCCTTCCAAGCCATGTTTCTTAGACATTTACTCTAGAACAATTAAGCACAGCACAACAAAAGAGAAATATTTTAGACCCAGGTAATTTGGAATGAAGACCACCTGAGCCCTAATCCTGATCCTCATCCGCTCAGGAGACCGGTGAAGTCTCGAGTTAAAAACCCTCAACTTCCTTGTTTGTTAAAGAAAAGAGAAACACAGTAAGTAGAACCTGCCCAATAGAATAGTCTTTGGAAGCCAGGTTACACCGCAAGTCACCGGTTGTGCTTGCAAAGGGCTCTGGAGTCATGTGGTCAGACCCAGGGCTAGAAAGGCTTTCAGTGTTTGTGGGAATAATCTCCTACAGTTAACTGCAGGAAGCATTAGGCCTTTGCTACTGAGAGTGCCTTCCCAACTCAGACCATTAGCGGTTCCAGATTCATGGCACCTTTTCATCCGATACCATGCGGGGCAGAAAACGTCAAATTGTATCACTTTCTTTACAAAGGAGCAATTGGAGATTTGAGAACTAGCTTTAAATGGCAGCTACCCATATTGAGGTCCTCAAGACACACAACTCAAAAGAAGTCAAGGTTTGTTTGCTTTGGTTTGTTTTTAAGTGGAAAGTGAGGAAACGTAAGGGGCCCAGAAAGATGACCTAAGACAAGGTCATCGAGCTGCGATATTTCCTGAGCACCTGCTAAGTGTGAGGCCCAGAGCTCACCCATTCCTCAATAACCCTCTCAGTCCTCATCTCACACCAAGACTCCTTTCCCCTGCCCAGGCTATCTTCCCTAGAAACAGATTGACTATTTATTGGAAAAGAGAGGGAAAAAAAGACTCCTGCAGGAGGAAACAAAAATATTTTTTAAAAATAGAAAGTGCTTGATAGGATCGGAGCTCTGAGAGAGAAAAACCTTGGGGTAACATTTCTGAAAGAAAAAGAAGAACAAAGACTTTTCCTTCAAGGTTAATGCTTTATATAGAGAAGGAAGCAAGGAGAGGGTGGAGCTTATAGGAAACTTAATATCACCAAGGTGTGCTTTTCAAATTTGTGAAAAGTAGGAGGGACTTTCAGAAGCAGAATGGTCCAAGTGCACTGCTGGCCTTCCCAGGTAAAGGTAAAGTAAAAAGTAAAAACTGGCAATTCACACCAAAGGACCCATAGAAAAAGGCGCTAGAGAAATCAAAGGTGGAAATAGTGGAATCGTGGGGAATTATATTCAGGAGAGTATATGGATTAGGGACCACAGGTGTTCTAGGCATCACAGGAACATTCACGGCTCCCGTCTTGGACAAGCAGTCACATGAGCTCAACAAAGGGGAAGTGCAGGGAACTAAATAAACAGAAGATGGGATTCTCATGAAGGACTACCTAACACCTTCAATTGCCTCTGGAAAGGAAATACTGGGAGACTCAAGGAAGCGGTTTAGAGGGATCTAACTGAATTTGGATCGTAGAGACACTAAGAACTTTTCCAAGTTCAGAAGAGTTAAACGCCCAGAGGGAGGATAGGAGGATGGGACTTCTTCCAGGGGTGGGGAAGAAGAGCAGATTAAGACGGGAGCTGTCAGGGTATGGGGGAAAGTAGAGAGCTTTTCAGAAAGAGGAAGAGCCGGATATCATTGTGGGGAGAGAATTTATATATATGAATTCTGTATATCTGGTGAAAGTCATGGCCTAGAAGGTGGGGAGGCAAATCTTTTTACATTTTCACTAGAAATGAATTGTAACAGTAATCATATCTTTCAGCAAAAAAAAAAAAATAGACAATACCTCATTAAGGTGGGCTCTGATAATTCACACTTTTTGCCTAGATATACCATTAATAGTTAGAACATTTACAAGGTAGATGAATGTTATGGAAGTTTGTAATAATGGCAATGAGATAGAATATTAAGGGAAAGAAAAAGATCAAAACCTCATAAATGTTTTTAACAAAAACACCAGATCGTAAAACAAATTCGAGTTGAATATCCTATTTTGAAATAAAACTTAAGATCTATCAATTAAGAGTTATTAAACATATGAGGCCATCATAATATTTGAATTGCTAGGGGTATGAAAACTTGAAATACCAGTGAAGTTTGAAAAAAGAAAATAGTCAAAATTTAACAAAGTTAAAACAAATTTATTAACTACCACACCATTATTAATGTGTGAAATGTTTCAACAGTAACTGTTTAGCAGTTATTGAGAAAAGCTATGAAACAGCACCACTGCTAAATGGAACAAGTTTCTCTGGCATATCAGGGAAACCTCCAGTTTTCAGGATTTTAAAATTTGTTCTTGCTATTAACACCTAGGAGCCAAGTGATTTTTCCCAGAGTCAAACATTCATTGCACCTAGATAGGGAGTATCTCAGAGGGAAAACTCAAACCCAGACTTTAAGATCACCTTTTTTGGTGAAGTCACAGTAATATTGCATTTCTAAACAAAGTTTCAAGTATTTGACATTCTTTTAATAGTTGCACTTATAACAATTTATAAGCCCAAAAGAATATTCTATAATTATCAAATATCCACATTACAGATTGATAAACTAAAGTAACTTGCTTTAAGATCATGCAATTAACAAATTTCCAGATCCAAATTTTTAAACACTTTATCTTAATGCAAAATAAACTGTGACTTTAAAATCTACAATCTTGTTAGAAGACATATTTCACTTAAAATAAGATGAATAAATTCAATTACAACTGGAACTATTCCCAAATGGTAAAATTCTCAATTTATCTGAAGCCTATTATCAATTATTATCTTTTTAAAAAATTTTATTATTTTATTTTATTTTTTGGTGAGGCAATTGGGGTTAAGTGACTTGCCTAGGGTCTCGCAGCTAGTAAGTGCTAAGTGTCTGAGGTCAAATTTGAACTCAGGTCCTCCTGACTCCAGGGCCAGTGCTCTATCCACTGTACCACCCAGCTGCCCCAATTATTATCAATAAACTAATTTTTACCTAGTGATAAACACTGGTGATTGAGAAGCCAGATAGTTCCCCAAATTTAAATACAACCTGATTACCCTTGATTTGGGGGTTCGTAAAAACCTGTATTTTAAGCTATTTAATACTGGAGATCAATTTTCAACTAAAGTTTGAACAAGTTTCTTAAAAACAGGTTAACAATAAAAATCAAGCAATAGTCTAACGGCCTCTCTGTGTAAATTACCTTTCTGACAATTCTACTTTGAGTGGTGTGGGGACCAATTTCTAATTGGGGAGTGTTAGCTAAGTGGCTCGCCACAATATTGGGGCAAGGAAGGAGACAGACAGCCTCCCTCAAAACGGAGCAGGATTTAATTAACAAGAATCAACTTAAAAAACACAAACAGAATCAATAGGATTAAGGGAAAGGAAATAAAATGGGGAAAGGGAAATTATACAACCTGAACAACACCACTGCCCAGGAATCATCTGAGAACACACAGCAGCATCTTGTTGCCTTCCAGTTTCAAGCTAGAATGGTGGAAAACATCCCTTCTTCCCAGCAGACCCCATGCTGACCACACACACAGCCCCCAGCTAATTGGCTGGCTGCTCTGACAGTCACATGACTGCCCTCACTAGGTTTCCAATCATTATAATTTTGTCAGGCCCATGTAAGCGTTGTCAAGTGGTGATGGCGTGAGGTGCCAGCGCCATGGCGATGGTTACAACTAGTGGGTGGAGCACTGTGCGGTTTGCGGAGCCCCAGGCCAGTGAGCATGCTGAAGTTTTTTAAAAAAATTCTAGCCAAAAGATGGGGTCACAAAAACCTCAAATAACAATTAATTCTTTACATTGGCAAAGAGGATTGCTAACTGAATGCAAGATAAAGGACTCAGCCTGAATAGCAAGGGACACACACATAGGCATATAGAACATTTGAACACAAATAGCATTCTACAAGGACAGACATAAAAATAATAATGGTTAAGATTCAATTTAGCATGTACAAGTTGCATGCCCAATTCATTAATGTCCTCTTTCTCTTTTTTATTCATGTAAGCATTTAGAGTTATAAATTTTCCCCTAAGCACTGCTTTGGCTGCATCCCATAGATTTTGGTATGTTGTCTCATTATTGTCATTCTCTTGGATATAATTATTGATTGTTTCTATGATTTGTTGTTTGACCCATTCATTCTTTAGAATGAAATTATTTAGTTTCCAATTGAATTTCAGTCTACTTTTCCATGGCTCTTTCTAATACTAAACTAGAGATCCTGAAAATTAAAGGACAAATTAATAAGATCAAAAGCAAGAAAACTTTAGAATTAATCAATAAAACTAAGAGCTGGTTTTATGAAAAAAAACACAATAAAATAGATAAAATATTGGTTAATTTAATTAAAAAAGAAGAAAACCAAATTACCAGTATCAAAAATGAAAAGGGTGATGTTACCACCAATGAAGTAGAAATTAAATCAATAACTAAGAATTATTTTGCCCAACTGTATGCCAATAAATTTGACAATTTAAATGAAATGGATGAATATTTACAAAAATACAAACTGCTCAGGTTAACTGAAGAGGAAATAAAATCCTTAAATAAGCCCATATTAGAAAAAGAAATTGAACAAGCCATTAATGAACTCCCTAAGAAAAAATCTCCAGGGCCAGATGGGTTTACAGGTGAATTTTACCAAACATTTAAAGAACAATTAATTCCAATATTATACAAATTATTTGGAAAAATAGGTGAAGAAGGAGTTCTACCTAACTCGTTTTATGATACAAATATGGTGGTGATACCAAAACCAGGCAAAGCAAAAACAGAGAAAGAAAATTATAGACCAATTTACCTAATGAATATTGATGCTAAAATCTTAAATAAGATATTAGCAAGGAGATTACAGCAAGTGATCACCAGGATAATACACTATGACAAGGTGGGATTTATACCAGGAATGCAGGGCTGGTTCAACATTAGGAAAACTATTAACATAATCAACCACATCAATAAGAAAACCAACCAAAATCATATGATTATCTCAATAGATGCAGAGAAAGCTTTTGACAAAATACAGCACCCATTCCTAATAAAAACACTAGAGAGTTTAGGAATAGGGGGAGCTTTCCTTAGAATAATAAACAGTATCTACCTAAAACCATCAGCAAGCATTATATGCAATGGAGATAAGTTAGAGGCCTTCCCAATAAGATCAGGGGTGAAACAGGGATGTCCATTATCACCACTATTATTTAATATTGTACTAGAAATGTTAGCTTTAGCAATCAGAGAAGAAAAAAGAAGTAAAGGAATTAGAATAGGCAAGGAGGAAACAAAACTATCCCTCTTTGCAGATGATATGATGGTATACTTAAAGAATCCTAGAGAATGGACTCAAAAATTACTTGAAACAATTAACAACTTTAGCAAAGTAGCAGGATATAGAATAAATCCACATAAATCATCAGCATTTCTATACATGACCAACAAAGTCCAGTGGCAAGAGATAGAAAGAGAAAGAGAAATTCCATTTAAAGTAACGGTAGATAATGTAAAATACTTGGGAGTCTACTTGCAAAGACAAACCCAGGAACTCTATGAACACAATTACAAAACACTCTTCACACAAATCAAATCAGATCTAAATAATTGGAAAAATATCAATTGCTAATGGATAGGCAGAGCAAATATAGTAAAAATGAAAATTCTACCTAAATCAATTTACTTATTCAGTGCCATACCAATCAGACTACCTAAAAATTATTTTATAGAGCTAGAAAAAATAATAACAAAATTCATCTGGAAAAACAAAAAGTCAGGAATATCAAGGGAAATAATGAAAAAAAAAATGCACAGGAAGGTGGGTTAGCGGTACCAAACCTGGAGCTTTACTATAAAGTGGCAGTCATCAAAACTATGTGGTACTGGCTAAGAAATAGAGTGGAGGATCTATGGAATAGGTTGGGCACAGGAAACACGGCAGTAAAGGACACTAGTAATGTAGTGTTTGATAAACCCAAAGACTCCAGCTTCTGGGATAGGAACTCAGTATTTGACAAAAACTGCTGGGAAAACTGGAAGATAGTATGGCAGAAATTAGGCATAGACCAACATCTTACACCTTATACTAAAATAAGGTCAAAATGGATGCATGATTTAGACATAAGAGGTGATACCATAGGTAAATTAGGAGAGAAAGGAATAGTCTTCCTATCAGATCTTTGGAAAGGAGAACAGTTTATGACCAAACAAGAGATAGAGAATATTAAGAAATTCAAAATGGATGACTTTGATTACATTAAATTAAAAAAGGTTTTGTACAAACAGAAGCAATGCATCCAAAATTAGAAAGCTGGTGTAATGGAATTTATTAATTTGATCATTGACAATGCTATGCTAAGGTTTAGGAAAAAATCCAGCAATTCAAACAATTAAAGAAGAGAATCCAGCTTTCCAGACCAGAGTCCAGAATCCAGTTTTTCAGATCAGAGTCCAGAGCCCAGAGCCCAGTTTTCCAGACCAGAATCCAGCTTCCTCCTGATGACATCTTACCACTTCAAGAAGACAAGAGAACTCAGAGACTTTAAATGAACAGTTTTGTTTTGTTAGTTTTTGTTATCTCCTTCTGTTATTATGTACCATCTGTAACATGTACTCTCTGCAGAGGCCCTCCCTCTGCAAGACCAATGTCAAAGTGTCGTGTTATGAGGGACTGCCCCCATGACAAAACTTTTTTCTTTCCTTTTTTCTATATTGATATTATCATATTATTAGTTAGCATAGGATATTATTTTTGGCTGTTTCATTGAGCAAACTCATTCATTTTTTTTTAAGTGAGGCAATTGGGGTTAAGTGACTTGCCCAGGGTCACACAGCTAGTAAGTGTTAAGTGTCTGAGGCCGGATTTGGACTCAGGTACTCCTGACTCCAGGGCCGGTGCTCTATCCACTGTGCCACCTAGCTGCCCCAAACTCATTCATTTTTCAAGTGAAACAAAGGGTAAAAAAACCCGGAAGTTTTAGCTGAATCATTTGAGAGTTGAGCGCATGCTACTGATGCGGCTTTTGAAGGACCGCCCTTTTGGGGAGGAGACCGCGATGAACAGCCATGCTCCTGCTGCTCCCCTGAGAGCTGGCCAAGCACACTGTGTCTGAGGGCACCAACTTCTGGGAGGGCAGTTTAAAAACTGAGGGTGGAATGGAAGCGCGCTCTCTCTCTCTCTCTCTCTGTTTTTTTAAAAACCTAACCGTGGTGGCGCACACGTGTGCTAGTTCTCGGCTTGGCAGGCAGTTTGGGATTCGGTGAGTTTTACAATGGAATATAGACTAAGCTTAGATCTAAGATTATTCATTTGTATTTCTACTTTCCTATTTCCCTAACTGGTATCACCTTTTTGTTGTCTAATTAATTCCTAAACAATAAAAGCTAATCCCTCACTGATTAAAGCTCAGAGGCTTCTTTTTCTTAGTGGTCTGGGAGATATATAAGGGAAAAGTTAAAGGGGGAGTTTAATGCTCATATATCCAATTTTAAATTTCACACTGGGAAACAATTTTTATGGCCAGTACTTCTGATAAAGGCCTCATCTCTAAAATATATCGGGAATTAAATCAAATTTATCAGAATACGAGTCATTCCCCAATTGAGAAATGGTCAAAGGATATGAACAGGCAGTTTTCTGACGAAGAAACCAAAGCTATCTATTCCCATATGAAAAAATGCTCTAAATTTCTAATGATTAGAGAGATGCAAATTAAAACAACTCTGAGGTACCACCTGACACCTATCAGATTGGCTAAAATGACAAAAAAGGAAAATAATAAATGTTGGAGAAGCTGTGGGAAAATTGGAACACTAATGCATTGTTGGTGGAGCTGTGAACTGATCCAACCATTCTGGAGAGCAATTTGGAATCATGCCCAAAGGGAGATAAAGCTCTACATACCCTTTGACCCAGTAATACCACATTTGGGTCTTTTCCCCAAAGAGATCATGGGAAGGGAAAAGGACCCACATGTCCAAAAATATTTATAGCTGCCCTTTATGTGGTGGCAAGGAATTGGAAGTTGAGGGGATGCCCATCAATTGGGGAATGGCTGGACAAGTTGTGGTATATGAATGTAATGGAATTCTATTGTGCTGTAAGAAACAATGAGCAGGAGGAGTTCAGAGAAACCCGGAGGGTCTTGTGTGGGCTGATGATGAGTGAGATGAGCAGAATCAGAAGAGCATTGTACACAGTATCATCAACATTGTGTGTTGGACTTTATTCATCTCACCAATGCAATGGTACAGAAGAGTTCCAGGGGACTCGTGATGGAAGAGGATCTCCAAATCCAGGAAAAAAAAAACCAAAACTGTGGAGTATAGATGCTGATTGAACCATACTATTTCTTTTGCTTTTGGTGCTGTTGTTTTTCTATTTTGAGGTTTTCCCTCATTGCTCTGGTTTTTCTCATATAACATGACTAATGCAGAAATATGTTTAATGTTTATATATATATATATATGTGTGTGTGTGTGTATATATATATATATATATGTATATTGGAATGATTGGAATGACGCAACTGACTAAAAATCACTGATAAAACGAGTTTAGGTTTTTAAGGGTTTATTGGAAAATAGAAAGAAAACGATTGAGAACAGAATTCTAACAGCCTGGCATTCCTATCTTTCCTCAAATTTCCTGTGAAGTCCTCTGCCGCCACCACCATCAAGTCAGGAAGCCAAAAAGCCCCAGTGCTCTCTGCGCAGGCTCCCTTTCCTCCTTCCTGTTTCCTCCCAGACCATAGGAGGCTCCTCAAGTTGATTGGCTGGTAGCCTTGATAGACAGCACCCATGAGCAAACGTCATTTCCTGACGCCAAGGAAAAGCCACAATGCCTCTGAGGCATTTTCCTCATGGTGGAGCTTTCCCACAGCAATGTCTCCAGTAGGTGGCGTCATTCCAATCATTACTATATATATATATATAAAATCTATATCAGATCACCTGCTGTCTAGGGGAGGGGGGATGGAGGGAGAAAAAGCTGAAATTGGAAAGCTTGTATAAAGAAAAGTTGAGAACTATCTTTACATGTAACTGGAAAACATAAAATACTTTATTAAAAAATAAAATAAAGGGGCAGCTAGATGGCGCAGTGGTAAAGCACCGGCCTTGGATTCAGGAGGACCTGAGTTCAAATCCGGCCTCAGACACTTGACACTTACTAGCTGTGTGACCCTGGGCAAGTCATTTAACCCTCATTGCCCCACCAAAAAAAAAAAAAAATTTAGCATGTACAAACTAAGTCCTCCTCTATCCTCAAAGATCTATTAATTTGAGCCAGATTAATTGGTCTCCATTTTCTTAAAGAAATAGACCTTTTTCTGAGGGACAAAATGTCCTATCAACAATCCTATTTTCCTCCCTTTTTAAACAAAGTGATATGGGGAGAAAGCACGTGGGTCTTTAGGATTCCTCTGTAAAGAATTACACTCTCGCACAAGTTCTATTTAGGAATAAAAGAACAGGTTTATTGGGGTACAAGAGAAACTGACCAGGAGGAAGGTTTTGGAGAAACAAAACGCTTTCCTCCCTGACTAGATTGGGGAGCGCTCTTTTATAGGGTTCAGATGGCGTGGGTAAGAATGTCCCTTATTGGCTGGGGGTGCTCTGGTGGTAGGCTGAGGTAGGTGATGATGAGTTGTGAGCAATCTGGTGATGGGCCTTAACTCCATCCTGGTGGGTCTGAGCAGTCTACTGGTGGGTGGTTCCACGTGGTTTTCTCCCGGCAGGATGACCTCATCCAGGTGCTCAGGAGGACTGGAATGCCTGGTGGTGGTCCTGGAGCATGCTCAGTTCAGTCTGGTTCTGCTTATCTCTTTTGGGTGTGTATGTCCTAGACTGAGCTCAAGAAGAGGCCTACTTGACTTCAAGGTGAAAACTGAGGTTTCAAGGAAAAAGTTCCTTGACCTCCTCAGACAACTCTCATAACATATCTATCCATCCATCCATCTATCTATGTACACACACACAGACCTTTATGTCACCTCTTCTCACATAGCATTTCACTACTCTGGCATGTTGATCCTGCCCAGATAACTTGAGGATTCCACTGTCCGACATTGTGCAGAGTTCCAACTTCTAGTCCTGGGGACATCTCCCAATAAGTGATTATTCTTCATGTTTATATATTGGGGGGATGTAGTCTGATGGAAAATGTAGTACCTCAGATGTGCCCACACTTCATTAATAACTAGTCCACAAAGATGAAGCACTTTACCTGCCATTTACCAGAGAAGTGACGAACTGAAAATGGAAAAGCAGACATACATTTTAGGATCTGGTCAATGTGGGAATTTCTTATTGGACTATGAATATTTCTTTTCTTTTTTTATTGTTTATTGGTGGCATGGGCAATGGGAGGGAGTGGTCATAAATGCTTGAAATTAAAAAATAAAAATAATTCAATCCCTCATCCCTCCTCCCTCCCCTGCACCCCCAAAGGGTTGAGGGATGCTGAGTTTTAACTCAGAAGGTATTTCTGTTTATAGGTTTGGGAATAAAATAGAATCTGCCCTAGACAAAACGATTTTTCTTTAGGATTACTCAGCTTATCTTCCCCCCAGCCTTGTCAGTGGCTCAGTCTTCTTCTCTCATTCCCCTACTTTGGTTGATAGTTATATTTATGCATTCTCTACTTTAAACCCCACCCAAACCAGCTCCCCAGAAAGTTCCCTGAGACCCCAAGTATTTGCATTCCCTCCTCCCTGTTCCCAGTCTTAGTGATTGGCTCCTAGTTCTCAGGAATGATCTAAGAAACACATTCACACTAAAGAACCAAGATAGATAGGTAAGATAGATAAGATAGATCTTACTATTGATACTAATTCACATTTCTCTGGCCCTTTAAGGTTTACAAAGTACTTTCTTTACAACCACCCTGTGAAGCAGATTCATACTAGTATTATCATTCCCATTTTTCAGATGAGTAAACTGAGAGGGATTGAGCAAATTGCCCATGGTCAGACAGCTTTTAAGCAGCAAAGCTAGTGTGTGACCCCAGTTCCTGACTTCAAATCCAAAGCTCTTTGTTCTGTCACAGCCAGGAGTATTTTTATCTTCACAGAGAAAAACACACAAAAAACAAACAAACCCATATCAATTTCCAAAGGTGGAATTAAGGTATCAGGAACTTTGTGAAGAAAGTAGTTGGGTATGGGGAATACAGGCTCCTTATGAGACAGAGTTGATTAGAATAGGGAAAGCTAACAAAATGTATTATGGGGATTGAAAACCTAGGAAGGGAATACAAGCAAGTAGAAGACATGAGACTTAGTCTAAAGAACTATGGAATGGAGAATTTGGTGAGGAGGGGGAGAAAGTGAAGCAGGAAACGGGGAAGCTTAGCTTGGGTTTTTGGCAGCCATGGGTGGGCTTAAAAGCACCAAGTTTGTGTTCAAAACATTCTGCTGTGGATCATATACAGTTATGGGTTGGAGATGTTTTTGTTTTTGTTGTTGTTGTTGTTTTTTGGTGGGGCAATGAGGGTTAAGTGACTTGCCCAGGGTCACACAGCTAGTTAGTGTGGAGTGTCTGAGGCTGGATTTGAACTCAGGTCCTCCTGAGTCCAGGGCCAGTGTTTTATCTACTGCAGCACCACCTAGCTGCCCCTCCAGTCTTCTTATATCTTAGAACTCCCCACCCACGTGCACTAGGATCCAGTGACACTGTGCTCCTTGCTGTTCCTCATGCAAAATACTCCATCTCCCCAGTCTGTGCATTTTTACTAGGTGTTCCATGCCTGAAGTTCTCTTTCCTCTGTCTCTTGCCTTCTACGGCTTCCTCCAAATCCCAGCTACAATCCCCCCTTTTACAGAAAACCTTTCCCTGGCCCTCTTCATTCTGGGGGCTTCCTTTCCTCTGCTGATCATTCCAAGCTATCTTTCATGTACCTTGTTTGAACATTGTACCTTGTTTGCACGGGTAACCTGAGTAGCAAAGCCCTTTGGTATGGGAATCTCTCCTCATTGGTGGAGGGCAGTGCTTTGTGCCTGGGGCAGACTTGTTGAGAGAGCAGGCCAGAAGAGAGAATTGCTTCAGTCTCTTTAGATTCTTTTAGTGTCCAGCGGTTTTTCTGACTTCCAGATTCAAGAGAGAAAATGAATGATGCCAACCTCTCTTAAGAGTCTGGAAAGAAGGGGGCAGCTCGGTGGTACAGTAGATAAAGCACCAGCACAATCTGACCTCAGACACTTGACACTTACTATCTGTGTGACCCTGGGTAAATCACTTAACCCTCATTGCCCTGCAAAAAAAAAAAAAGTCTGGGAAGAAGCCAAAACATGTAGAACTTGGGTTGTGCCCTTATTTTCACCTTGCTAGACCAGAGCCTTCTGGGAATTTCCCTTTGGGTGAAATCAGAGACTCTCTCCCTTGGTTGAGCTGCAGGGCCTCACTCCCAATGGAAGAACTTCATGCTATATTGTATTATGTATATTTCCTCTCATTTCTGTTTTGCTATCAACTTGGATAAATTGTTTTTTTTCCTATTTGCTATGTGATTTCATTGTGGAATTGATCCTTGGTGGGAAGAAAGGCAGTCCTTGGATGTAAGGCTTGGGGTCCCTCCTTCCCTGTTAAGAAATGGTAGTGAGAAGTTTAGCTTGGATCTGAAAATTATATCCTGAAAACAAATAATATTAAAAGGAGAAGATAGACCTAACTCTAGCCCACTGCCCCTTATCTCTGAGGAGAGCAGAGTGGTGGCCATTCTCTAGCTCCAACCTCCTGCTTCCCCTTTTGGCAGGAATTAAAGTCTCCCCTGGAGAACTGCAAACGGAGGAGATGACAGAGAGGCATCTATTCCTGCCTCCCTTCAGACTCCACATTGAGATACCCCTATATTACACATGGTGTTTCCCTCATTAGACTGTGGGCTCCTTGAGAACGCATGGGCTGCATTTTTGTTTCTTTATATCCTCAGATTAGCACAATGCCTGGCACACACAATCCATCTAGTAAATGCTTTAATAAATAGGGAAGCTATTGAATGGGGGAGTCTTTGTATATACAAGAAGGCATATGAGACCAAAAAACCAGTCCTCAATAGATAAGTGGTCAAAGTGTACGAGCAACAGTTAACAAGGGAAGAACTGCAAACTGTTAATAACCACAAGAATGTTCCAAATCATCAGTTATTAGATAAACACAAAGCAAAACAACCTTGAGATTTCATCTAGCAAATTGTCAAAGATGATAATAGATGAAAAGAGTCAATGTTGGTGGATGGTGGAGTTATGAATCAGTAAACCATTTAAATAATAATAGCTAATCTCTATATAGCACTTTAGGATTTGAAAAGGGCCTTCGCATATCTCATTTTATCCTTGAAACAACCATGAGAATAAGGTGCTATTTTTATTAGCTCTGTTTTACAGGTAAGGAAACTGAGGTAAACAGAGGTCAGGTGACTTGTCCAGGGTCACAACAGTAGCAAGTGTTCCAGGTGGGATTTTAAGTCAGGTCCTCCTAACTCCAGGTCTAGTATCTGAATCATCAGCTTCTTTGGCTCAGCAGCTAATGAGGAACTCTGACATCTCCCATTACAAGTTTGATTCATGCCTGAGCAGAAGTTCCCTCAAAGTTGACTAGAAGAAGCAGGTGAAGAACACCTTTGCACATTCCACACAACCCCATATTATACTAACTAGAATTTATAGATCACTTTAAGTTTTGCAAGCACTTTACACGTTATCTCATTGGATGTTCACAATAATCCTAAAAGTAGGTGCCATTATTAACCCCAATGTAGAGACGAGAAAACTGAGTCTGAGAGAGGAGAAGCAACTTGTCCTAGGTCTCACAAATGAGTGTTTGAGCCCGGACTTGACCTTGAATCTTCCTGACTCCGACTCCACTGCTTTACCCACTCTGCCATCTAGCTGCTGTGTTTGGCTAGCTTTATTTGAAAAAATGTATTATTATTGTAATAAATCAACAGGTGTTTGTTTTGTTTTATTTTTAAATAATATTTTTCCAATTACATGTAGAAGTGATTTTTAACATTTGTTTTTAAAAATTTGAGTTCCAGATTCTCTTCTTCCCTCTCCCCTCCCATCTCCTGATATACATGTTCAGTCATGCAAAACACATTTCCATATTAGTCATGCTGTGAAAGAAGTACACAGACCAAAAAAAACCCCACAAAAAAGTAAAAAAATGGTATGCTTTGATCTGCTTTCAGATGTCATCAAGTTCAACAACAATAGCAAATTGCAGCAGAAACTCAGTAGACAAATAGCCCATTAACACACCTACCAAGGAATAGACACTTCAAAAGCAGGGAGAAGCAGGAGAGAGACACATCAGACTGAGCAATGGGGCTATGAGAGGTATTCCAGGTGAGCAGTAACCCTGGGAATACAAGTTGTCCAGACTGTGGCTTTTACCTCTCTTTGTATTCGTAGCACTTGGTGTAGCAGATGGCACACAGTAAGCATTTAATAAATGCTTCTTGACTTGATACCATTGATAAATAATTAATATTAATTAGCTTTTACAAAGAGACAATTGCTGAGAAGATATAATAAGAGCTAAAGCATGAAAACATCCCTCTGAACTAGGGCTCAGTCTCCCCTCCAAGTCCCTGTCCCTGGGAAGAGTGGGCTCATACTTAAAATATCTGCTACAGAGCATCACTCCCACCAATTTCACTTCTGGATGTGGCTGATGAAGAAGTTTTTCCCTTGCTTGTAGGACACTGATTCAGTGACAAATTTGATGAACTGCCAGACTGAGTCAAGCATAATGTTCTACAGGGTTGATTTGCCAGGGCTACCTGGCAGCATCTCTGGTTGATGCAGGATCCTCTGAAGTGTCTGCCAACCTTTTGAAGCTCACAATCTTGGGTCCTGGTTCAACCTAACATCAAGAAAGAAACACACAGAGATAAAAGAGCATTGTGATGCATTCATGGCCACATAGTAGTAGCCCAGGAAGGGAGGTGAGGAGGATCACAGAAGTGCCTGCTTTCTCCCCTTCTAGGGTCTTTAAAAACTTTTGCTTACTTAATTTTCTAATTTATTACTTATTTTTAACATTAAAAAATCTCTAACAGCAATATTTTGAGATGATCTGCTGTGAATGACTCGGTTATTTTCAGCAATATAATGATCCAAGACAATTCTGAAGGTCTTATGAAAAATGCAATCCATTTAGAGAGAGAACTGATGGTATCTGATTACAGATTGAAGCATATTTTTTTTTGTTCCTTTATCTGAAGTTTTGTTTTTGTTTGTTTTCTTTCACAACCTGGCCAGTGAGGAAATGTTTTGCATGACTGCTCATGTATAGTTTATATTGAATTACTTGAGTTCTTGGGAGGTTGGAGAGGGAGGAAGAGAATTTTGAACACAAAGTTTAAAAAAATTGATGTCAAAACTTGTATTTTACATGTAATTTGGGAAAATAAAATTCTAAATATTGGAAAAAAGTCTCTTTGGGATAGAGACCTAAAAGTTGTATTACTGGGTCAAAGGGAATGAACAACTTTATAACCCTTTGGATATAATTGCAAATTGTTCTCCAGGAGGGTTGGATTAGTTCACAACTCCACCAATAGAATAATAGTTTCTCTATCTTTCCACATTCCCTCCAGCATTTGTACCTTTATCTTTTTTCTTCCCTTCTTCTTGAACCAAAGACTTGTGCACTACTCAAAAGCCTTGTATCTTTATATTATGACAGATATTGGACCTGATAAACATCAAACAACATCACATACACACACACACACACACACAAACTCTAATCATATCAATAGTCAGGAAAAGGTTTCTTGTTAATTTTGTAGTTGCAACCAGTTCAGCTCTCTGTGTATAGTCAGGCCACCAACTTATTAAAGTAAAGGTTAGAATGAGTAAAGACCTAGAAGAAAGAATAATGATCAGGAAAAGATACATTGTATAATCAAAACAACTCAGTCCTGAACTATCTGGGCAAAGAATTGATAATTGGAAATGGCAATTGGGCAGTAGAAATTGTATCAGTACCAGTGATCAAAATTTCATACAGGAGTTTAACTAGTGGAAATCGATATCTATAAGGTTGGCTGAAAGATTTCAAAAAGTACTTTGGTTATTAGCAAACTCTGAGCTTTTGTGGCAAGCAGAGGTGGTAACTACAAGCAACATGGATAGGAGCTCCTTGGCAAACCCTTATGAAGAAGGAAGATAGCTGATTGTGAGCATCATCGCCTTGTAAAATAGAGGGAGGTAGTGGCAGCTAAAACTGGTTTGAAGAAAGCTCGGCAATCAAAAAAACTCATCTCAAAGGTGTTTATGAGGGGCAGCTAGGTGGTGCAGTGGATAGAGTACCGGTCCTGGAGTCAGGAGTACTTGAGTTCAAATCCAGCCTCAGACACTTAACACTTACTCGCTGTGTGACCCTGGGCAAGTCACTTAACCCCAATTGCCTCACTAAAAAAAATAAAGAAAGAAAGGTGTTTATGGACAAAAATATGAAAGGACAAGAAACAGAAAAAAACAATCTGCAGAGCTTCTTATAATAATAGCTAGCATTTATGTGGTGCTTTAAGGTTTGCAAAGTGCTTTCCAAATATTGTCTTATTTGATCCTCATGGAAACCCTGGGATGTAGATATTATTATTTTCCTCATTTTAGAGATGAGGAAACTGAGACAGGCAGAAGTTAAGTGATTTTCCCAGGGTCACACAGCTAGTAAGTATCTGGCTTCTGGTCTTCCTGACTCCAGGTCTAGTGCCTCTAACAACTACTTGCAAAATCAAGGACATTAGAAGCAGTTTACCAAGACTGGAACATGCCACTTATAGGAGAGGCAGAGACAACACTTATGAGAACAGAGATAGGAAAAGTAACCAGATAGAATCAAGAGAATACAGAGGAGGCACATGCTAGAGAGGTGAGGGACTTTGAGAAATTGAGAGACAAGGTATCCAATGGAGAAAAAGATATGAAAGTGTGGAAAAATTCTTGAAGCTCAAGAATACCAAAAAGAGCTTGAACCTACCCCCCCCCACACACACACCATAGCTATTGATTTCTGTGCCAACTTCCCCATCTAAGCAAAATCTCTGTGACGCATCTGCACATGAATGGAGGACATCCTTGATGAGAGGCTTAGTAGGCAATGAGCAGAACTTTCCCAAAGGATATTCTACAGTGGACCACGCACATCCGTACTAGTTTGAAATTGACCAAAAGATGGAGAGAATACAAGATCCTGCTGTGCTTATTGTTTGTTGATTGAACAAAAATTGAGGAGAGCCAAAGGATACCGTGCAAGCTCTCTTCCAGGATGTCTCCCATCCACATATCTGAGTCCTTCAAGATTCATTGAGAGATAGAATAACAGAAATAACTTGGGGGTTATTCCAAGGACCCTCTCATCATAAGCATCAGGTGAGGCATAAAATGCATTCTCTCTGGAGGCACTTATCATTGTGGTGGAAATCTTCACAGCACTTAGTACACAGTAGGCACTAAATAAATGTTGATTGATTGCTTCCAGTTTAAAGAGGGATGGTGGGTGGTGAGATAACTTGTTTGCAGATATTTTTGTGCTGGTTTCATCAAGTCTCAGAATGGTGTAAAACTTTCTATAGAACCCTATTCAGGTGGGTCTAGCCTGGCCATCCAGATAGGATCTGGACTCTCTTGGACCCCTGTTTTTAATCTTCTCTGTACAGCCAACCCCTGGTCTAGGTTCTCATCAACACTTGCCTTCACTATTATAGCAGCTTCCTCATTCTGGCCTCTTTCCCTCTCCACTCCTTCCTCCATACAGGTGCCTGAAAACAGGCATGGCCACGTTCCTCCTCTGCTGTAGTACCTTCAGTAACTCCCTACTGCCTCTTGCATACAACTTTCTCAGTGTGGCCTTTCAAGATGTCCCCAGTCTGGCTCTGTCCCCTCATTCCAGCCTTAATTAACATGAATTTTTTTACCTTTGAACACTTTATGTTGCTACTGTGTTGGTCTGTGAACTGCCCCTTCATCAAGGTACTTCATCTCCTCTCCCTGTGCCCTGGAAAGTACTCACTCTGTGCCCCAGTCTTCTGGAATCCTAAAACCTCTTCAAGGCTCGCCTCATGTGCCCTGTGCCCTCTGCTGTCAATGCTCCCTCCCACTCCAGTGCCTTCGTCTTGCACTGTCTGTGGCCCTGTGGCATCTATCCTGTGCAATGGGAGTTCCCGGAGGCCGACACTGCCTTCATCTTTGCCCTTGCCTGCCTGGCACCTAGTGCGGGTCTGCTGAGCTGAGATTTCCTGTGCAGGGTGACCTCGGATTGTGAGTGCTAGCGCCTGGACTCAGACCCGGGTGTTCTGACACCAAGGTCAGAGCTCTCTCCATCGGACCATGAGGCCTTTCTCATTACACCTGTGTTTCCAAATCCCATTTAAAGGTCACCAAGCAGACTGTGAGCCCATGCCTTGAGGGGCTTGGGGGAGGGGGAGGGTCAGTGTTCTTCCTTCCCTCCCCTTGGAAAAGGGGAAAGACACATGGGAGCAGGCTCTCCCATATGAGTGGCAGACTTCAGCCTTGCCCACAAAAATCTTCCTGAACCCTGGGAGAGCTAGGAACAACACAGTTGATGGTCTAAACACCTGGTCCAAGGAAAGCCAAAGTTCTAGCATCTGGGTTCCCATCCCAGGATGTTGGCAATTCAGGTAATCGCACCCTCCTTGGGTTCCTCCTTCTGTAAAACAAAGGGGTGGGTCTCAGTGCTTCCCAAGGCTCCATCCAGTCCTAAGTGTGGCAGCCTGTCCATTCTAGGGGCCAGATTCCTCTGCTACCCGCACTGATCTTCTTGTGCCTCAACAGGCCTCTGTGACGCCCACTCCAGGTAAACAGTAGAAGGTGCATTGGACCATAGGGCATGAGCACAAACTGTCCTGGTGATGGAAGGGAAGCTATTTCTCCTCTCTGGGCCTCTCTTTTTTCTCCTGTAAAATGAGGAAGCAGGTAGGACCCTGAGAAGAACACAGGCTCTGGAGTCCTAAGACCTGGGTTCAGATCATCCCTTTCATGTTATTTACAATTGATCTTTAGAGTTTAGGCACTTTCCATATGTCAACTCATTTGACCCTCACAGCAACCCTGGGAGGTAGAGGCTAGTATTATCCCCACTTTACATATGTGGAAACTGAGGCAGAGATTAAGTGCCATATTCACAGTCACACAGCTAGTGAGTGTCTAAGCCAGATTTGGACTCAGCTCTTCCTCATGATGCCAAGACCTGTGGTCTGTATTCTCTGTGCCTCCTTGCTGCCTTCACCTTTCTGGGCCTAATCTCCAAGTTCTCTTCCATCTCTATGTCTATAATCCTAAAGGGGGGGTTGGATTAGATGATCCCTCAAGTCTTTTCTGGGCAGCTAGGTGGGACAGTGGGGATCAATGGAGCACTGGGCCTGGAGGCAGAAAGACCTGAGTTCAAATCTGGCCTCAGACACTTACTAGCTGTGTGAACTTGGGCAAGTCATTTCACCCTGTTTGCCTCAGTTTCCTCATCTGTAAAATCAGCTGGAGAAGGACATGGCAAAGCACTCCAGGATCTTGGCCAAGAAACCCCAGGTGGGGTCCCAAAGGGTCAGACACAACTGAACAACTGCACTGACCTCCTCGCTTTTTCTTTTTATGTAGCTTCCTAATTTCCTAGGTCTTACCACTGGGTGGGGGTGTTGGATAATCTATAAAGTTCTCATTCAAAATGGCACCACGGAGATGTCATCTTTCCCTTTCTCTTTCAGATTCAGCTGCCTTATTTTCTCCCTCAGCCCCTCGGGAAGACTGCAGAGGCTTTGCTGTGACTCTCACCGAGCCGTGGCTTTTCTGCAGTTTTATGTAGCAAGATTATCAGATTGTCTCAAGTGATTTTCTGGTTAGGGAACGCAGAAACAGAATGATTTTGAGTATGATTTTTCTCCTTAGGGAGTGGAGACCCAAAGAACCTTGGAATCTCATGTAACCACCAGGTGGCACTGATGGGCATTCACTGGGGAGTCCCAAGCTCCCTCTGGACCATTAGTGGATAACTTTTTGGGCAGAAATGCTAAATTAGCTCTGTCTTCTCTAGAGAACTCAGAGAGTCAGCAACCTTCTGCCTCTGACACCCAGACTCTCTGTGGGATGCTACTGTTCACTGTTGGGATAGGGGCATTTCTGGGTAGTGCCAATCAGAGCTTAGCTCTAGCCTCTGTCTCCTTTTGGAATATGCTTCAGTGATGCCAGTCATGAGACCTTGAAAAGTAGGAGAGAGCCAGGTTGTGAAGAATTCTAAATATCAGTCCAGGAGCTGATATTTGATCTGAAAGGCAATAGGGAGTTATTGGGGCTTTTAATTAGGGAAAGGAGTGACCTAAGATAGACCCATGCCTCTGCTTGGGAAAATCATTTTAGCAGTTGTATGTTCATCTCCATCTCTTCCTCTTCTCCCCCTCCCAGTGTCCCTGGCTTCCCTTAAGTTCCAGTTAAAATGCCTCCTTCTACAAGAAACTTTTCTTTATCCCTGTCAATTCTGGTGCCTTCCTTCTATTGATCGTCTTCAATTTATCATATATGTATGTGTGTGTATCCACGGGTACACACTATGTATTTTGTTTGTCCATAGTTGTTTACACGCTGTCTCCCTCATTAGATTGTGAGCTCCTTGAGAGTAGGAATTGTCTTTTGCCTTTCTTTATTTCCTCAGTGCTCACCCAATGGCACATCATAGACACTTAATAAATGCTTATTGATGCGATTTGATCTGTAGGTAGAATGGGTAGGAGTGCAGAGAGACTTGAGGCAGGGAGACCAGTTAGGAAACTGTTGCAATAGTCCAGGTGAACAGGGGTGAGGAACTGAATTAGAGAGATAGTCATGTGAGTAGATAAAAGTGGAGGGATGTGAGAGATGGAGCCCAGATGACTGAAAGGATGGAAATGCCCTCCATAGTAATGGGGAAGTTCAGAAGAGAAGATGGCTTTGGGGGAAGGATAATGAGATCTGAGATGTGTGTGTTGAGTTGGAGATGGCTGATGGAATATAGTTTGAAATGTCCAACAGGCAGGTGCTGATAAGGGATTTATCTGTGTGCATATTGTGACTCTTGATCTCTTGCTTCCCATTCCCATGTAAACTCCTTGAGGGCAGGGACTATTTTTTCCCTATTTTGTCTCTGTGACCCTGGGCAAGTCAGTTAGCCCTGTTTGCCTCAGTTTCCCATCTGTAAAATGTGCTGGAGAAGGAAATGGCAAAACCACTCTAGTATCTCTGTCAAGAAAACCCCAGATGGGGTCATGAATGAAAATGACTGAACAAAAACAACAACAGCCTGAACAATAATAATTAATAATGATAATAACAGCTGCTGTTGCAGATATGGCGACGGTAGTGGTGAATGTCTAGCATCTAGTCCAATGCCAGGCTCCTAGCCGATGCCTAATAAATGCTTCCCTGATGGAATTGGCCTGAATTTGAGAACATAGTTCAAACATAAATTCTTGGGTGGACCAGGGCTCAGAGCATTGCATGGAGTAGGTGCCAAGTAAACACTTTATCAACCATTTAGCACCAGAAGTGAGGGACTTCATGTTCATTTTTGTGTCTCCCTCAGATGGGGCCTTGAACGGCAGCAGCTGCGCATGAAATGTTTATTGGATTGTTCCCTTTGCTTTGTAAGGGAAGCTGGCTGAGAGTTGTTCTCTGAGAGAATGGGACACCGGAAAGTTAAGTTTACATAGGGAGGAGAGAGGGGTGGAACATAGGGTCCTGCTTAGGAAGGAAACGCTGACTATGTCACTAATCAGCTCCACTAGAGTCCCTTCCAGAGCCTCAGCTTCTCCATTTATAAAAAAGAGGGGTTTGGATTCTGTTTAGTACATCCCTTCCTGCTTTGAGATTCCATGTTCTTTCATTCTGTGCTCTGAGCCGGGGCTCCCTGTCTCTGGTCAAAAGCTTTTAGGGAGTGGAAGAGTTATTGCCATGGAGTCAATCCTGGGCTTCCTGCAGCCTCATTTCAATTCGTTTTTTAAAGAACTGACAAAATATGTGACGTGACTTAGTGTTGATTTCACAGATCTGTCTTCGGCCCACTGAAGAAGTGTGGTGTGGCCATATTTGGGTCACTATTTTTCAAAGTAATACATGGTTGTTGTTAGTGAGAGAAGACAAATTAATTTAGAAGAACAACAGAATTCATAGTAACTTTGGGACATATGGGGTATTTTCTCAGTTGGTTCATTATCAGCACAACTATTATCATGTGGGGAGTCTGACTTTTTTTTTTTAGTGAGGCAATAAGGGTTAAGTGACTTGCCCAGGGTCACACAGCTAGTAAGTGTCAAGTGTCTGAGGCCAGATCTGAACTCAGGAACCCTGGAATCTAGGGCCGGTGCTTTATCTACTGTACTACCTAGCCGCCCCCTTGACATTTTTTTAATGTTAAAAAAGGGTCCTCATATTTGAAGGTTGGAGACCTCTGCTTGAAGGACCCTTCCTTGTAGTTTGAATGCTTTATCCTGGATAAACTGGAAAGGACCTCGGAGGCCATTTGGTCCAACCCCCTCATGTTACAGATGAAGAAACTGAGGCCTAGAGAGGTCACTTGTTTAAGGTCACATGGTCACTCTTTGTTGGGAGGTTCCTTCCCGTTCTGGTCATCTGTGTTGTCGGTTGAGCGAATGAATGGAAAAACACTTACTAATCACTTAACTTGTGCCAAGTACTGTGCCTCTAAGGCCCTTGTTGGGCCCCAAAGATGAGCAAGTTAATTTCCCTAGGGTCTGGGGCTTGGATTTCGGAAGACCTGGGCCCCGAGATCCAGGTTTCAGGTCCAGGGTGGAAGAAGCTGGTCCAAGTGGGAAGGAGCAGGTCAGTGGATGCCACCAGCTGGTGAGAGCCCCTGAGTGGATGTGGGGATGGGTGTGAAGTTGATGCCTTAGGTCCTCCTGACCACTGATGTTCTGGGTCGTAGGGTCCTTTATACCTCTGACAATTGTATAACAATGGTAGGAAAGGCCAGGCCTAGGGGACGGGCTATACTTGGGACCCCCAGTGACCACAGCAGTTAGGCAGGAGATCCCAATGAGGAACTGAGAGGGTGGCTTGAAGGCAGTGGGTGCCTGTGGTGACTGTGTCCTAAGAAAAAAGCCAAGGTCAGTGCCTGGTCAGGCTGCAGAATGGTGCAGGTTGTGGGCCTTGGACAGGGGAGAGCTCCTCTGTCCTTGGTTTGGAGGGTTGTGTTCAGTTCTGGGTATCATGGGTCAGGAATGTCACTGATCTGATAGAGAGTGTCTAGAGAAAAGCAACCAGGAAGGTGAAAGAAAGGCCCTAAGTCTATGTCATGTGGAGATGGGTTGGAGGAATTGGACGTGGTTAGCCTGGAGAAAAGGCTTCCTTCTTCTCCTTCCTCCTCTCTCCTCTCTCCCCCCTTCTCCCTCCTTCTCTTCTCTTCCCATCTTTCTCTCTTGTTTTCTCTCCTTGAAGGACAACCAGCTCTGCCACAACAGTCTAATGGATCACCTTGAAGATACCAGCAAAGAAATCCTGCTTCTTCCAGCTTTGATGTGTTAGTCATAGGCAGCCCTAGAATGGTGGAGAGACTCCTGCTTGACTCAGGCCTATTGGCAACAGGTCTTCCTGCTGCCATGGTGCTGTTGTTCTGCCTCCCTGGGTGTGCTAACAGTGGGTGTGAATCAGACAGATGGAGAGTAGAAGAAGGAACAGTTAGAAAGGCATAGCAAGTTAAGAAACAGGAGCAGAAAAATGGAGGTAGCAAAGAGCAGGGCATATTTAGGGGACACAGAGGCAAATGGTCTGGCTGGAGTGGAGTTTCTTCCAGGGAACTCCTGGTTGCTTCAGTCATCCTGTGCATCCAGAATGAGCTCTCACCACATTTCGCTGAACTCCTGGTCATTTCACCAGCTGTCATGCAACCTGATCTAGTACCCCCTGCTGTCCCCTACTGCCTTTCTTATTCTGAAGCCATAATCAAATTAACTCTATTGTTCCTACTGAAAAAGGTGTTAATCTACTCCTATTTGGTTCTACTCACCATCCCTCCAATTTTCCAAGTCAAAATATTCCTTCTAGGTACCCATCTGTATTATCTAGAATATAAGCTCCTTGTGGGCAGACTTCCTTCATTTTAAAATTTATATCCCCAGCACTTAGCACATAGATAACCCTTAATAAATTCCATCCATCCACCCACTCACCCACCTACCCATCCATCAGTTCATTCATATATATTGGAGTAATGAGAGATAAAGCTAGAAATGTTAGGTGGGACCAGACTTTGGAAGGCCTTGAATTACAGGATGAGGAATCTGGGTTTTATCCTATTGGCAATGAAGAGACATGAGAGTTGAAATAAAATAAGTTTTATTTTCCTTCCACGGATGAGGGGGGAAACTGATATTGCCCTAAGAAGTCACAGCAATGCCCAAGGCAGCTGATGGATCAGTGGAGGGTCAGCAAACTTTAGTGAACTCTCTCTGAAGGCAGTTTTGTTTTTCTCTTCTAGGAACTGGCAATGTCTCTCAAAGAGTAACAAAACAAAACAGAAAAATTCCCAAAGCAAACATCTTGAAGAGCTACATCTGGCCTCCTGAGTCCTGGAGCCATTATTGGTGAGAGCTCTTTTGGAACTCCTTGAGATTGCTGGGAAGGTGGGGGGGGGAGGTTAGATGCTACCCATCTGGCCCAGGAAAGGGAGTACAGAAAGTTTAGGTTCAACTCTCCCCAGTAAGCCGATTCCCAGGAGATTGGGCAATTTGGGATCTTGGACATTGCAAATGCTGTAACATGATCCCTTTGTGTTTCAGTGGGCCTCTGGAGAGAGAACAGCATTCCTGAAACAGACTCCAGTTGACTGTCCTGCACTTGAAGGTCTCTCCTAGGCTGACACAGGGTAGGCTTTGCCCTCCCCTCCAACCATTTTGAAGAAACAGTTGCTCACTGATGGAAAATGGGGCTGCCTGCTCTAAATTTCCAGGGATTTTCATGGAGACCAATCAGAATCACAGACCAGCAGTGCATGAAGGGACTTCGCAGGCCATTTTCTCTAAAAATACCCAACAAATGGCCACCCAGTCTCTTCTTGAAGATCTGCATTGAAAACAGAATCACAGAATTTGAGATTGGGAGGGATATGGGTGGGCATCGAGAGCATCTGGGGCAACCTGTGCCTGAAGGGATTCCCATCATAGCAGGCTTAGCCAGTGGTCCTCCATCCAGTGACAGGGAATCCACTCACTCCCCAGATCAGTTCCTCCAACTGTTGGACAGCTAGAATTGTGAGAAAATTTTTCCTAACATCAAACTAGGTTTGCCTGTTTGCAGCTTCCAGTCATTGTTCTACCCTCTGGGGCTAAGCTGAACAAGGCTAAGCCCTCTTCCATGTGACAGTCCTTCAAAATTCTGTAAGAAAGTTCTAAGCCTTTTCCCCAGGTTAAACCTCCTTAATATTATTAAGTGATCTTTCTGTGGAATGGTCTTCAGACACCCAGCTAACCTGCTCCTGGAGTCTCCAGATTTTCTATGACCTTCCTAAAATGTAATCTCACAACTGAACAAAGTACTCTAAGTATAGACTGACTAGGACAGAGGAAAGTGGATTTGTCATGCCCCTCATTCTGAATACAATTTATTACATGGTGATTTTTACTGAAGCAAAATGGTGGCCCTTATGTGCCAAATCTGGATAGCACACTGGAAGGAAGAGACCTCACCTTGCTGACAAAGGTCTGCGTAGTCAAAGCTATGGTTTTTCCAGTAGCAATGTATGGTTGGGAGAGTTGAAATATAAGGAAAGCCGAACACTGCAGAAGCAATGCTTTTGAACTGTGGTGCTGGAGAAGACTTTTGAGAGTCCCATGGGCAGCAAGGAGATCAAATCAGTCAATACTTAAAGACATGGATTTAGTCTAATCACTGGAAGGTCAAATAAGCTGAAGCTGAAATAGTTTGGCCACATAATGAAAAGATGGTATTTATTGGGAAAGACCCTGATGTTGGGGAAGATGGAAGGCCAAAGGAGCAGGGGATGGCAGAGGAGGAGATGGATGGGGAGTGTCATGGAAGCAATGAGCATGATATTGATGTTGGGTATTTTTAGACTTTGGGAGATATTGGAGGACAGAAGGGCCTGGTGTGCTGTGGTTCGTGGGGTCATGAAGAGTCAGCCATGACTGAACAATAGCTTTGATCTCTCCCTCATTCAGGACTTGAGAGTTTGATTGGCTTTGTGGTCTTGGAGGGAAAAGCTATCTCTGACTTTCAATCTGACAGATTCAGCAAATAGTTATGAAGTATTTGCTATGTTCACAGGATGAAGCTCAGGACTCAGGATGCACATATACTTCGGGTATTTTTTTTCTTTGCTCTTTCTGGCTTTCTCAAGGGTACCTGGTGATTCATAGTGAGGAGCAAAGAACAAGGAACAAGGAACAAGGAACAAGGAACAAGGAGCAAGGTAGATTTTTATACATTTCTACTAAATGGGACATCCCCAAAGGTTCCAATAATCCCTTTTATAACAGGGGGCGTTGTAATCAAAAGAGTGGCTCTGACTTATGATGGTGTCTGCCAAAAGAAGTAAGGATAAGGAGAAGGAGACACTTATAGGACCATAGAACTGAGACAAGGACACAAGATCACTTGCTACCCAGGACTTCCTAAGGACCACAAACAGTGATGATGGGTCCCACCTGATGATTGGTTCCGATTGTCCTGGGAGAAGCTGGGTAAGAAGGGTAGACTTATTGTCATGGAATGCTCTGGCAGTCAGTGCCATGAAGCCAATAGATCCCTTTACAGAATCATGTTTTTAAATGCATAAAACGGAACACACAGGACTACAAATTAAGCCAATAATATGGAAATACAGTTATCAGATTATGTAAGAAGTTAGTTCAAGAAACCCAGGTCAAGAATTCCTGCAGGAGAGTCTTTGATCCTCTCCCGTTACACTCTGCTCCTTCCCTCAGCCCCCGCACAACCCTCATGAGCCGTAGGAGTTCGTGAGGACATTCTCAGCACAGACTTGGGGTGAAGGCGGAGAAGAGGTAGAGATGCCTTTAGAACATGATGGTGGTGGTGGGGTGATGAGGGTGGTGATAGCCTATATTTATATAATCCTTTAAGGTTTGTAAAGCCCTTTACAAATATCTCATTTGATCCTTGCAACAATTCTGTGACATAGGTGCCATTATTATCCTTATTTTTTTCCCAGATGAACAGAGGTTAAGTGACTTCTCCAAGGCTACACAATTAGTGTCTGATGACGGTTTTGAACTCAGGTCTTCCCAAATTCTTCCATGTCTGATGTTCTAACCACTGAGCTTCCTTAGATTGCCTTCTCCATGTGTGGGAATAGATGTGTGTGTATTTTACTTTCTCTTTTAATCTTAGATAACCCAAATGGAGAGCAAGTTATTCAAAGGAGATGGGGTTCAAGTCAAGGTAATTGAAGCAATGGTTATTTTTAGTATGTCTGTAATTGGGAGATCTTGAGTTGGAGTCCATGGACACCTTTGCCTTTCCCCCTGTCCCTGAGGTCCAGTGCAGGGAGTCCGTGAACTTGCTGTTTTGAATATTTTGATAAATATATTTTAATAGAATTAGTTTCCTTTTATAATCCTTAGTATTTTATTTTATATATTTAAAAACATGACTGAGAAGAAGTCCACAGGTGACATCACCAGAATGATGTCAAAGGCATCTAGGACACAAGAAAGGTGAAGAGCCCTCCGTCCAGATGTTGAATTCAAGAAGGAGCAGTGAAAGGAAAAACCAGCTGGTCACCACTGAGGGAAACCCGTCGTTGGGCTCCGAGTGCTAGCTGAAGGCCACCCAGGATTTCTTGTAGCCTGCTGAAAGGTTGAGAGAGCCTTGTGTGCAGAGGGAAAAATGTATGCAGAGTGCCCCCTGGTGGTGGATTCATATAGCATACTCTGAGTCACACCCTTTTTAACCTGTGTGATTCTGTTTGTTTCTCTCCAACACCTACCTCCAGCATCCTCTCTCAACTTGTACTCACACTTATGGTTTGGCTTTGGCTGATACCTCGGTTTCTAGGGATAACCCCGGGGGTCTGTACTATCAACACTCACACCTGTAAACTTGTAGGGGCATCACCAAGCCAAATGTCAGCTACAGGAGAACAGTGATCACTCCCTCGATTTTCTGCCTTCAGTCCTATATGCCTGCTGCTAAACAAAGGTGGAGAAAAATCATGCAATCATTCTGACTGGGTTCACTACAAATTTATGCCACACAACTGGGCCCTCTCTGCTGCCGGGCAATCTACACTTCCCTTATCAACTTACCATCCCACTCAGCACAGCAGAAAGCTTTTCATCCCTTCTCCAGACTCCCAAGGCCCCCTCCCCCACCTTCTCTGCTGAGAATCTTGCCTCTTTTTTTTTTTGCCTCTTATTTTATTGAGAAGTACTCCCTTTTTTCTCTTCCTCCTCTCATATCACTCACTAACCTTTGGACATGATCTCCTCCTTCATTTTTGCCTCAGATAAAGAAGTGGCCCCTCTCCTTACCAAGGCTGACTCCTCTTCCTGCATAAGTGATCCCATGCCATCCTATCTCCTTGAGCAGATTCCACTCCTTTATCTCTTTCTCTCTATTGGCTGCTTCCCTATTGCCTACAAACATGGATCTCTCTGCAGTCTTTTGTCAGGGCAGCTTGGTGGCACTGTGGATAGAGCACTGGCCCTGAAATTGGGAGGACCTGAGTTCAAATTTGACCTCAGACACTTACTAGCTGTGTGACCCTGGGCAAGTCACTTAATCCTAATTGCCTTAAACATCCGGGGCCATCTCCAGTTATCTTGATGTATATCTTGCCACTGGACCCAGATGGTTCTGGAGGAGAGAGTGAGGTTGGTGACCTTGCACAGCCCTGCCTCACTTAAATCAGATTCACTGCAAGTTATGACATCAGCTTCCAATGTCATGGTTCTCTTTGAAAATGAAGGACAGGGGAAGCTAGATGGCGCAGTGGATAGAGCACCGTCCCTGGAGTCAGGAGTACCTGGGTTCAAATCCGGCCTCAGACACTTAACACTTACTAGCTGTGTGACCCTGGGCAAGTCACTTAACCCCAATTGCCTCACTAAAAAAAAAAAAAAAGAAAAGAAAAGAAAATGAAGGACAAACAATGACAATGACCAAATAGAAGGCCCCTTGTTTGGTTTTCAAAGCCTTTTGTTCCCTTCCAGCCTTCCTACAGTTTATTCCCTTCCACAAAGTCTGACTCAGTAGATTGTCCTGATCACCATTACAGCTCCCCTCCCATATAACAGTCCATCTCCTAACAGTCTTTGTCCTGGATGTCCCCCAGGCCTGGGATACTCTTCCTCTTTGTCTCTGCCACCTGACTTCCTTCAGAATCCAGCTCATATCCACCTTTTTTTTTGAGGCAATTGGGGTTAAGTGACTTGCCCAGGGTCACACAGCTAGTGTTAAGTGTCTGAGTCCAGATTTGAACTCGAGTCCTCTTGACTCCAGGGCCAGTGCTTTATCCACTGCACCACCTAGCTTCCCCCCCCCCATATCCACTTTTCTGTAGAAGGTGTTTCCCAGTCCCCACCCCCAGCTGCTGGTGCCTTCCATTTATACTGTATACACATGCATGGTTGTTTTCATGTTTTCTGCCACATTCACATGTGAGCTCCTAGAGAGTTGTTCAGTCATTTTAGTTGTGTTCATCTGTTCATGGCTCCATTTGGGGTTTTCTTGGCAAAGACGCTGGAGTGCTTTGCCATTTCCTTCTCCAGCTCATTTTACAGATGAGGAAACTGAGGCAAACAGAATGAAGTGACTTGCTTAGGGTTGCACAGCCAGTACATGTCTAAGGCCAGAGTTGTGCTTAGGTCTTCCTGAGTCTGGGCCCGGTACTCTATCTACTTCGGCACCTTGTTGCCTTTCCCCAGGACCTCATTTTTGCCTTTCTCTGTATCTCAAGTCCAGTGTCTGGCACATACTAATCACTTAATACATGCTTGTCTGTATTAGTGGAAAGCATTTTCATACAGGGACTTCCCTGTACAAACATATTGGGACCAGAAATAGCTGTAGTCCCTACTGTAAGATTCAATGAGATAATATACACAAATCAGTATGTAAATGTCAGCCATTATGATGTTTAGCTTGGAGCAGATAAGGCTTGGGGGGGGGATGAGGTCATTTCTTTAAAAATATGGAGCATTGTCAGGGGCAGAACAGCTGGATTTGGCTTAAATGGGTCACTTGGAGCAGATTTCAGGCCAATAGAAGAAAGGACTTCCTAAGAATCAGAGCTGCCCACTAGCAGAACCATTTGCTTGAGGAGCTAGTGAGCTTCGTAAACATGGGCGGTGTTCAGAGGTGGCAGGATCCCTATTGGGAATGCTGTAGAGAGGATCGAGTGATTGCCAGGGTTCCTTTAGACGCTAAGATCCTGTTTGTCTAGGATGCTAGAAGCCAGGCCTCCTGGCTGTTGAGACGTCATATGTCCGTGCCATTGGTTTCTCTCTTGCTGGTTGGCCTTGGACAAGAGTTGCTTGAAAGGCCCATGGCTGCAGAAGTCATTAGGCCTGCCTCCATTCCCAGGCAGCTCTTGGGCCATCTCAGTTAGCTCTGAGTTCACTCGATGGGAATTTTAATAATAAATTCTGAACATCCTGGCAAGTCTGGAATCCTTGTATTTCCATGCCAGTCATGGTTTTTCTGAGGTGACCTCCCCCTCCCATTTTTCATTTGCCCTGCCAGGCCTCCTCTGGTTTTTTTTTGTTTTTGTTTTTTTTTTTTTGCGGGGCAATGGGGGTTAAGTGACTTGCCCAGGGTCACACAGCTAGTAAGTGTCAAGTGTCTGAGGCCGGATTTGAACTCAGGTCCTCTTGAATTCAGGGCCAGTGCTTTATCCACTGTGCCACCTAGCTGCCCCCCTTCTCTGGTTTTTTAATTAAAGTCCCTCATAAAGAGGAAGAACTTTGTGAGGTATGTCGAATGCCCCCTTTGGCTAATTGGTCAATATGTCTGTTTATCCATAAATTTCAGAGTCTGATCCAGGTCAGAAATGGTTCCTTTGGTGTATGTAGCTTCTTTACTCTTTGAAACTTTCTTTGAGGATTTAAGGACAATTTTCCCCTTTGAACAGAGGGACCAGAATTTTGGGGGTCTCCGTAACCCTGACTATGGCGTGTTCTTTGGGAGAAGGATTGACTGAGAGGATGGTGACACGGTTGCTGTTGTTATCACCCTTTCCTCCTGCCCCGTCAGTCTCTTAAGCATTTTGAGGAGCCCAGGTCTTTCTCAGCAGGGCACAGCACACAAGACTTCCTTTGGGACACACACAACACACATATACACATATGTGTGTGTATGTATGTTTACATGCAGGCACATACGGGAAACCACCCAGGAAGTTTGCAAGGAAAGAATCTGAAGTCGAAGGATGTGGTTCTCAATCTTGTTTCATACTTAGAGCCTGTGGGACCTTGGGCTAGGCCCTTTTCCCTTTCTGGATGATAACTTCTTGCTCTTTAAGATGAAGAAGCTGAAGGAGATGACTTCCTTCCCACTCCAATCCTCTGCTTCTGTGATCAGACCCTTGTAGCTGCTGTCGTGAAGAGCTTTCACCTGATTCTTTCCTACATCTTCCTTAAAAGACAACAAGCTCAGGGGCAGCTAGTTGGCACGGTGGATAAAGCACTGGCCTTGGATTCAGGAGGACTTGAGTTCAAATCCAGCCTCAGACACTTGACACTTACCTAGCTGTGTGACCCTGGGAAAGTCATTTAACCCTCATTTCCCTGCCCCCAAAAACCAACCAAAAAAAAAAAAAAAGACAACAAGCTCTGTATGTGTGTTCATTTACCTGATGGTTTCTGCTTTCAGATCCACATACTTTTTGTATGTTATCTATTTCCTTTTTAATTTTAGCTGCATTGATTTCATTTGTGCATAAGCCTTTAAATTGTATGTAATCTGTATAATCTATATCAAATTGCTTGCTTTCTCAAGTAGGGGGAGGAGAAGGAAGGGAGGGAGAGAATTTGGAACTCAAATTTAAAAAAAAAATGAATGTTAAAATTGTTTTAAAATGTAATTGGAAAAAAACATAAAAATTAAAAAAAATGTATTATGTAATTGAAATACTCTTACTCCAAATCCACTGTTCTTTCTGTCCTGACACATTATCTTTGATTATTTGTTGACTAGAGAAGTCATTAAGGTCCAGTCAGCTTCAAACTTAGCATGATTCCAGTAGATAAAAGCTATGCTAACATTCATGCAATCAACAAGCATTTATTAATCTATTACTGGTCACCACTACTGTGCAAAACATTGGGAGTATAGAGACAAAAGAGGGGTCATTCCTGCCCTCAAAGAACTTGTGTATTTTTTTTTGTTTGTTTTTTGTTTTTTGGATGAGGCTATTGGGGTTAAGTGACTTGCCCAGGGTCACACAGCTAGTAAGTGTTAAGTGTCTGAGGCCAGATTTGAACTCAGGTACTCCTGACTCCAGGGCCTGTGCTTTATCCACTGCGCCACCTAGCTGCCTGAACTTGTGTGTTTTAAAAATAACTTTAAAAATAAACTTTTATTTTATTTTAATTAAAATGCCTTTATTTTTCTTTCTTCCTCTCCCTCTTCCAACTGAAAAAGAAAAAAAAAAGGAAATGAAACCATCTTGATACACATGCATAGTCAAGCAAACAAATCCCTACTTTGGCCATAGCCTTAAATGTACCACTCATTCTATACCTTGAGTCTACCATCTTGCTCTCAGTAGGTGGGTAGTATGCTGCATTAACACTATTCTGGAAACATGGTTGGTCATTGCATCGATTGGTGTTTGCTTTTGCAAAGTTGTTATTGCATCAATTGTTCTCCTGGTTCTGTTCACTTCAATTTGCATCAGTTCATACTTGACTTTTAAGGCTAATCAGAAATGGTCCCCTTCCTCATTTCTTATGGGATAATGGTATTCCATTACATTCACATGTCATAATTTATTGAGCTGGTCCCCAATTGATGGGCAACATGTTAGTTTCCAGTTCCTTGCTACCATAAAAAGGGGCTGTTTTAAATATTTTATATGGGGATTTTCCCTCTTTATTTGCAATCTGCGGAGTGGATCTGGTAGTGGTATTGCTGGACCAAAAGGTATGTCCAATTTAGTGACTTTTGGGGCATATTTACAAATTATTTTCCAGAATGGCTGGACCACATCATAGAGCCACCAATGATGCATCAATGTACCTGTTTTTCTCAACCCCTTTGACATTTGCCATATTTCTTTTTTTGGTCAACTTTGCCAATTTGAGGAGTGTAAGGTCAAACCTCAGACTTGTTTTAACTTACATTTCTCTAATTATTAGTGATTGGGATGATTTTCATTTGTTTGTAGATAGCTTGGAGTTCTTCCTTTGGAAACTGCCTTTGACCATGAATTACTTCCTTTTATATGTTGGAAATTAGACCTTTATTAGAAAATCTTGATTAAAAAGATTTTTTTTCCAAGCAGGGTACCTCCACTTTGGGAGATCTGGGTCAGTGAAGGTTGCAGAGCAAGCCCCTTTATAATTTTAGCTGCATTGATTTTGTTTGTGCAAAACATTTTTTTCAAGTTTATGTGATCAGAATTATCCTTTTTACCCTCTATGGTCATCTCAATTCCTTGTTTGGTCATGAGCTCTTCCCCTACCCATAGACCTGATGGTTAATTTCTTTCATGCTCCTCTTATTTGTCAAGGGTGTCCCTTAACTCATGTCCATTCTAATAGTTTCAGACTCCCCTGGACAGCCAATTACACTTGGCACAATTCTTCATGCCAATTCCTCAGGAATGTACACTAGAGTGGAGCTACAACCATGACAGGTGTTTCCAGCTCCCCTTAGAAGGAATCTGCAAGGTCTCAATCACCTTTCTCAACATTACCTCATTCACAGCTCTTCATTCTGGCCTCAGAGAACAGGTTTTTTGTCCCACTTTGATACTCTTATTAGAGAGGCATTGATCATTCCAAGAACCATCCTCTGAGTCTTGAAGACCTGGGTCCAAGAGCTGCCTCTGTCAATCCTGGTTGGGTGACTCTGGGCAAGTTGCTTAACTTCTCAGAGCTCCAACAACTTTAAGCCTTTCAATATCAGAGTAGAAGTGTGTCTTTTGGCAGAAGAAGCTTTCTTGGCAGACATTCCCATGGCCAACAAAACCACGGGTCCAATTCGAATCCAATATTCTTATCATGTAAAACTGTGTACCGAAGTTACCTGTGTTTGTGTCTTGTTTCCCTACTAGAGTGTGAGCTTCATGAGGGTGGGGTAAATCACACTGTGTGTCTTCCCCAGCATTAGGCGCAGGGGTCTATACACAATAGATGCAGGGACCTCAGTGAACCCTAGTCTTAGATCTGCCAAAGCATGAAGAGATTTAGCTTTCTTTTAAGGGTGTTTTACACTGGGAGCCTGGGAAACAGCCTCTCTATCATTTCCCTCAAGACAGAGCTGACACCAGCTCCCCATCTGTCAGCTACAATGTATTGGAATCAATACTGCAAGTGAAGTCAGAAGATGTGGGTAGATGTGGCTTTGCTGCTTATCAGCTGTGTGACCTTGGGTGAATAATTTCTCCTTTCGGGGTCTCAGTTTCCACTTTTGTAAAATGAGGTGATTCAATTAAGATTTTCTCAGACCTATCTTCCAGGCATGACATTCTGTCATTCTTTGTCCATAATATATTGAGATGAAGTTTTGTCAAAGGGAAAGAAGAATCAGCAAGTATTTGCTATTCTGCAGCAAGTCAGTTTTAATGGTCTAGTATCCCACAAGGTCACATGCTGAATACTCCTTGGTTTTGTTTAAAGTTCCAACAGGAGGGACCCTCTCATGTGGCCTCACAGAGAAGCAGGGGATGGGTACAGTTCTGCTATCCCCTGCTTGGATCAAACTACATCTGAAGTACTATGTTCAGGTCTGGGGGCTGTTTTAGAAAGAACATTGACAAGCTGGAATATTAAAATTGAAGTCTGCTTCTGTCCATCTGTCTGTCTGTCTCTCTCCCTCTCTCCCCACCTCTGTCTATTTCTCCCTGTAGAATCTAAGGGATGTTAGAGGTTAACCATTAGAATATTTGTCTCTTCCCTGGGTATTACACACAAAAAATGGAAACAGAAGGGACCTCAGAGTGACCCTCTCAGACAAGAGCCAACTTGGTCTAGTCTGGAGTCAGGTTTTATTATCAGGGACTATCCTTTGTAATCCTTCAAACTCAGATCAGTGCCTGGAGCTCCCCAGGGGGATTTCTTACTGCCCACAGATAGACAGACTCATGGGACTCCTTCCAAAGTATCTTTGTTCATTTATATAATCACAATAACATTGTAAAGAAAAACAATTTTAAAAGACTTAAGAACTCTCATGAATCCAATAATGAGCAAATGGAAAGGGTCAAGCATGAAGCAAGATACCCACCTCTTGACCAAAGGAATTAGACTCCGATGCAGGAGGAGACAAGCATTTTCAGACATGGCCCATGTGTGGATTGGTTCTTCATGAGTATGTTTATTCGTTACAAGGATATTTATTCTCTCTCTTTTTTAATTGGGGAAAGATTTGGAAGGGAGAAGGGAGCCTTCTTTTTTGTTGCTTCCTCAAAAAAGAAAGGAAAGAGAGTAATTGGAGCACTTAAAATAAAATGCAAAAAGAGAACACTGGAAAGGTCAGAAGGAAATGTAGACAAAAAGGCTTTGAAAGTAACACGCTCAATTTGTTATGTACCCTACAAAAATAGCTATATATGACAGAGATATGCACATTCATTTACAATCATTTTTCTCTTCTAATCTGCATGTGGAGAGGTGAATATTTTCATTTTGGTGTTTAAATGTAGAATAAAACATTAAAAATATTCAACCAACTATCATTTTTCCCTCTAAGGAAGACAAAGATATGAAGTGGCTTTCTGGACATAGATCTGAATAGGCAGATTCTGAGGGTTACAGGAAAACCCTCACACTAGGGCAAAGGCTGTTCCATGACTCCCCCTCCCAAGTGTGGGAAAGGGGCTCTCTCAGAGGGAGCTGTCCAAAGAAGGGAAGGTTCATCTTAGGAGGTGGTGGCTTCCCCTTCAGTGGAGGTCTCTGGACAGAAGCTGGATGGCTACTTGTCACATAGGCTGTAGAAGGAATTCTTGCTCAGGTTGGAATTAAACCAGCTGGCTTCGGAGGGCCTTTGCTGTCCCCGCGTCCCATAACTCTGGTGCTAGAGTTTCCTGGCCCGAGGAAGGAGAAAGCAGGCATTCTTTTTGTGTTGTCTCTCCTAGATAGGGACAAAATCCCCATTTCTTGGACCTTGCCTTCAATTGCCTGGATATTTCTTCTCTGCTATGTTGGCTCATGCTTAGCTATTGAGCCTTGTAACATAGGCCAATGAAACCAAGGCTTCCACGCTAGTTTTGAACCCACTTCATTGTGGGTTGAAGGTAAGACTGTTTCAGTGATTGGACACAATGATCTGAGATGTCTCCAGTAGAATGTAAGCTCCTTGAGGCCAAGAATGGCTTTCATTTTTTTTTTTTGGCCATGTATCCCCTAGGACCCACATGGCATCTGGCGAATGGCAGGATCTTAAAAGGTTCTCATTTAATGGAATGGCATGTATTGTCGAGACTGAAGCGATTTCTGACCTTGTGACATGTATCTGTCACCACTTGCACCCTTTACTGCTCTGAACCTTAGTCAGTGAGCATCAGAGTCCACTGCATAAGAATTTCCCAGAGCCATGTGCCACAGGGGGAGGACACAAAGTCACAAAGGGATGGACGATCAGGAGCATCAGATGCACTAAGCAGTGCTGCTCCCAACAAAGAAATCTCCCTTAACTTACTCAGGATGTCTCCCTTTTTCCTTGACAAACGTTTCAAATGCCTTGCTAAAATGCAGATGCATTCTATCTGTGGCATTCCCCTAATCTACCTGTCTAGAAATCTTGTCAAAAAAGGAAATGACAATAGTTTTCCATCATCTGTTTTTGATGAACACGTTCAATCACCTCCTTCCTTTCTAAGGGTTCACAGACCATCTTTTAAATAATGATCTACAGAGTTTTTGCCAGGAACAGATTGGAGACCACTTGCTTATACTTTGAAGAATCCACTTCTTCTTTAATATGATAATGCCTTTGAATGTTCCAGTGGTGGAGCCCAAGAACTTTTCACTCATCAAAAGTTTGCCCCACCAGAGCAGATGCAGGTAGTCACATTGTATGATCAGTGCCAGGACCTGTCTGCCTCTGGGTCTCATAGACTTTATTGGGGGAGACATCAACTTATGTTAACTTGTTTCACCTGTGTGCCTATAGCTGCTTCTCCTCTCCTGTCCTATGCCTTCACTTCTGCTATTCCTCCATCTCAGTAGGCTTGACAGACCCCTTGTGCATGCACATTTTTGCTGAATGATGTTTAGCATCAGTCAGATGATCATGCATCTGTGTCAAGAAACAGGAAGCAGGATGCACATGGCTCACACTGCTCCCCCCCCTTCCATTTGCCACATGAAGCCCCACAATCTCAGAGAAATGAAACAGCTTGTCTCAGCTTCACAGAAGGAGGTGGTCGACAGTCTCTCGGGTCCCCATCTGGGTCTGCTTCCACCTTACCACTGCTGCCTTTTGTGGAGACTCCGACTTCTTTCTACAGGGTGAAGTGCTCATGACAGTTATCAGAGCAGTATTGTGTTTGCTCAACTTGTGTTTGGCTGATGTTCAGACATCTCTGGGTGGGGCCCCTGCTTCCCTCCCCTGGGAATGGTAAAGGCGACTTTGAAGAACATTTTGTCTCTGTTTATGAGGAAATTCCTCAACTCCAGGTACTGTCCAAAAGGGCAGCGGGGGCCCGGTGGGTTGGGCTTGATGAAGGTACAGAACAGAAAGTCTCCTATCCACCCCCCCCAATGGAAAGGTTCCATCTGGGCTCATTCCTGAGCTGTCAGCTCATTTCTCAAAGGAGGCAGGTTTCTTCCTTCCCGAGATTTGGCCATGAAGCTCCAAGTATCAGGACAAGAGCTGTCCACCACTGATAGGCATTCTCCCCACTCTCTGCAGGGGCTTTTTAATCTCAATGTTCCCTGTGCCTGTCATGTGCTCCTTGACCCCGGGCACCTCCTGAGTGCCCACCCAGCCTCAAGTCTGTCTCAAATGCTGCCTTCTCAATTCAATCCAATGAGAAGTGTTCTGTCTCTTCTAACGTGGAGTTGGCTGTCTCATTAGGTAGTGAGCTCCTCATCCCAGGAGAGCTTCAAGAAAAGTCTGCAAGACCACAAGCTGGGAAAAGGATTCCTGCTCGGTGGTATCAGTTGGATTAAAGCATCTCTGAGGTTGTTTTCATCTTTCTGCTTCAGCTGACTGTCGCTGAGCCAGGCTGCTATGTGGTGGTGGTGTCTCTTTTTTAATACTATTGAAAGGAAACAGGCATTTATTAACCACCTACCATGTGGATGGGAAGCTAAGTGGCACAGCAGGTACAAGACTTTGGAGGTCATCTAGTTTAACCCCCATTTAACAAAGAAGGAAACAGGTGGTCAGGGAGGCAATGGCCTTTTCTCAACCTTCATCCCTCCTGACCTCTCTGAAGCCCTTGACACTATTAATCACCTTCTTCTCCTTGATACTCTCTTCTCTCTAGGTTTTCATGATATTCTCTTTCCTGGCTCTTCTCCTACCTATCTGACCTGTCTCCTTTGCTGCATCTTCATCCAGGTCATGCCCACTAACTATGGATGTCCCTAAATTAGACTCTGTCCTGGGTCTTCTTTTCTCTTTATATGATCAGCTCCAATGGGTCAATGATCATCTCTATGCCCATGATTCTCAGATCTATTTATCTAGCCTGAATCCCTCTTCTGATCTCCAGTCTTCTATCACTAACTGCCTTTTGGACAAATAGAACTTAATGTCCCATAGATAACTTGAATTTGACATATCCAAATAATTCCCCTCCCCTCCAACCCTCCCCTCTTCCAAGATTCCCTATTACCCTCAAGGGCACCACCACTGTCTCATTCCCCAGGCTCACAACGCAGATGTCACCCTCAATTCCTCACTTGTATTCAACTCCCACCCCATTTCTATCTATTGCCCAAACCTTTTGTTTCTACCTTTCCAACATCTACTAACTACTGCTAGAGCCTTCCCTTTGCAATGACCTCCCATTTATGCTGTATCTTGCTTTAATGTGCTGTCTCACTTAAATATAGAGATCTCCTCCTTTTTTGGATACCTTAGCACAGTGACTGATATATAGTGAATGATTTAAATAATTGACTTGACTTAAGTGACCTGCCAAAAGTCATACAAGCAGTAAGTAGCAGACACAGGATTTAAACCCAGATTAAACATCATGTCCTTGCACACTACATGAATGCCATACACAGTGACAGGCTGTTTGGACGCCATCCCATTTCCCTCCATCAGACTCGAGGGTGCTCTCTAGTGTCCAACCCTATGCCTGCTGTAGTGAAAGAGAGGAGAAGAGATGAGATGACATGGTGCTGTCCTCATGAGTCTTCCATTCTCTTGGAGGAGACAAGCTTAACACATATGGACTTTTGTTTTATTTGTTTTAGTTTTTTTTTTTTCAGGGCAATGAGGGTTAAGTGACTTGCCCAGGGTCACACAGCTAGTAAGTGTCATGTGTCTGAGGTCGCATTTGAACTCAGGTACTCCTGAATCCAGGGCTGGTTCTCTATCCACTGCACCACCTAGCTGCCCTACATATGGACTTTTGGAATCAATCATGGAATCACAGGACTTGAGAGTTGGGGAGATCTCAGTGTCCCTGGGCCAACCCCCACACAACAGGCTTCTCCACTGGAAAGTGGTCATCTAGCCTCAGCTTGAACACCTCTAAGAGGGGGCACTTCCTGCTTCTTGAGGAAACCCATTCCATTGTGGGAGGTCTCTGCTTTCTAACTAAATCCACCTCTTTGTAATATTCCCCCTCCTGCTTCTCATCGCCCAGTGTACTTAAATGTTAGGGATGGAGAGGACTTGGAGATCATCTGTTCTAACCCTTGGCTTGAGGAAGGCGTTGAAGCCCAGAGAAGGAAGAGGGATTGCCTAAGGTTGACTCTGAATCAAGGGCCTAAGTATAACGGGACCCAGGATTCCTGATCCCTGGTCCAATGCCCTTTGGCTTTTTGCTTCATAGAAGATCTGGCTGTCGAGCAGTGGTGTGCTGGTGAATGTGGCTCCCTGAAAAGAAATGCACTGACACCTACATTTAGTCTGCATTCCTGAACATTTTCTCCATGACTTTATCAATATAATAAATCACACCCTGATTTCTAGCATTCCCCAGTTTGAGGGGCAAATATTCACACTGAAAATTTAACAATCAGCTCTTGTGAGCTGGCTAGAGAATAGTTCTTCAAATAGAATTTGACTAAGTGGAGGAGGGCTCTGGGGGAGATTTGGAGGTTGGAATGAGCCCGGGGAATGGAGAAACCCCACAGATGAGCAGAAAGATTACAGGACTGAGAAACCAGAGTCAGGAAGCCTTGGCTTAAGTCCCACCTGGGCCACTTAAGCATGTCTATGGCCCAGTACATGATGCTGGCTAACTCCCTCCAATGGAGGTCATCGCTAGCTGTATTCACTGCACCACACTATCTCTTGAGAGGAGAAAAATGGGTGCCTCATGTATTCAGGACTCCAAAAGGAAAAAAGAAAAGAAATCTCCTCCCTACCCCTGGGGAAGTCCCAAGTCTTCTGAATTGTACAGCCCCTTCTTTTAGCTTGTGCAATGTTGGACTGCTTGCTTTGGGCCAAACCACTCTGGTTTTTCATCAAATTCTGAACCATCCCCTTTCTAGACGCCCAGTTCGGAAGCCTTTCCCCCTGGCTCCCACTCAATCTTTTGTGTAAAGAGAGTTTCCCTGCTCCTTTTCACCTTGTCCTGGTGAGGTAAGCAACTGGTACCGAGGATGGATACTGAGGGTGGTGGTGAAAGGGAGTAGAAGGAAAGGATTATGTAATGATGGTTGAGAGATTTCAGCAGGAATCTCTGTGGTTTGGCTCTTCCATCTATGAAGGGTGGGGTGGGGGGCAGAATCACACAATTTCAGAAAATAGCTAGCATTTATAGAGTGTTTTAAGGTTTGCAGAACACTTACCTGCCTTATCTCATTGGATCCTTACAACAATCCTGAGAGGCAAGTGCATTCCCCCCCCCCCCATTTTACAGATGAGAAAACTGAGGCACACTGCAGTTAAATGACTTGCCCAGGGTCACACAGCTGATAAGTATCTGAAGCTGGATTTGAACTCAAGTTTTCATGACTCCAGGTTCAGTTTTCTGTCCACTATACCTGCTAATAAGTAAATATCAGAAGTAGGATTTGAATCCAGATAGAGAAGCCTACTCTGGGTCCTATGCTCTATCTACTATGGAGTGCTGCTTTTCTTTCAGAATTGGAAGGAAGAACAGCAACCATTTGGTCAGTCACTCATTCTACAAGCATTTATTATGTACCTACAAATGCATCAGGTCCTGGGTTAGCAAGCTCACTCTCTTTTTGTGAATAGCCTTTTTTAAAAAAACTGAAATATGAGGCAAGGCTTGTTGCTGAGAGGTGAGGCGAGGAGGAGCCTTGGGAGGCTTAAGGAGGGATGCAAAGGTTTGGAAGAGTTTCTGTGGAGAGCGAGTTAATTAAGGAGATACAAAGGGATTGCCATGCTCCAAGCCCCCCTCTCCTCCATGCTGGGTTGTTCATCTCATGACCTCTAATGGCTCCAGGAAAGGCGAGGGGGTGAGGGTGAGGCCGGGACAGTGGTAGAGCATGACTGGGCCCCAAAGTTGTTTATTTGTGTTTGTCTTGTGATGCCAGAGGATATTAAGTGATGTCTTGGGCTAGGAAGACAGTTGTATTTTTCTTGAATGATAGAATAACCCTCATTGGAAAACCAACAACAAAAACAAAACCCCTTGAAGTTAGAAGAAAGAACACTGGATTTGTAGCCAGGGGACTCACGTTCTAGTCTTGGCTCTGATGCCAACTTTGTGTGGTGACTTTGGGTGAATTGCTTCATCATTGTTGTGGCCAGCAAGCATTCATAAAGCACCTACTATGTGTTGGGCACCGTGCTTAACACTCGGGATGCAAAGATAGGCAAATGACAGTCCCTGCTCTCAAGGTGCTCACAGTCAAATGGGGAAAGCGGCGTACAAACAGCCATGTATGTGTAAGATAGAGGTCAGCCCAGCGGGAAGGCACTAACACGGGAAGGGTGGGGGGCAGGGGGGTTGGGAGCAGGGAGACAGGGAAAGGCCTTGTGCAAAAATTGGGGTTTGAGCTGAGTTTTGCAGGAAGTCAGGGTGCCTGGGAGGCAGAAATGAGGAGGGAGAGAGGACTTGCTCTCTCTGAGACTCGGTTTTCTCTGCTGTAGGATGAGTGTTCCTACGAGATGATAAAAGGTCCTTTCCAGACTTATCATTGGATAATCGAAGCCCCCCTCCCAGCTCTAACGTCACATGTTATGACATTCTGTGTGCTAAGGCCCCTTCTGGTTATGATCCTGTATGTTCAAACAGTCTGCGCTTTAAAATCCCTTTGTTGGTACAGCCAACATCAGGATCAATATCTTTATCCACCATGCCACAGAAGAAGCTGTGAGGGGAGCGGCCAATCTGGCAATCTGTGGTTTTCCAGGTCAGCATTTATTTCACAGTGTCAGCTAGTTGGTAAATATTTCTATTCGGTCTCACACTTGCATTAGTAATCCATCCTTCCCATCCCTCCTCCTAGCACAATGTCTGGTGCATAGTAGGAGTTTATAAGAGATAAGGAACTCAAGGGGAAGGACTCCCTCTTCCAATGCAGACTAGCCCTTCTCTCCCACCATTAGTCTGAGGGAATTGTCCAGAGTGCTGAGGTCAAGTGTTGCCCAGGGTCAAAATCAGTAGGTGTCAGAAGCAGGTTGGACTGAGGTCTTCCTGTTGCTAAGACCAGCTCTCTATCCACCAGCACAGAAAGAGATATATACTGGAGAATGATGCATATTCATTGATTATTCTCCCATGTTTGCCATCTCTTCTTTTCTGCATGTAATATTTTTCCTTTTGTCTTGGCATATTAAAAAAATCATATCCCTTTCTTATTTGTCTCCTTCCTTCTTTCTCCTTTTTTTGTGTGAGGCAACTGGGGTTAAGTGACTTGCCTAGGGTCACACAGCTAGTAAGTGTCAAGTGTCTGAGGCCGGATTTGAACTCAGGTCCTCCTGACTTCAGGGCCAATGCTCTATCCACTGCACCACCTAGCTGCCCCCTTCTTTCTCCTTTTTGAGATCATGACAGTTAGGCGGCCCAGTGGATAGAGTGCTTGGTCTGGAATCAGAAAGACTCCTCTTCCCGAGTTCAAATCCAGTCTTGCACACTTACTAGCTGTGTGACCCTGGACAAGTCACTTAACTTGTGTTTTCCTTAGTGTCCTCATCTATAAAATGGGTATAGCACCTACCTCCTATGGTTGTTATGAAGATCAAATGAGAGAACATTTGTAAAGTGCTATAGAAACATGTGGCACTGTGGATAGAGTGCCAGGTCTGGAGTCAGGAAGACTGGGGTTCACTGGCCTCATGCTTAGCTGAGTGACCCTGGGTAAATCACTTAACCTTGTTTGCCTCAGTTTCCTCATCTGTAAAATGAGCTGGAAAAGAAAATGGCAAACCATTCCAGTATCTTTGCCAATAAAATCCCAAAAGGGATCACAAAGAGACACAACTGAAAATGACTGAACAACAACAAAATAGAAATGTGACCTCTCATCATATATATATATATATATATATATATGTTATAACTCTATCTATCTATCTATCATCTATCTATCTATCTATCATCTATTTATCTATCTATTTTGAATCTCAAAGCTCATTGGTATAGAATTCTTTCTTCATTGGTGGAGATAGTTTCCTGCACCTGCATGAGGGAAGGATGGATTTGTCAAGAGCAAGAAAGAAGAGAGAGTTAGCCTCTTCAGCTTCTTTAAGAGCTTTTGGATTCTAGATTCAAGAGAGAGGATGAATGGTGCCGCATTCTCTCTTCAGACCATGAAGGGAAGAAGAGACTTTAACAAGGAGCTGACATGAGAGGAGCTTGCTATATTAGAGACTTGAGAGAATTTCCTCCTTGTTTTGATATTTGGGTCTATCTCTCTTGGTGGAGCTGAGAACTCCTTTACTCTGTCTGGAATATATTCTTGTAGGTATACTTTCTCTGATTTCTGTTTTGCTATAACCTTGATTTAATGGGGTGTCTTTTTTTCTATTTGCTGTGTTATCATCATAGTATTTGGTGGGAAGGCAGTCAAGCCTTGGATTTAAAGCTTGGGCTCCTCCTTTCCCCATTAATTAATAGTAATCAGAAGTTTATCAGGAACCTGAAAATTATATCCCCATGACTAATACTTTTTAAATTTTTATTTAATTTTTTTTTGCAGGACAATGAGGGTTAAGTGATTTGCCCAGGGTCACAGAGCTAGTAAGGGTCAAGTGTCTGAAGTTGAATTTGAACTCAGGTCCTCCTGAAACCAGGGCTGGTGCTTTATCCACTGTGCCACCTAGCTGCCCCCATGACTAATAATTTTTAAGGGAGCAGATAGATACAATTCTAGCCTGGTATTTCCTCTCTCTGAGGAGAGCAGAGTGGTGGCCTCCAGCCCCAGCATCCTGTGTCCATTCCTGGCAGGAATAAGAGTTTCTCTTGTTGAAAGGCAGGGAGAAGAGAGGCTTAGAGATGTCTCTTCCTCCTCCCTTTGAACCACACAACACCCCCCCATTTTATGTGTAGGGGACCAAGTTGATTACACAGAAATGCAGGTTACTTTTGAGATCTTGTTCCAGTACCTATTGGCATGATAATGTCCAGCACCAGAGTAGCAGAGAACCATAGAATTATCGAATTCTGAGCTCAAAGGGACTTTAGAGATGTAGTTCAGCTTCTTCATTTGGATGATGAAGGAAATGAGGCCAAAGGTAGGGAAATAACTTGACCCAGGTCACGTAGGGTATTGAGACAATATCGGCTTCCCTGGAGAAGGTGTTAGTTGCACCAAGAGACCTCAAGCAATTGAAGGTTCTGGGAGTAACCATAGTGAGGGGAGCTGATGGTACTGGTGCTTCTGATGCTGCTGAAGACTGAAGGGTAAAAGGGATGTGGGAGGGAAGCAGCCGGAAGAAACATGGCTGTGGAACCTTTGGACAAAGCTGGCTGTTATCCTACCTTCCTTGGTGAGGTCAGCAGGTACAGGTTATGAGGGCAGAGAGGCAGGTTTTAAGTCAATATAATAATAATGATGATGGTAATATCTAGTATTATCTGGTGCTTTTAGATTTGCAAAGCACTTTACAAATATCTTATTAGATCCTCTTAATAACCATGGAAGGTAGGTACTGTTATTAAGTCCATTTTATAGGTGTGGAAACCAAGGCTGCCTGTGGTTAAGGGAATTGTTCAAGGTCACAGGACATCTGAAGCTGGATTTGAATTTATTTTTTGACTCCAAGGACAGTACTCTAGCCACTCAGCCAACTTCAAACCAGTCAGCGTCATCGCACAATGGAAGAAGCTGGTTCAGGAGATTTGCATTCCCAAGAAGAGGCTTAATGAACCCCTGTTGGGAATGCTGTCAGTGGGATTGTGGGATTAGATGATCTCTGAGGTCCCATCTAGCCCTGGTAGTCTATGATTCTATCAGATATCAGGCCAGGCTACATGATTTCACGATGGCAGAACAATAGTAATAATAACAACAACAATAATAATCCCTCACATTGCTTAGCACTTTACCATTGTCCAAATACTTTCATGTCCATTATCTCATCCCATCCTCTGGAAGCCCTAGGAGGCTAGCCTCATTTTACATGAGAAATTGGCAGCTAAAAGTAGGTGATTCAAAGATCATCAGTTCCTTACCTCAAAGTCTCTCTCATTTGATCACTGTGCCTTAAATTTCAGTATTAGCAATTCATTCCTTTAGATCTTGAAGACTTTTCTCCTGTCAGATGTTCTTGTTAGGAGGCAGTACCCTTGCCTCAAGGAGAAATAACCTTTAGCTTTTATCAAATGGCATCTGAGGAGAGTTTAGTTAGATTCAGCTAATGGTGCCTGGCACAGAGTAGGTCCTTTATTTTTATCTTCTTCCCAAACCCTTCTCTCTTCTTTATATCTTTATTTCTGGTTACTTCTCCTTATAGTTATTTGGGTTTGAAACTAGAGAGCCATCCCTGACTCCTTGCCTTTCCTTACCCCCATACCCAATGAGTAGCCAAGTCTTGATGATGACTCTGCCCAGATACCTCTCACATCTATCATTTATCTCCACTTACATAGTCACCATCACTTACACTCCCCTGACTTGTGTCACACTGGTTGGTGGTGGTGGGGAGTAGAGTTAGAATAATTCTTGTTCCTCTTTGCCACTTCCACTTTGCTGCCTCCACTCAACAACCTCTTGTTTGAGGTTTATTTTATCCAAATCATCACCTAATGCAGACCTCGATGACTGTTATCTACCTTTCACCAGAGACTGTTATCTACCATTCACATTCCTTCCTCAATCCATCCAGGTCCTGGCTCACCATCTCCATCTCCATGATAACTGTAACAGACATCTTGACATTTCTTCTAACATCCTAAATTCCCAATTATTCAATTTAATGCCCAGAACCTGGTGCACATCAGAGAAACACAGGGATGATGATTGATCATTCCCAAGTGTTCCCCTTCCATACCCATGAGCTCTGAAGTCCCATCTTCTAGTCATATTTTATAATTTGATCTCTCTTTTTTGTGGGGCAATAAGGGTTTTGACTTGCCCAGAGTCACACAGCTAGTAAGTGTCGAGTATCTCAGGCTGGAATTGAACTCAGGTCCTCCTGAATCCAGGACCGATGCTTTATCCACTGTGCCACCTAGCTACCCCTCATTTGATCTCTTTCTGTGCCTTACTGCTCCTGAATCCATTCATCTTCACAGTGACCTCAAATCCCTCCACTTCTCAGTACTTGATGCAGCCACTCTTTTTTTTTTAAGTGAGGCAATTGGGGTTAAGTGACTTGCCCAGGGTCACACAGCTAGTAAGTGTTAAGTGTCTGAGGCTGGATTTGAACTCAGGTCCTCCTGACTCCAGGGCCGGTGCTCTATCCACTGTGCCACCTAGCCACCCCAGAGGCAGCTACTCTCGATCCTGTCCCCTCTTCCACTCCTTGGTCAACCAGTTCAACTCAGAGTGCCATATTCTTCTGGGGATATTTTCAGAAATGATATTATATGAAATGAAACACCACATATTATATTATTATGTGATAGTATGTGAAATGCCAGAATCACTGAGGAATGACAGGATATCACATCATGTCAGAATAACAGGATATCATGACAATCATTGGGAGCTGGAAAGAGACCTCCTGGGCCTCTGAATCAAGTCATGAATGAAAGAAATCCCCACTCCCACAAGTCTAACAAGAGGCCACACAGACTTTATTTGAAGACCTCCAGGAGGAGAACCCAGCACCTCCTGGGGCAGCGTATCCCACTTTAGAGTAGTTCTTATTATAGACAAATTTCTCCAGCCTAAATTTGGCTCCCTTCAACTTCTCCCCGAGAGAACAAGTCAACTCCTTCCTTCCCACAATGGCCTTTCAAGTACCTGAAGATGGTAACCATGTCTCCCCCGAGTCTCTCCTCCAAGCTAAATATCCCCCCCATCGCATGACATGCACTCAAGGCCATGCTGGTTACCCTCCATTGGATACTGACTCCCTTATCAATGCCCAGAACTGATCTCCTGCATCATCCTGCATGCGAGGTCTGGGGAGGTCGGAGACTATCGTCTCCTTCTTCCCGAAGGCCTTGGGGAGGAGGTGGGACCTAGGTTGCACTTTGGAGGAAGCTCAGGTTCACGGATGGCAGAAGTGAGGCATGTCCTCCTCTGTAAAGGCCTCCTGGGAGAGAGAGAGGGACAGTGCTTTGTAAACTTGAAAGTCCCAGAGAAATGGGCATGGTTATTTTCTTTCCTGAGCTGGTCCTCAGAGAGGGACGATGCTACAGTGACAGAGCTTGGATGGAGGACTGTGAGATGAGACAATGGACTGTAGTTACTGAAGGGAGAAATCCCCCACCATCCCACTTCCCTGCCCCAGGACCTGTTCCTTCCTTCCCTCATCTAGTATTAGCAACCTGAGACAAAGCCCTACATAGCTGGTACTGCCCTGGTACTTAGCCTACACAGAATTTCAGAACTTCAAGGGACATCCAGGGAATATCAAAGCTAGGAGGGGATGTAGAACAGGGAATGTCAGGGCTGGGAGGGGCCTTAGAACAGGGGATGTCAGAGCTGAGAGGGACCTTAGAACAGGGAATGTCAGAGCTGAGAGGGGCCTGAGAACAGGGGATGTCAGAGCTGGGAGGGGCCTGAGAACAGGGAATATCAGGGTTGGGAGGGGCCTTAGAACAGGGGATATCAGAGCTGAGAGGGGCCTGAGAACAGGGGATGTCAGAGCTGAGAGGGGCCTGAGAACAGGGGATGTCAGGGCTGGGAGGGGCCTTAGAACAGGGGATGTTAGTCCATCTTCTTTGATTGTGCCTGTTCTATGGCCTCTCTGAGCTTTATCTTCTCAGAGGCACCAGGATGGAAGGAGCCCCTGGGAGGGGGCTGGCCATGTGTTTTAGGGGAAATGGAAGCCATCTGTTGCCCATTCACTTACATTTCAGAGCTGAGTGATGAGTTAAGTGAGACTGAACGGCCAAGCAGGGCCGGGGCCTCTGGGAGGGCCAACATGGCAGAAGAAGTGGGCCTTCCCCCTCCCCTCTCCCTCTCCCTTCTCCACTCCCCACACCTCATGAGAGGTTTGGTCTCCAAGCCTGGCATGCCCAGGGCAGAGTAGAGACCTTGCTTTGGAGAAGCAGCGTCACCCGTAGCACCACAGGAACATCAGGGAGCCCAGAGAGCCTAGGATGATAAACTGAGAGCTGGAAGTACCTTTGGGCCTGTTGAGTCCAAGCTCCTCATTTAACACAGAGGAAAATGGGCCTGAAGGATGCCCCGTATTTTGGTCGGAGTCTTGGCTCCTAGGGGCCCGAGGCCAGATCTGAATCTGAAGCCCAGAGCTTGGACACTTTCACTTCATATAATGGTGATAACTGAACCCTAAGGGAACACAGCGGGTGAGCACTAGAGCCTTGCAGCCTCTCCATGGGGTGACCTCCCCCTGTGGGCTCTGCCCATAGGGATGCAGCAAGTATGTGCCAAAGCCAGGACTAGAACCCAGCTCTCCTCATTCCTTGTTTGGCGGACTGTCTCTTACCCCATGCTGACCCTAACCCAGAATTGCGGCTCCAGGGATACCAAGGGCTTCTTGGACTGGTGACCCATCCAGGAGAAGTGCAGAAGGGGAAGGTCATGGCACCCCAGAGATTTCCACTCCTCAGAAGGCTCAGGTCTCACAGCACAGTTTCTGGGACTAATGACCTATGAAAACACCCCAGAGCAGGCCCCGGTGCAAAACCCCAAGGATACAGTGACAGGAATGGCAACCAACAGGTGGAAGTCAGGGGAAGGAGGGGTGGGGGTGGAAAGGGCCGATTTCAGTTCTACTTCCTGAAAATCAGAGCTCAGATGAAACTGATGTGTTCCCATCCCTGACCTTCCCTGTTCTAAAGCCCCTCCTGATCTTGGCATCCCTTGTTCTAAGGGGCTTTCCACAGCTGACATCCCTTGTTCTAAGGCTTCTCCCAACGCTGACATTCTGTGTTCTAGTGGTCTTCCTAGCTCTGACGTTGTTCCCTGATCTAAAACCCCTCCCAGCTCTGACATTCCAGGTTCCAAGGCCTCTCCCAGCACTGACATCTCCTGTTCTAAGGCTCTTAGCTTTGACATCCCATGTTTCTACAAATTCACCACCAGTCACAGCTTCTGCTGAAGCCCTGGATGGGCGGGGGGGTTTCTAGGGCTTCCTTTGACTGCCCTAGGCCTCTCCCTGAGCCTGTCAGTTGGAAAGATTCCCAGTAATGGAAACCAGAGTTGGGGGGGGGGTGCTGCAGGTGTCTCTCACATCGATGCTAATCTCTTTCTGATGACCCTCATCTATAGCAGCTCTCCTCCGGTCACCCCCCCTTATCTCCCCTGGGGTGTAAATCAGTGAGCTGGGAGAGGCAGCAGCCTCAGGGGAGGGCCTGTGCGGCAGGGCTGGGCCTCCTGGGGAGCAGAACTGAGCAGGAAGTCCTCACTCCCAGCAGCCACAGCTCTGGCTCCCCTAGCAGAGAGGACGCAATTCTACCTGACCTGACGACTGGCTGGGCTTATTAAGTAGAGGCTGAGCCAGGACCTCTACTCTAGGGAAGGAGGTGGCATATAGTTTGGGGTCAGGAAATTAGTCTCTCCTCCACTTCCTGTCCCATCTCAGCATGCCCCCTCCCTCCTTTGTCTCCTGCTCTTTTTCTTTCTAAAAGGCAGAGGGCCCCAGTGGAAAGTGTGCTGGCTCAGGAGTCAGAGATCCTGGGTTCGAATCCATCCCTGTGACCTTGGGCAAGTCATTCAGCCCATGGGGGCCTTAGCTTCCTTGTCTGTCAAATGAGGCTTAGACTGGTTGGTCTCTTCAATTTCAATTAGACTTTCCAGCTCTTGAGCCAGAAAGGATTTTTCCCCTTTATCCTTCCCACTTTTGGAGCTCTCTTTTCTACTGCTGTCTTTTTCTCCCTCCCTTTCTAATTTCTCCATCTGCCTTTTCCCTCCTCCTTCTATTGCTCTTTCTCCCCTCCCCCCTTTCACGACCTTAATCTCTCCCTTTCCCTCTTCCTCTCTCCCCCTCCCTCCCTTTCTCTCTCTTTCTCCCCCCTCCCCTCTCTCCCCTCCCCCTCTCCTCTCCCCTTCTCTCCCCTCCCCCTCTCCCCTCCCCCTCTCTCCTCTCCCCTTCTCTCTCCTCCCCCTCTCCCCCTTTTCTCTCTCCCTTCCCTTTCTCTCTCTCTCCCCTCCCTCTCTCTCCTCTTTCCCCCTCCCCCCACTTTCCCCTGTATTTTGGACTCTCTTCTTTTCTCTCTATTAGTAGAACGCCAGTTAGCACTAACCCCTCACACACACACCTCTGTGGAGACGTCTCAGCTAAATTACCTGTCCGAGCTTGCTGTTCCCCTACCTCATCAGAGGCTGAGAACTTCAGAATTTAGTTTGGGTTTCAGGCAGGAATTCTACACCTTTGTGTGTCCTGCAACCTTTTGACACTCTGGGAAGCCTAGGGGACCCCTTCTCAGAATCACTTTTTTTTTTTTTTGCAGAGAAATGAAGGTTAGGTAACTTGCCCAGGGTCACACATCTAGTAAGTGTCAAGTGTTTGAGGTCAGATTTGAACTCAGGTCCTCCTGAATCCAGGGCTGGTGCTTTATTCACTGCGCCACCTAGCTGCTCTCAGAATCACTTTTAAATATATAAAATAAAATCCAAGGCATTACAAAGGAAATCAATTATATTGAAATACCATGATCAAAATATTAAAATTCCAAGTTCATGAATTCTAGGTTAGGAACCCCTGGAGAGCCCTGGAGTTCACAGAATCACAGAATTTGAGACAGTTCTCAGCAGCCACCTAGTCCAACCCGTTCCCCAAAGGAATCCTTACTATGTCATAATGGACAAGTGAGCATCCTGCTTCTGATTAAAGACGGACCCTATAGGAGAGGGAGCCCAGCACCTCTGAAGGCAGCCCACCCCACCTTTGGGAAGTTTTTTTGGATGTCATCTCTAAGTCGAACTGCTCCTGGTTCTGTCCTTGAGGGCCAAGTAGAAAAGTTGGCTCTCTCTTCCACAAGATGACCCTTCAAATACCTGAAGACAGCTATCCTGTCTCCCCTGGGTCTTTTCCTTTCTAGGCTAAACATTCATCGCCTCACACCTGGGGCTAAATAGTTATGACTGTGCTCAAGTAAAGAAGAGCAAATACTCAGACAAGTGCTTGACTGAAATGGAAATGGACACGCAAATCATTAAGAACGTTTTTTTTTTAGCACCCATTCCTTAAATGAGGGCCCTTCCTCCCATTTCTTCTCCAGTATATTCTGGGAAGGAAGCTTTGGTTCTCCAAGTTCTTTCCTGAAAATTGAGTAAATCATAATTGTCTTTGTATAATCTAGATCTGATTGCTTACCATCTCAGAGAGCGGGAGAGGAGGGAGGGAAGGATAAAATTTGGCACTGAGAACTTTAAATACAAATGTTAAAAAAAAAAGAAAATTGAGTAAATCAGAAGAAAGTCTCTGCAGGTGAGACTAATCCCCTATGAAGCCTGTCTGCTTATCTCAGGAGTCAGGATTTAGACTGTGCTCAGATAACCTCTGCTTGTAGCTCCAAGGTATCACTCTTCCACCAGCTGCAGCTCTTGGCAGTTTCTCCATGGCCCTCCCTGAGAGACCCTGAGAGTTTCTGCAGCTCTGCTGGATCACCTCCTCAGTTGGCCTGGGCTGACCATTTCCTTCTTTAGACCATCTAGGGCTTTATTCCCAGTTGGCCCCATAAATTGGGACCTGCCACTATCTTCATGATGCGGCTCAGCTTTCATTTCTTTGTTCTGCATTTTCCCCTCACTTTGATGATATCCTTTACTCTACAGGGTCTTGAGAGAATTCAAAGTGTCGGCCTTCCTAGCAATCAGACACAAACTCCTTCTTTCCTGATCTCCCCCCCTTTCCTGTTATTCTCTCTTCTCCTTTCTTTTGCTTCACCCTTTCTCCTCTTCTTTAATCTTTCCCCCTCTCTTCCTACCTCTTCATTTTCCTTCTATTAATTTCCCCTTTCACTCCTTCTCTCCCTCCTTCCCAGAGTGGTAAGGGGACTTCCATCCATTACAGCCTGTTCATTAGCAGGCATCCTTCCCCACCCAGAGCTCATCCAGACTACTTTTGAAGACCTCTAGGGAGAGGGAGCCCACTTCCCCCAGAAGGTAGCCCATTGGGACAGCTGTCCTCATTAGAAGCCTCAGTCTCCCTCCTTGAAATTCCCACTCATTGTTCTTCTCAGTCTAAGTAGAACAAATCTATTATCCCTACCTCATTAAAGCTTTTCAGATGTCTAAAGGCAACCATGAAGTCCCAATTAAGGCCTCTTTTCTTCAGGCTGCAATTGTTTGCTTCAGTGGATTCTCATTTGGCATGGTCTTTGTGCCTTCACTCTCCTACTCATCTTTTTCTGGGTTACTAATATCTTTCCCATTGTAAGGTTGAGGGTTTGACACCTTCACTTCAACTGTCCAACCAGACAGTAAATCAATAGACATCAGATTTTTTTTTTTTTTGGCAGTGAGGGTTAAGTGACTTTCCCAAGGTCACATAGCTAGTAAGTGTCAAATGTCTGAGACCAAATTTGAACTCAGGTTCTCCTGAATCCAGGGCTAATGCTTAATCCATTGTGCCACCTAGCTGCCCTCTACCTATGCTTTTTTGAAATCTCCTCTTTTTCAGTCCAGGGTGTACATTAGGCTATGTCCAAATTTTCTCTCCTCATTTATCATCTGCTTTTAAGATGTAGTGGTAGGGGCAGCTAGGTGGCGCAGTGGATAGAGCACCGGCCCTGGATTTAGGAGGACCTGAGTTCAAATCCGGCCTCAGACACTTAACACTTACTAGCTGTGTGACCCTGGGCAAGTCACTTAACCCCAATTGCCTCACAAAAAAAGATGTAGTGGTTACTTTCTCTTAAGACTGTTCCCATTATTTCTATTTTGATAACCAGTTTCTTGGTATACCATGCTTATGCACTGGGTGCACTCTATGTCCTAAGCTATTGTGCCCTACAATTATTCATCTGATTCTTCTTCCCTTAATCCTCACTCAAATACTCTTCTCTAGCATTCTCTAATTTTGTCTGTGGATTTCTTCTCATGAACATTAAAAAAATATACATTAGTATTCCACCTACCTTTCTATCTAATTTGTTCCTTTTGAATTAGTTACATCCTCCCATAACCATATTTTAATCATGAGTCACATTAGGGCTGTCACACAATGAAATGGGTTGTCTCTTAAACTGGTGAACACCTCACTGGAGGTGTTCAAGTAAATTATGCTTACTATGAAGGAGATCCTAGCAGTTAACATTACCAATCAAACTACCTATATGTGAATTTTGTTCTTCCCATTAATTAATCCTTATAATTTCATGCTTGAAATGTATAACCTCTGTAAGGAAAAGAAAAAAAATTCTGAACTCTGAAGGAGACTGGTCAAAGTTTAAAAAAAAAATTTTTTAAAGAAAGGAACAACGGCTGTAGCTGAGTGCTGAGCTCACTGAGAAGGGTTGTATTTTGTGGAATGTACTTTATACATGTAATGGGGGCATTTTATAGGAGGGCTTATTAGAACCTTCACATTCTCATATTTCATTCTTTAAGGGGGACTTGTTTAGTGAATTTTGGATTTTGAAGGCAATGTGAAATAGTGGAAATAGCAGTGAATTTGGAATTCAAATCCTGCCTTAGATACATCCTACCTGTGTGACCTTGGGCAAGTCACTTAACCTCTGTTTGCCTTAATCCCCTGGAAAAGGAAATGGTAAACCGTTCCAGAATCTTTGCCAAGACAACTCCATGGACAGCTGGTGTGCTATGGTCTATGGGGTCATGAAGAGTTGGACTGAACCACTGAACAACAACAATGTGTTATATAGGAATATCTATTCATCTGTCTGTCTATCATCTATCTATGTGTCTATATAAGTATGTATGTATGTATGTATGTATCTATCATCTATCTTTCTATCATCTATCTATCTATCATCTATCTATGTATCATCTATGTATCTCTATCTATCTATCTATCTATCTATCTATCTATCTATCTATCTATCTATCTATCTATCTCTCTCTCTCTCTCTCTATCTATCTATCTATCTATCTATCTATCTATCTATCTATCTATCTATCTATCTATCTATCTATCATCTATCTATCTATCTATCTATCTATCTATCTATCTATCTATCTATCTATTGATCATCTATCTCCTCATCTCTTTCTCCCTCCTCCCCGCTCTGTCTGTCTCTGTCTGCCTGTCTGTTTCCTCTCATGTCTGTGATGCTCACCCTCCTAGTCTCCATCTACTGACTTCCCTGGCTTCCTTTAAGGCTCATCTCAAATCTTCCTTTCCCATTGCTCCCAGCTACTACTGACTTCCTCTCTGAGATCCCCTTCCATCTATTCTGTATATATCCTCTTTGTATCTACTTATTTACTCGATGTTTCCCCCAAGAGGATGAAAGTTCCTTGGGGGACGTCACTGTTTCTAAGTTTTTCTTTGTCTCTTGCACTTAGCATAGTGCCTGGGTCACAACCAGCACTTAATAAATGCTCATTGATTGACTGATTGATTCTTATTGACTTTCATCTTATTAGATTTGGTCCAGCACCTTAGCCTGTCAATACCATTCTGGCAACTGACTGCCATTCACTCTATTAGACAACCCTCCATGTTTTGTGCCAGCTTCAGATCTGAAAAAGATGGTAGGAGGGGATGCTCATTCTGACTCTGAGATTTCGTGATTTCAAGACTGTGACTCTGTGTTCAATGTCAAAATAACTTAAATTGTTTTGTGTCATTTTTCATTTTTTTATTAATTAGGCACTTAATAAATACTTTTTGAGTGAATGGCTGCTCAGTATGGAACAGAATCTTGAAGACTGCATCTAACTTGGAGTGAAACTCTCCCCCAAGCCATACACACAGGATTAGCCCTGTAGGATGGCATTAGGAGCCTGATGGAGACAGCCCTCCCTGAGAATGAGCCTGTTGCCAGCTGTGATGTTGGATCCTCCCTCTGCTCCTGGCTCGGCATTCCAAAGCCATCTGGCAAAACTCACCAGGTCAGCAAAGCCCTCTCCAGGAACATAAGCATTCTCTTCATGCTACACTTCCTTTGATTGAAATCCCACAAGGTTATCAGCCCAAAGCCTGGGCTTTTTGTTGGAAAAATGACTTGTGTTCCCTTAAAGGAATCGCTTCACTGTGATATTGAACATTCACTAAGGATCCTGTAAACTTTGGGTCTTTCTAATGGATACATGGGCTATCTGCTCCTGCCTTGGCCACGGACTTTGGGTAAATGACTTAAGTTCTCTGGGCATGTGTTTTCTTAACTCTAAAAGTCAGGAGTTGAACTAGATGCTTTCAAAGGTTTGTTCATCTTTAACATTGCTCGCTCTATGTCCCAGCATTCTATGTTGTAAGGTCCCTATAGTCCGTACCCTCTGTTCTGAGGTTCAGTGTTCGAAGGCCCCTTCCAGGTCTCACATTAGGTGTTCAGTGTTTGTTTCTCCTTCTGCCCCCCCCCCCCAGAGAATAAGAAACAATGAGCTGCAGATCTGAGTCTGGGGCATCTGCTAATGGATTGCCCTCCCACTCTCCAAATGACCCAGATGATGGATGAAAGTGCCAAGACTGAGTTAGCTCTCTGGTGTGGCTGAGGGGGGGCACCCTCCCTGAAGGTCACCTGTTGCCTAGGCCTCCCCCTCTCTTCTGACCCTCCCAGTCCGGGGGAATGTGACCTCATTAAGCAAATGGGTCTTAATTAGAAACAGAAAGCAGCCAACACCACTCTTGCCATCACTCAAATGCCCAAACAGTCTCTAAGTTAGTTTCTTCACCAGGGAAGGAATTTCCAGGCCCGGGCTGCTCCTGGGGAAGTTAACTGTTTAAAGGCTTAAGCCTGTAAGTGGGTGATGATGGACGGTCGGTGGGTGTCGACAGTTATGCACTGAGGGGATCGTCTAAATAGAGAGAAGCCATTTCCTTGGGGATACGAGGTTGAGCAAACATTGTGGTGACATGGTCTTGGGGGGTCTCTCTAGCCTCTGGTCTAGAGGGAACCTTCCATCCCCCTCTAGGCTCATGTCAGAGGCAGAAGTCAGGTGTGGCAGAGTAGGAGCAGCTTCAGAAGGCTCCGGTTCTAGTCCTGGCCCTGTTCTTCATTCCCCAGCTGGGCCACTATGGGCAAGTCTGGACTTTGGCTTACTCAACTGTACAAGGCAAAGTGACACCACAGCCGGGGAAGGGGGGCAGGTCAGACTGTGGGGATGGGGAGACAGCAAAGGCTGTCTGTGGGGAGCCAATGAGATGATGAAGGTGAAAGGCAGTCGAGATGTGGTGGCAAAAGATTCAGATGTAGAACTACAGATACTGGGTTCAAATCCAAGATCTTATCTGTCAGTCAATAAATACTTTAAGTGCCAATTATATGCCAAACACACAGTGCTTTTGGTTGGGAAATTGTATGAAGAAAGGCAAAATACAGTCCCTGCTCTCAAGGAGCTTACAGTCTAATTTGGGGGACCTTAGGCAAATCATAGCCCTTATCTATAAAATGAGGGGTGGGACTAGATGGACCCTGGGATAATTTTTGGAGATGATCCTGTGATCTTATGAAATTATGTGTGTATAAGTATGTGAGAGAGTGTATGAGAAAGTAAACTCCTTGAGGACAGGGACCATGTTTTTGCCTTTTTTGTTATCCCTGGTGTTTAGCACAGCCTTGCCCAAAGCTGTTTGTCTTTCTTCCTTCCTTCCTTCCTTCCTTCCTTCCTTCCTTCCTTCCTTCCTTCCTTCCTTCCTTCCTTCCTTCCTTCCTTCCTTCCTTCCTTCCTTCCTTCCTTCCTTCCTTCCTTTCCTGAGGCAATTGGGGTTAAGTGACTTGCCCAGGGTCACACAGCTAGTAAGTGTCAAGTGTCTGAGGCTGGACTTGAACTCAGGTCTTCCTAACTCCAGGGCTGGTGCTCTATCCACTGCACCACCTAGCTGCCCTGCCTTTCATTTCTTGAAGAGGACCAGGGACATCATGGGCTGATGTCTTGACTTGGGCATGAATTGGATTTAAGTGAGGCAGAGTTATGCAAAGTCATCAGCCTCACTCTCTGGAGTCATAGAAATCCAGTGGCAAGACAAAAGTCAGGGTGACTGGCGATGGATGCACTGGGTACCCTTGGCCATCTTCCATGTCTGACCAAGCTCTCTGAAGCACCTGCTTCAGGTATCTTAGTGGCCGTTGAAGCAAATTGTTCTCATCCACCCATTTTATTGGGGAAGTCTTCACATGCTTGGGGTAGACACCCCTTAATGCACTAATAGGTTTGAAACCCATCATTTACCCTTAACCTGGTTTAGCCCATCTGCTGAAAAGTTTTACCTGGGTGTGGTCATTGCACATGCTACAGCTTCTTGGAGCCACAGGGGAGAGTTAAATGCCAGGGAGACACTGAAGGTAAGTGAGCAGCTCTGAAAAGGGCTTGGCCGTCCTCACACCAGAGATGCTAGTTCTCCTGAACACCCCAAACCAAATGCTTGATGCTCTTTTAGTCTGAGAATGTTTGAAAGTGTGGGAGGCTGTGTGCTTGTCTATACTGGTGGCAATAAGCCTTTACAGAGTGTGGATGGGGTAATTCTTCTACCTCCACCTGGGGCTGCAGGCACACCTGAGTCATGCTCGACTCATGATTGGGGCTGATATCACAAGCTGGACATTGGGTTGGACTTCGGGTCAACCCTCTCTCAGTGTCATCGAAGATCTGATTTTCTTGCTGCCCACCTTCTGTTAGGGCTAGAGGCGCACCACATCCAGGAATTAGGGATTTGGGACAACAAACTGCTCTGGATTGTCTCTCCAGGAAGTTCCTTTACAGAGAACTGCCCTTGGTCAGGACAACAACTGGGCGATCTCTTAGATGAAGGTGGGCCTGGGATTCTGGGCTCCAGAGCTGTCCCAGGCCTGTCTGGCTCTTCCCAGAAGTGGGAAAAGAGAGGGGAGATAGGCCCCATATTTACAGAAGGGATACAGACCATGAGGGGTCATGGACTGATAGGCTATCAATGATGGTTGGCACATTATAACAGAATCTGTAGTCAGAACGTGGACACAGTGGGAACCAGAAGGTACCACCATGATGATGATGATGATGATGATAAGAAAGTCACTTTATAAAGTGCTTTAAGGTTTGCAAAGCACTGTACACAAATTATCTCATTTAGTCCTCACAATGACTCATGAGTCAGGAGCTGTGATGGTCTCCATTTACAGATGAGAAAACCGAGGCAGGAAGACGTTAAGGGCAGAGTCACACAGCTAGTAGGAATTGAACTCGGGTCTCTCCTGACTCCAGCACCAGTGCTGGACCCACAATGTTGCTGACTAATCTTAGAAATAGAATGTCACTCTGCACCTAAGCCTCCCCAGTTTCTACCATCTCCTTCCTCCTAGGGTGCTGGGAGTGTCACAGTACATAGCTAGTATCTGAGGTCATATCTGAACTTGGGCCCAGGCTCCAGGTCCAGCAATCTATGTGTCCTTGGGCTAGTCATTTAACCTCTGTTTGCCTCAGTTCCCAACAGTAGAATGGGGATAATATCACCTACCTCCCAGGGTTGTCCTGAGGATCAAATGAGATAATTGTGAAGGGCTTAACACTGTGCCTGGCGCATAGTAGGTGCTATTTAAGATGCTTATTCCCTCCCTTCCCTTCCCTAGTCAAAGGTCCAGAACCTTGAGGTTTTCCTTGATTCTACCTACCTCCTGGGCATTCTACCTCCCTAATACATTTTGTATCCAGTCCCTTCTTTCTACTCATTTGACCTCTGGCCTTAGTCCAGGAGGCAGGATGTGAACCAAGTTCTTCCCGACTCTGAGGCCTGTCCTCTCTCCACTGGAGCAGGCTTGATTTTTCATTTTCTTCTTTTCTCCTCTCTCTGTCCTTCCTCTCCTTCTCCAGGTGGCAGGTGTTTGCTTGGAAAATCCACCCATTGGGTTATCAACCAATACAAGGGTCGGGTATGAACACATGGGGTTGTTGTTTGAGGAGGGAGCATTCTGATGGTTTGCAAACAGACTGACTGCAGATTGCCTTTGCATGTGGGTAACTTCTTCAGAAACCGCCTCTCCCCCCAAGGCAAATTCCAGAAACCACAAGGCCTTAGAGGAGAGTTCTATTTGGTTGGTTTATGCTGAATTGTTTAGTGATCATTGTGGCCAAAGCCACTTGAATTCCAAGGCAAAGTTTCCTGGATTTGACATTTTCCGTTCTGAGGTTCCTTCCTGCATTCCCAGTCTGTGTTCCATGATCCCTTCTAGTTCTAATATTTTCTGTTTTATAGGCTCTCCCACTTCTGACATCCCCTGTTTTAAGGCCCCTCCCATGTCTGACATTCTCTTTCCAAGTTCCCAGCTCTGACATTCTTTGTTCTAGATCTCCTAGATCTAAAATTCTATGTTTTAATGCCTCTTCACATTCTATGAGTGTTTTCCAGTATCTTCTTTTCTGTGGCCTCGTCTATCATGATATCCCATAATTTAGGTTCTAACATTTCATGTTCTATGACCCTTTCCAGTTCTGACTAAGGAAGCCCTGCCCAGTCCTGTTACTGCATGAAGTTCTCAAATGGCTTCCTTTCAACAGAGTAGATGTGAACAAAGCAAAGTTGAATTCTTACTCATTTCAACAAAAATTTCCTAAGAGGACCAGACTAGGAGAAATGGGTAGACATCACAGGGGGCCAGGTTTGTTTGATGCAAGGAAAACTTGCTAATGGTCAGAGCTTTCTAGAAGCATTGGGGGCCATTTTGTTTAGAGAGTAAGCTTCCTCTTACTGGACATCATCAAACAGGGGCTAGAAGACGAGTTGTTGAGATTTTATAGACAGCATTCATGCTTTAGGCATTTGTTTGACTATAGGATTTTAATGTGCAGGGGATGGCAAAGGGTCTCGAGGTAATGATAATAATTGTGGGGCAGCTAGGTGGCACAGTGGATAGAGCACCAGCCCTGGATTCAGGAAGACCCGAGTTCAAATCAGGCCTCAGACACCTGACACTTACTAGCTGTGTGACCCTGGGCAAGTCACTTAACCCTCATTGCCCCATAAAAAAATAATAGTAGCAACAAACAATAATAGTGTTAAGGTTTGAAAAGTGCTTTACAAATATTATCTCATTTAATCTAATAACCCTAAGAGGCAGCTGTTGCTATTATGCCCTTTTTGCACTTGAGGAAACTGAGGCAGACAGAGGTTAAGTAATTTACCTAGATGACATAGCTAGAAAATCTCTGAGGCTGGATTTGAACTCTGTTCTTTCTGATTCTAGGTCTAGCACTCTACCCATTGTGCCATGTGGCTTCGATATGATGTTGATCGCAGGAACTGGGCACATTTGACCTAAAAAAGAGAAAATTTGGGGGAGGTGCTATCTGTCTTCAAATATTTGAAGGGTAGTTGGTCACCTGGAAGAGAGATTAAACTTCTCCTTTGCTTTAGAGTAAAGAACTAGGAGCAATGGAGGAAAACTGGAAAGGGGCATACTTAGGTTGGATGTAATGAAAAACTTCCTAGTAATTAGATCTGTCCCAAGATGTAATAGGTTCCCTCCACAGGTAGTGAGTTCCCCCTCACTAAAGGTATTCAAGGACAATCTGGATGCCCTCTCGTAGGAAATTCTTGTTCCATTTGGACTGTATGACCCTTGAAATTCTTTCCAACTCTGAGTCTCTGTGATTCTGTCCTTTCTCATGCCAATATGAAGGTAAAAGCTTGTTGAAAGCAATCAAGTCTATGTCCTGGTCAAGGATTGACATTATTACTATTTGTCTTTGTTCTTCATTTCCCATCCATGGAGTACGGACAGCCTAGTTTTCAAAACCTTCTCACTACTGAGAAGAACAAGGGAAAAAATGGAGTTAAGCAGAGCAGGCATTGGGACGTTAAAAGGTTTATTTTAAAAGTCACAAATCATAGGAATCAGAGCTATCATCTCAGGTATCAGCTAAACTAGGGAAAGTGTAAGGGACTTTTCCATGTGTTCTCTTGGCAACTGCATCCCTCAGAAGCCTTTGGATGAGTCAGCAGCTTCTGACTTTCAAGCTTAAAAAGTGGTGGGAATGGGTGGGACTCAGGAGTGTGGCTACTTACGACTGATAGTGCCCAGACACTAGCTATTTACCCATGGAGACTAGGAGGATAGCTAGTGACTGACTGTGAAGGTAGAGTAACCAGAGACCAAGGCAGGAGATGAAGAAATGGGAGGTCACACACACACACACACTCACACACAGATAGAGAGACAGAGACTAGAGACAGAAACACAGAGAGACAGAGAAACAGACACAGAGAAGAGACAAAGATAGAGACAGAGATAGAGAGAAACAGAGACAGAGACAGAGAAAGAGAGACAGAGAGACAGAAATGGAGAGACAGATTCAGAGAAGACAGTAACAGACACAGAGAAGAGACAAAGATAGAGAGAAACAGAGACAGACAGAAACACAGAAACAGACAGAGACAGAAACAGAGAAACAGAGGTTCAGAGAAGTCAGAGACAGAGAGACAGAGAGAAACAGACACAGAGAAGAAACAAAGACAAAGACAGAAACAGAGAGACAGGGAGAGGTAGACCTAGAGTTCAGACCCAGAGAGAGACTAGGTCTGAAACTGGGGGATGCAAAGCTATGGGGAAACCTTCCTATTTGCCATGAATGATTATTGTTTCTTCCTTCTTTCTGTTGGAGAAATTGAGTGATTAATTGTGAGACTTGAGCTTCCCTGACATACATGTATGAAGGCATGGATGGGTGGCAACCATTTGGGAATGATTTCTGGGAAAATTCAACCACTGATTTAATTTTATGTTATTGCCTGTTATTCAGTTTTAGTGAATGCCTTTGCTTTGAATGTGCACATCTCATGTTTGGCTTGGTAATGAAACATTGATGGGGGACTGGGTGTGGTGACTTCAGCAGTACCAGAGACTAGGGGTAGCTGAGAGGGGTCCCAAGGGGGGGGGCAGGTATCTGCAGATGAGGAAATGGAATCTTAGTGAAGTGAAGAGGTTTACTAAAGGTCCCGCAGGTCATGAAGTTGCCAACGTCAAAGACAGACCTTTCAAGACCTTTAAGGAAGCAAAGCCCAAGCATATCTTCTAACTATCTTCCTGAGGTGCAGCATCCCAGGCCACACGCCAAGTCCAGGGCAGAATGGAGGGAGAACCCCAGCCCACCACAGCCTGGTCACTTAACCTCCAGGGGATTCGGTTTCCTCTGCTGTCAAAGGAATCAGGCTCTGAGGTCTCCTCTAAAGCATCTCCATGTTCTTATAACACCAGGCTTCCAGGTCCAGTAGCCTTTCTTCCTCCTCCTTTTGCAGGGAAGAATCTGAGAAACTGTGGGAAAAATGTGGCCCTCTCTCAACATGTGAAGGCTAGAGTGTGAGTGTGAGTGTGAGTGTGAGTGTGAGCGTGAGTGTGAGCGTGAGTGTGAGTGTGAGTGTGAGTGTGTGGGAGACTGGGGAGGAGGGAGGGGGGAGAGAGAGAGAGAGAGAGAGAGAGAGAGAGAGAGAGAGAGAGAGAGAGAGAGAGAGAGAGTAGAGGGGGAGAGGGGGAGAGGGGGACACTGGGGCCAGAGTCTTCCCAGCATTGGCCCTTTGGAGCTGGTCGATGCTGTCCCAGGCACCAGCCCTCCAGGGTGGGAGCCATGAGCACCTGAGGCTCAGGCCAACAGCTTGTTGACATATCTTCTGAAGAAAATGCCTCTGAGCTCCCCAGATGAGCTCTGAGGAGAGGATCCCACTTTCTCCTGCACCAGGGGCTGTATGTTTGGTTGGAAGATCATATCTCCTGTCCTGGGTCCTGTGTGTGGGGCCTCATCCATGCCAAGGCCTTGATGTGGATCCCGGATCTTTCATGCATTCCCAAACACATGCTGGCAGGAGTCTTCAGAGAGTTGGGAACACCACGCTCCCCTGACCGCTGAGCACCGAGTAGCCCAGAGACCTGGCTTTCTTGCCGGCTGATCCCTGCGGGCCTTCTTTGGAGGCCTTCATGGGTCTATCAGCTGATCAGTTACTAAACAAGGCAAGAGGAAGAGGGGCCTGTTCAAAAACATCTGCTGCCCCATGTGGGTCAGCCCCGTGGTGGAGGAATGGGACCAGGGACAAACTGTCCCAAGGTAAAGAATATTAGACCTGGAGTCTGAAAAGAGACAGGTTTGAATCCCAGTTCTGACCCTAGCTGTGTGACTTTGGGAAAATTGCTTCATGTCTCTGGGTCTCAGTTTCCTTGACTGTAAAATGAGTAACTTCATGCCCACCAAACACTCTGTAATCTTTAGTGCTTTCTGGAATGGGGAGTTTTCATGACTATTCCCTCCAGTTCATTCTTTTCTTTTTGTGGGACAATGAGGGTTAAGTGACTTGCCCAAGGTCACACAGCTGGTAAGTGTCATGTGTCTGAGGCCAGATTTGAACTCAGGTCCCTTGAATCCAGGGCTGGTGCTCTATCTATTGCACCACCTAGCTGCCCCCCTCCAGTTCATTCTTTTTTTTTTTTTTTTTTGTGAGGCAATTGGGGTCAAGTGACTTGCCCAGGGTCACACAGCTAGTAAGTGTTAAGTGTCTGAGGCCGGATTTGAACTCAGGTCCTCCTGAATCCAGGGCCGGTGCTCTATCCACTGTGCCACCTAGCTGCCCCCCTCCAGTTCATTCTTAATCCCCTGTTCCCCATTTACAAAGCTTGGGTCATTTGGAGCCATGTGATGCTGTCTGTCACAGGCTCGGGACATTAGTGTCTGAAGGAGACGCTTCCCTGCTCCTCTGAGCTCAGCCCCTCTTTCTTCCTCATCTAGAACGTCTCTTCAGCTCATAAGATCGTTGATTTAGAACTGAAGGAGATCTTGGAGGACACATGTTTTCTAGTTGAATGATTTGTCCAGGACCACCCAGCTAGTAAGTGTCTGAGTCAGGATTTGAACTTGGCTCTTCCTGACTCTTAACTCCCCTGTCCCACCTAGTCTATGCCCATTCTGTCAGTCTCAACATTATTCTAGGCTCTTGTCACCTTCTTTCTGTTCTACAAGACCAGCAAGCGCCTCCTAATTGGTGTTCCTGCCTCTGGCTCTGCCCCTTTCCACCATGACCTTCATTACCCTCTTCTGGTTGTTTTCTAGATCATCAGTATCCCAAGACTATGGTGTGCACAGCTGGATGTGATTCTCCTGATAGGATCTGGCCAGGTTAGAGTACTGAGGGATGCTCATCTTATTCCTTGGAAGGGATGCCCATCTTCACTTGGCCTGAGATGACATTAACTTTGGCATTCACATAACATGACTGGCCACATTAACTTGCAGACCATTCAAACCCCAGGCTCTTCTTTCAGTCGAATCACGCTATCCTGTACTGGAGAAGCTGATTCTTTGAACCCAAGCGTAACAATTCTCAATCATGTATCATTGAATTTCATCTTAGATTCGACCTTTCAGTTTGATCTGTCTATGCCTGTTTGAATCCTGCTTTTTCTTTTCCATGACCACATGTGACACTGTTAAGGTGGCAGCTTCTAAATAAGCACAAGTCCTCCGTCATGAAGGGGACCAGATGAGAATGTGGATGGTCCAAAGAAGGCCATCCCACCACTAGGGGATCAACTCAAAGTTTGGATCATAGACTCATAGACAATTCAAGATGGACTTAGCAGAGAGAACATTACATCTAGAAGGAACTTTAGAACATGGAATGTCAGATGTGGGAAGTATTTTAGAGTCTAGAATATTCTAGACTATTAGAAATGAAAACAAAGCATCGTCATACCGGGATAGAACTTAGAGCAGAGGATTTCAGAACTGAAAGAGACCTTACAGATGATCTAGCTCAACCCCTTTATTTTACAGAAGAGTAGACTAAGACTCGTCGTGGGACAGTGACTATCCCAAGGTTATGCAGAGCTGGCTTGGAACCAGGTCTTCCCTTATATGAACTGATGCTGAGTGAAATGAACAGAACCAGGAGAACAGTGCATACAATAACAGCAACGTGGTGTGATGATCGACTCTGACCTAGCTCTTCCCAGCAACGCAATGATCCAAGACAATTCCAAAAGACTCATGATGGGAAATGCTCTCCACATCCAGAAAAAAAAGAACTGTGGAATCTGAATGGAAATCGAAACATGGCGTTTGAATGTTTTTTTTCATGTTTATTTCCCTTTTGTTCTATTGCTTCTTTCACAAAATGACTAGTGTGCAAATATATTTAACACGATCGCACATGTATAACCTCTATCAGATTGCTTGGGAAAGGGGAGGGAGGGAGGGTGGGAGAAAAAATTGGGACTCAAAATCATATAATTAATGAATGTTGAAAATTCTCTTTACATGTAATTGGAAAAAATAAAATACTATTTATATACACACATACATATACATAACACATACATACACAAACACAATACACACACACATATATATATATATATATATACACAAACATAAACACATACATACATACATTTATATATATAGACCCAGGTCTTCTGATGCCATCAGCCTCCCAGGCTTGCAACCTGGGTGTCATCCCTGCCTCCTTGCTCTCTCTTGCCCTTCCCCACCCCCCTCTATCCGACTAGCAGATAAATCCCCTCATTTCTACCTTTGCAGTGTCTCTCACGTGTTCCTCCTTCTTTCCTCTGACACTGTAAGCAACCACTATAGCCCCTTGTCACCTCCCCCCCTGTGCTATGGAAGTGGCAGCGGGTGGTCTCCCTGCCACAAGTCTCTCCCACCTCCATCCTGTCCTCTATCCAGCTGTCAAACTGATCTTCCTAAAGTGCAGATCTGACCAGGTCATTCCCACAACTCCCCCTCCCCCAGGAAGGCCCAGTGGCTCCTTATCCCCTCTGGGATCAGACAGCAAAGCCTCTGACTTTTAAAGCTCTTCAGAATCTCCCCCCCCTTCCCCCGCCTTTCCAGGCTTCTTACACCATACCCTGACCCCACCCTGCCCCATGCATATTCTCTTAACCAGGGACCCTGGTTTAGCTGCTGTTCCTCTTAGAAGAAGACCCTCCAAGGCCAGCCCCATGCCTGGAATGCTCCACCTCCTCATCTTCATCTCCCCGCATTCTTGGAGTCCTTTGAGTCTCAGCTAAAACCCCACCTTCTACAGGAAGCCTTTCCTACCCCACCCCCCTTCATTCTAGTGCCTTCCCTCTGCCGATTGTCTCTAATTTATCCCATATCTATATCTTTTGTTTCTTTTTTGAAGGTGATCAGTGTTAAGTGACTTGCCCAGGGCCACACAGCTAGTAAGTGGCTACTTTTGAACTTGGGTCCTCCTGACTCTGGAGCCAGTACTCTATCCACTGTGCCACCTAGCTGCCCCCTCCATATCTTATTTGTTCCTAGTTCTTGGCATGGTCTCACCTTCTAAACTGTTAGCTCTTCTAGAGTAAGGTTTGTCTTTGACCTTTCTTTGAATCTGAAACACTTAGTGCTTGGCACATAGTAGGCCCTTAATAAATATTTATGAATCTGATGACTGACTTGACAGGTAAAGAAAGTAGAGAAGGGTCAGATCCTTTATGTCTTTGCACAAAGGATGACCTGATCATTCCCAGTTTAACCCAATGATCACTTATCGTGGTGTTTGTTTCAGTTGTGTTGACTCTCCATGACCCCATTTGGGGGTTTTCTGGGCCAAGATACTGGAGGGGTTTGCCATTTCCTTCTCCACCTCATTTTAAAGATGAGTAAACTGAGGCAAACAGGGCGAAGTGACTTGCCCAGGGTCACACAGCTACTAAGTGTCTGAGGCCAGATTTGAACTCAGCAAGATGAGTCTTCTGGACTCCAAGCCCAATACTTTATGCACGATGGCACCCCTAGCTGCCAAATGATCACATAATAATCTGTTATTACACACCTACTATGCGTATGATAAAATATTATGAATAGTGTGATAAAAATGAAAAACATTCCTTCCCTTCATGCAGATTACTTTCTGGAGGTGAGGTAGTGAAAAGTCAAAACTCAAAAACCTCAAGATCAGTGATCCCCATTAAAATGTAATCTCCTTGAGGGCAGGAATCCAGTTCTTTGTCTTTATACTCCTAGTGCTGGGCACATAGTGGGGGCTTCATAAATGTTTGGTGATTGATTATTGATTGGAAACAATGCTGACACTGGGAAGGGAAATCTCTTGATTAGAGGCAAAAAAGAAAGAAGCAAAAAAAAAAAAAAAAAAAGAAGAAAAGCCTCCTGATTCGGGAACACTTAATGCCAAGAGGCACTTCTGGTAAAAAGCTTCTCAAAACTGGTGCTTGCGAAAGGGGACTTTGAGGAGCTAATGAATCATGGACATGTGGGATTAGTTTCCTTTCTAGGACACAAGGATTTTGAAATATGACATGGGGCAGGGAGAGGGTGATAGAAAGTCTGCATCAAAATTTAGTTTGAATTCTGCCAGTCCCCTGAATGTTTGGAAATTGTTTTGCTATTTTGCTGATTATAATTGGCTAATTTAGGATCGTAGAAAGTTTAGAGCTAAAAAGGTCTTGGAAAATCCTCTATTCCCAAACTCCTTATTTTGTAGAAGGAAAACTCGAGGCCCAGAAGGGATAAGCCCTTATATAGAGCCTACTGTGTGCTGTGCCAGGGACTGTGCTATGTGTTTCTTACAAATACCAGCTCCTTTTATCTTCACAACAACCGGGTGGGGGGGTGGGGGGATGGGTGGGTGCTATTATCACCCTCATTTTATAGTGGAGGAAGATGAAGCAACCAGAGGCTGAGCACTTGCCCAAGGTCACACAAGACAGTCAGTGTCTGAGGCTGGATTTGAACTCAGGTCTTCCAGATACCCAGCCCCGACTTCTCTCCACAGAACCACCAGCTGCCATCTTTCGAAAGAGGCAAAGTAACTTGTTTAAGGTCCTATAGGGACTAGAACCCAGTTCTGCCTGATGGTGTTCTTTTCCAGTAAATGCCATGAATCACTCCCCACCCCATCTCATTTTCTTCTTCTGTAAAGGAGGAGGTTGGAGGAGATGAGTAGATTTTAAGGTCCCTTCTTCCTCTAACCTTCTAAGTCCTAAGGCCTCTCCCAGCTCTGACATCCCCTGTTCTAAGGTTCCTTCCAGCTCTGACCTTCCATGTTCTAAGGCCCCTCCCAGCTCTGACCTTCCATGTTCTAAGGTTCCTTCCAGCTCTGACCTTCCATGTTCTAAGGGCCCTCCCACTTCTGACATTTCCTGTTCTAAGACCCTCCCACCTCTGACAATCTATCTTCTAAGAGCCCTCCCAGCTCCCACATTCTATATTCTAAATTTCCTTCTAGCTCCAACCATCTATGGTCTGTTCTTCTATATCCTAAGTTCCTTTCTAGCTGTACCCTTTTGTGATCTGAAGTGGGATCCCCCACCCTTCTTAGGATAAAGAGAAACAGTTGAACAGAATTGACCACATGAGCTATAGAGTCTGGCAGGGGATTTAGCCCCTTGAGATTTTACTGCCAGGTTATAAAAGGATGGGAAGGAATTTTGCAGGCGAGGACAGTGAGGAAGGACATTGGCAGGAGTGAGAACCTCCTTAGCCAATACATTACAGTAGGAATGCCCAGGTCAAGGCCCAGGAACCCTGCTGAGAGCTGGTTGTGGTGTGGCCTCAGCGGCCAGGCTGGTGGGATGGAGGCTCTTCTGTTTTTTTTCTTTGTTTGTTTTTATTTTTTTCCTGGGCAATGAGGGTTAAGTGACTTGCCCAGGGTCACACAGCTAGCGTCAGAATCCAGGGCTGGTGTTTTATCTACTGCGCCATCTAGCAGCACTGATGGAGACTCTTAAAAATTTATAGAAGAATGCCCAAAAGGCTCCACGGGCAGGGGTAAATAGAGCCACATTGTTACTACTTTGTTAAATATATGCAGATGATACATGTCATATCAAATATGCCACACTATATAGTAACATATCACCTATACATCTGTTGGATTTTATATATATGGATGTATTTCACAAATTCATGATCTTATGTGAGCCTTTGTCCTGTTCTTTGTATATTGAAACATTCATTGCTGAGCTTACAATAAAAATAAAATTTAATAATGATGAAAAAATAAATATTGGCTAGTGGAAGACTATAGGATGCTCTGGAGGACGAGCCAATGCGTTTGAGCTTGACTCAGTGGGATGGCAGAAGCTAATAACCCTGTTGGAGCAGAGGAGTAATGGGACCCTGTGTGTATATACAAGACAAGTGCTCTGGCTGAGGTGTGAATGATAGGGGGGGATTGTCAGAGACAAGAGAGGTCATTAGGCGGCTGCTGTCATAGTCCAGGTGAGGGTTATCAAGGGCCTGTCTTGAGGTGGGAGCAGAGACTAGAGGCAGATGGAAGAGGTGTGGCAGGTATGGACATGTGTAGGAGACAGAAGAAGGAAACGCAAGTTGGAGAGCATGAACTTGGGGCATTGATCCCACAGGGAGATCATGAAGTCAGGAGAAGGAATAAGGTTAGAAGAAAAGATACCGAGCTCATTTTGTCCATGTTACACAAGGAGTCAGCAAAAAGCAGAGAAGGAACTGTCAGGGAGGTAGAAGGAGAGTCAGGAGAATGAGGTGCCTCTGAGGACAACAGAGGGGAAAGTGTCCTGAAGGAGGGAATGCTGAAAAATCTGGAGAAGTGAGAGAAGTGGGTTTAAGGACACTCCCTTTGGACATCCTCAGTCTCAGGGAAGCAGCAGGAGAAGTCACTTGGTTAAAGTGTGTTGTGTTTGAGGAAGTGATTTGAAGCCAGGTTTGGGAGAGTTACTTCAGACAATGAGATAAAGGGTGGGAGGAAGGGGAGGGACAGGCTGACTCCTCCCCCTGCACAAGTGTTCCCCTTCCATCCTGTCTCCTTTATCGGATTATCACTCACACTCTTTCATGCATCTTCAGTCTTTCCCTAGCTACTCTCTGCCTCTTTGCTGCCTACAGACATGCCCACGTCTTCCCCAACCTTGAAAAACCCTCACTTCATTGACCCATCTCTTCTCCCCATCTTCCTTTATCTCTCCTACCCTTTGTGGCAAACTTTCTTGAGAAGGCTGCCTGCAATACATGCCTCCACCTTCTTTCCTTTCATTCATTCATTCATTCATTCTTTTTTTATACTGCCATCTCATCTCTGCTTCCTGGTTTACCTGGCTGCCTACAAGTTTCAGCTAAAGTTCCATCTTCTGTTCGAAGCGTTCCCAGTTCTTTCTAATCTTAGTTCCTTTCCTATCTTCACTATATCTTGTATATAGTTTGTTAGCACTTTCATGTTCACATGTTATCTCCCCATTAAACTATGAGTGATTTGGGAGCAGGGACTGTTTTTTCCCTTTTTGTTGTATCCCGAGGGCTTATCACAGTGTCCAGCCCATTGTAGGTGCTTATTAGATTCTAGCTGTGTGTTTGTGGGTGTGTGTGTGTTGTCTTAGTGAAAGCATGAGACTTGGGCTGCTCTGTGTCCCTGCATTTGGTGGAGAAAGAGAAACATGGCTGGTGCTTGGATGAATGTTTCCCATTCCTGCTGTCAGTCTCCGAGGAGTCACAGCATCCCCGGCTCTTCTGGCCTGTGGTGGCATCTGCCTGCAACACCCTTATTGGACTCACCCATTGTCTCCACCTTTCTGTGGCTACTGAATGCTTGGCTCCTATCCCTTCTGCTGCCATCGGGGGTCATCCCTTCACACGATCTCTTCTATGGCCTTGGGCTCATTTCTAGGTTAGTTAGCAGCCCTCCTGCCTCAGTGCCCATGCATGCCCCCATGCTCAGCAGGGTCACCATCCAACATGGTGACAACTGTGTCCGATGGGGAATCCCAAGTCTTTGGGTACAACTTTCTTCTCCCAGGTGCTGGGCTTGCTGCTGGAATTTCCCCAGGTGGGCTGCCCCATCTCCCTTGAGTCCGTCCAACCTCTTATGCCAGATTGTTACTGTTCTGGCCTGTCCAGCTTCTCATCCAGTCCTGACATTGAGTTTATAGATCGACCAAATTCTGAGTTGACCATCTAGGAACAGGGGATCAATCGACCAATCAACAACCATGTATGAAGTGCCAACTGTGCTAGGTGCTGAAATTTAGAAACTGAAGAGAACAGATCCAAGACAGCAGCACCAAGCAGGGCTGGCTAAGTGGGGAGAGCCCACTGCTTTAGCCAGCGAGATTTTGTGTGCTTCTCATCAGGCTGGAAACCAATCTGCAGGCACAGGTTGGTAGAACGGGTTGAAAGTGAGCGAGCAGGATGACCGGTGGGGATTGTATAGGCGGCTGGAGACAAAGGCAGATCCTAAAAGACCATTGTGATTGGTGAAGAGGCTGTCAGCCAACATGCCTGAGAATTCCAAATTTCTGGAGTCCAATAAACCTTCTCTGCAGGGGACAAGGAAGGGGTTTGTGTGGCTTTTCTAGGCCTGGTGAGGAGGCTCCCATGGGCCCAGAGCCCAGGGTGTGACAGATGTATCCAAATTGTCACTGGAGGCAATGAATGAGCTGGTTCCTCTAATTGGAACCATAAGTCCATCTCAAGTGCATTCCTCATCTCCGATTAGACCAAGGAGAAGTGATTCCATGTGGGGAATCTGGCTTTGGGTCTTTCTTTACCTTCCTCTTGAGACCAGAAAAGAGAGGCAGCCACATCATGCTAACCTGGGGGCAGAGGGGGAGGGGTGTACTATTCTATAATTTATCTGTTAATATATTAGAAAAAAGAATTCTGCCAGATCGGATACCCATTTTAGCATTTGAAGAAACACGACTTAAATGTATTTACATGCAATCATCCCAAAAATCACCTGCTAGAATATGAACTCTTCTAAGAGAGGGATGGTTTTCTTTCTTTTTGTGCCATTGGAGGTACTTCATAAATGATTGTTGGGTGATTGAAATAAGGCCACATGTTCCAAAAAGGACATAAAGGTGAATTATTTTTATCATAAACTTTTTTTTATGGCGGGGCAATGAAGGTTAAGTCACTTGCCCAGGGTCACACAGCTACTAAGTGTCAAGTGTCTGAGCTGGGATTTGAACTCAGGTCCTCCTGAATCCAGGGCTGGTGCTTTATCCACTGTGCCACCTAGCTGCCCCCTGAATTATTTTTATTATAACCCATGACATGAATGATGATGATCAAACTTAAAGTGCTATGTAAATGACATTTAAAAAAATTATTTCCAAGCCACTGGTTAAAATGAGCAACAGTACAGGGCCCAAACAAGTCCCTGCAACGAGAGGTGCAACTAGGACAGAGCAACTGAGCTTTGCTTCAAGGTGATAAACAAGGGGAACTCAATTTCGAAGCCATTAACAACACTTCTAGTCTTTCTGAAATGAGATAAAATTTATTTCAGTCAATAAAAGTCTATTTTCTCTCCCTCCTGCCTCACCCATTGGCAAAGAAAAGACAAATAAAGCTGTCCCTTTTCTGTCATATTAGCCAGTCTTAGGAGATGGTACCTCAGAGTTATTTTAATTTGCATTTCTCTAATCAATAGTGATTTAGAGCACTTTCCTAAATGACTATAGACAGCTTTGCTATCTTCTTTTGAAAACTGCCTGTTCATACATACCCTTTGACCATTTATCAACCGGGAATGACTTGTATTTTTATAAATTTGCCTCAGTTCTCTATATCTTTGAGAAATGAGGCCTTTCTCAGAGAAACTTACTGTAAAATTTTTTCCCCCAAAGCTGAGTAATTCTTAAGCAATCTGCCTCTTTTCCACCTGTTTGTCACCAACCCTACAGAAGTGGAAGAGAATCACCAGGAATCAGCACCAATCCTCCCCGCACTTTACTTCATAGGCTGACGAATTCATGACTGAGTACACAGCCCACTGGTAAAGTGGAAAGCAGACTCCTGTGCCCACAAGGAGAAACAAGGCCAGACTGAAGATGAGAATTAAACAGAGTTTGGAGAAGGCATGGCAACCAATGGACCAAAGAAAAATGCAACATGCTCTAGCCTCTTCCAGGCCTGGTCTCTGATGGTCTAGCCTGGAGAATGGGGCAGTACTAAGGCATTAGGAAGGAGGGGGTGGCCTGTATGATTTCCTGGTGTTTTGGAGAGGTCAGGAGAAAGGGAGAAGGATCCCTAGTATGTTCGGTTGTTCTCTTTAGGGAAGACCCAGATCAGTGAGTGGGTAGGCATGAATGGCTTGCCATCTGAATTGGAGGAAACAGAGACATGGCTGAGATCACAGAGTTACTTGGATATTTGAGTAAACTGCCATAGGGTAGGCTGGGTGAGCTCCTCCACCACTGAGGTCCTGATATATGCTCTTTGGTCCCAGTTGGCATTTGCAGTGCTTCTCTCAGGTACAGAAACCCTTGATTACAGCTCTGCTTGGAAGTACCCCACTCACAACCTTCCTCCAAGTGGACACAGAGCCTCAATTCTTAGAAGAGTTTAAGTCTGACCAACCAACTGGACCCAACCCTTGTCTCATCCAGTCTGCTTCTCTTGGCCAAATAACTTTGCATTTAAGAGTGGGTCTTGGCTCTCTCAATGTCCTCTCCCAAGGATTTCTACCCAGGGATAAAAGAGTTAACATCTCCAGCTTGAGCAGGGGTATTGAGTGGAATTTGACCAATTTCCAGCCGCTCACCCATAACACTGAAGTTATTGGATTTTAGAGGTGCCCCAGGACTTTATAAACACCCTGGATTTATAGCTAAGGACCTGCCCAGAGAGATGTCTTAACTCATAGCACATTCTGTTGCAATGATTTGATTCAGGAGGGAAGAGTGGAGTTGGAACATGATTTGGCTCCTCCCCAGACACCTGTATGAGGCAAAGTTCAGCTGGAGGGAGATGCTGTTACTCATCCTACTGGCTCAGGCCACTGGGGTGACTTCACTGCTGGAAAACCAGATCTAAAAGTGCATGTTGTCCAAAGGTAAGAGCAGGAAACCGGTTGGGATTTCAGTGGTTCCAGAAATGGCCTCAAAACAGATGAGCTGGAACTTGGTACAAGATGTCTCATCAGCCACACTGCTGAGAAGACAAATTCTGGCTGGGGGGTGTGGAGGAGGAGGGCGGGGAAGGCATTGTCAACAAGTCCTCTGTCATTGGCTGCCCAGGAACCAATCAGGAGCCTAGTCTGGGTAATCTCCATTTCCATGCCTTTTCCAAGAAGGGAAGTTGGAAGAGACTGAAATATACAATGTTAGAACCGGAAAGGGACTTAGTATATAAAATGTCAGTGTTTGAAGGGACCTCAAAAGAATGTCAGAGCTGGGAGAGGCCTTAGGACAGGGGATGTCAGGGGTGGGAGGGGCTTGATAACAGGGGATGACAGAGCTGGGAGGGGCCTTAGGACAGGGGATGTCAGGGGTGGGAGGGGCTTGATAACAGGGGATGACAGAGATGGGAGGTATCTTAATCCCATTTTTCTTAATGATAAATTACATTTTAACAACCTTGTGAGATTCATTTTAGTTTTATTGATTTTTATTTTTATATAATATTCATTTTTGTTATCTCCCCCACTTCTTCTTCCATCTCCTCATCTTCCCTTCTCCCAAAGTGAGTCTTTTTCCTTGAGGCAAAGACAAAAAACCCTTAAACCAACAGACACATCAGCTGTGTTGGATAGCATATGCAACATTCCATGCCCATACTTTCCCACCTCTCCAAGGAAGGGAGGGAGGTTTGTCTCCCTTGACATTTCTGTGAGCCTGGGATTTATTAGCTCTTTCATAGAGAAGGAAGTGGAGACTCATGGAAGTTAAATGTTTTCCCGGGTCACCCAGCTGGCAAAGCCCAGGGCTGGGATTTGAACCACTTCTCCTGACCACAAGTCCAAGGCTCTTCTCATGATATAACACAGCTTCTCCTTCAAGAAAAAAAAGTTTGAATTCTAGACCTTAGAGATCATCTGGTTCAATCAATCAATTCATCAATAAACATTTATTAAGCACCTACTATGTGCCAGGCATCATGCTAAGTGTTGGTGAGATGAAAAAGAGCAAAACAGTCCCTGCCCTCAAGGAGTTTATAATCTAAGAAGATGTGGACTTGTCCTGGTCTTGGTGTCTTTCTATTGGTGGGGTAGTCATGATGTGCACTATTCTTGGGGGTCTGATTTCTTCATTGTGCCTCTCTTCCTAAGCCTGGATCCCCGATGCTTTGTTTTCCACATTTCCAGCTATGGCATCCCCACCTTGGATGAAGGCCTCAAGGTTCCCAAAGTAGGTGCTGGTTGTTAAGCATGAGGTGATTTCTCAGTTGAAAGACCTGGGCATGTTTAGCCAGAGAAGACCCTGGGAGAGAGGGGACACAAGAGCTGTTTTCAAATGGCAATTAGGTGATTAGAGCACAAGATTTGGAGTTAGGAAGACCTGAGTTCAAATCCTGTGTCAGATACTTAGTAGCTGTGTGACCCTTGGCAAGTCCCTTAATTTCTATTTGCATCAGTTTCTTCATCTGTAAAATTGAGATAACAATAGGACCTACCTCCCAAGAGCAAATGAGATATTCGCAAAGTGTTTTGCAAACCTTGAAGTGCTATGCTAATACTAAATCCTCCTCCTCTTCTTCCTTTCTTCTTCTTCCTCCGCTCCTCCTCTTCCTTTTCCTCTTCCTTCTCTGTAGCCTTATCATGTGGAGTTGGTACTACACTTGTTCTGTTTGGCCCCAGAGGCAGACCCAAGAGCAGATGACCATCTTGAGGAGGATTCTACATCCTCTCCAAAGGGTGATGCCAAAGCCCCTTTGGGCTAATATATGGGCATTAGGAGTGGCTCAGCCAGTACAGATCTCAGCAAAACATGAAATTTTAGGAGTTGAGAGATCTGACAAAATGTTTCATTTGTTAAATGCAGAAGAGACCATTTCAGAGAGCTGAGCATGCAGTCCCTGACTCTAAGCACAAATTCTGGTTCAATGTTGACCCAAAAGATTCATACTTTGGAATGACATACCAATCCCTGGCACTTGGGGCTGTGTGTGAGTAGACTAGTGACTAAGTCAGGAAGATCCATTCACTCAGCAGGCTATAAAGAGAGGTCAACAGCTCCACCCTTCTCTCTCTTCTCCTTTAACTTTGCTACTTGGGACTGTCCCAGCTCCACTGGATTTTCACTGGAGAAGAGGTTTCTCTCCCTTTCCCCTCCCATGTAGGGCACTACATGGTTTGGATAGAATAACCTAAGATTGCATCTCAAGCCTCTAGCTGCCTCTTCTGTTTTCATGTCTCTTTCCTTGAGCATAGGTCACAGAACAATGTTTCTGAGAGATGAATGTTTTCAGCCTCAGGGCTGCCTAGTGAGTTTCAGAGGTCCAATGTCCCTAAAAAGTACTATTGCATTAGGAATAGCCAGTGCAAAGTCATGGCACCTGGAGATGGAGGCTTTGAGGTCTGAGGAGTCTCCATTAGACCAGTGTGGCTGGATCTTAGAGTAGGAGGGGAGAGGGGAGGAAAATGTGGGAAGACAGCTGTCATGAAGAGCGTTATATGGCAAAGAGAGGTGCTTCTATTTGACCCTGGAGCCACTCAAGCTTGTTGGCTATGGGAGTGACAGGAAGACCTAGTCCTATGTAACGCTGACCCCCATAGCCCCCACTGCGTAAAGACCAGCTATCGTACATTTCCCACCTTCTCCAGACGTCTTTGGCACCCTTACAGGGGTTTGGGGATGTCCCCTACAGCCCTATTCCATTTAACCACTTATCAGTCAAGTTAGCTTTTATGAAGAAATATTTCCTTCAAGGGTATAATCACAATCATGGAAACTTACCCTCCAACACGTGGGACCTAATTTCCCTTTCCACCTCTTTGCCCACCTCGTATTCTGGGGAGGGGGAGAGGGTTACATTCACAGTTTAGCTCAGTTCTTATATTGCACAGCCCCAAGCTGCTAATCTAACCCCCCCTCCCCCAGTCTTCAGTCCCAGGATTCTCTGGGCTTCCCTGCTGATCTGACTGCAGCATCCCACTGGTCCTGGCTCCCAAGTTGCCATGGCTCAAAACCCCAGGCCCAGTAGGGATTGCTGCCAGCACTCGATATGAAGAAGGAATATCCAGTCACCAGATCTAGGCTTATTTCTTTTCCTTAAATTTTTAATTACAATTAAAAAAATAATAAACATTTTTATTTATAGTTTTGGGTTCCAATTTTTATCCCTCTTTCCTTCCCTGAGGCAGCAAACAATCATATATGGGTTATACATGTATGATTATGTAAAACATGACCATATTTGTCATTTTGTAGAAGAAAACTTGATTAAAAGAAAAAAAACAAAATGAAAAACAGCCTGCTTCAGTCTGTTCCATCAATATCAGTCCTGTCTTTGGAGGTGGATGGTATGTTTCATCAATAGTCCTTTGGGATTGTCTTGGATCACTGTATTGTTGAGAACAGTCAAGTCATTCACAGTTCTTCATCCAACAGTATTGCTGTCTCTGTGTACAATGTTCCCTTGGTTCTGCTCACTTCACAATACATCATTTCATACATGTCTTTCCTGGCCTTTCTGAAGTCATCTTGCTTGTTGTTTCTTAGAGTACAATAGTATTCCATCACCATCATCTATCACTTAGAGCCAGGGCAAAAGAGAGAGCAAGGGGGCAGCTAGGTGGCACAGTGGATAAAGCACCGGCCCTGGAGTCAGGAGTACCTGTGTTCAAATCCGACCTCAGACGCTTAACACTTACTAGCTGTGTGGCCCTGGGCAAGTCACTTAACCCCAATTGCCACACTAAAAAAAAAGAGAGAGCAAGGGTGAAAGGTTTTCCTCTTTCCAGTTCCATTCATGATGTCCTCTCCCCCCTCCCCCATTGTGGGTGAACTGTGGGTGATCTTCACCCTCTGGATGCATCAGGATAAAAGCTCACAGGAAGGGGAGCAAGATTGCCCCAGTGTGGCAGCCGTAAAGATGCAGCCAGTCTATGGAGGTTACTCCCACCCATGTGGCAAAGGAGTGCAGGATGCCTCCATCTAGGTGATATAGACATACTTCAAGGTCCTGTTACATTAAGGAAGATCATTTTGGTAGCTGAGTGGAGCATGGACCAGAGTGGGTGGACTATTAAGGCAGGGAGACTAGTTAAGCTATTTCAGTAGTCCAGGTGAGAGGTGATGAGAGTCTGGACAAGGGTGGTAACCATGTGGGGATGTGTATGAGAGAAGGAGCGAAGGCAGAAAGAGAAAGAATTGGCAACAGATTGGAACATGAGGACTGAGTGAGAATGAGAACTTTGCCAGTCTGGGTGACTGAGAGTATGGGGGTGCCCTCAGCAGTAGCTGGGTGTTCAGAAGAGGGGAGGATGTTGGGGGAGAGGACAATGAATTCTGTTTGGAACACGTTGAGTTTGAGATGCCAAGGGAATATCCAATTGGAGATGTCTAAAAGGAACTAGGTGATGTGTGACTGTAGGAGATATCAGTCCTGGCCACAGAGAGCTGAGAATCATCTGTCCAGAGATAATCATTTACAAGCCACCCTGGTCTAACGGAAACTCCTCAGTCCACAAACACTCCACCTCCAGGCTCCATGACTTTGCACTAGCTCTTCTGAGAAGATCACTGAGAGAAATAGCATTGAGAGAGAAGAGGGCCAAGGATGGAGGCTTGGTGTCCATGCACACTTAGCAGGAGTGGGCTGGATGAAGATGTAGAAACAGGAGACTGAGAAGCAGTTGGCCAATAGGAGGAACAGGAGAGAACAGCATCACAGAAATTTAGAAAGGAGAGAGATGTGGGAGAAGAGGGTGATGGACAGCATCCAAGGCAGCAGAGCAGTCAGGAAGGATGAAGACTGAAAAAAGGACGTGGGGTTTGGCAACTGAGAGATCACTGGTAGCTTTGGAGGGAGCAGTTTGTGTTAGATGATGAGGTCAGAAGCCAGATGACAGAGGATGGAGAGGAGGGAGGAGAGAGGAAGTGGAGACACCTGTGTAGACAGCATTCTCTTGAGTTTAGCCACAAAGGGGAAGAGATAGGATGAGAGGGAGCTGGTGATGGCAGCTGGGGGTTGGGCCTTGGAGGGTGGCTTATTTACATATATTCTACAGATACTATCTCTCTGTTCTAGATATTCAGTGTTGGGACTGAGAGGGGGGAAATTCCTTCAGGAGATTCCTGGAAAGGAATTTATTCCTGGTCTGATTTTTGTACCAAACACTTCACCCAATTTCTCCTTTTCCTAAGAAGACTTGGAAATATAGAAAATTGAAAATTCTAAAAATTTTTAAATGTTATCTCTAGTCAAGTTCGGTATCAGATTATCAAGGGCTGGGAAGTGAATATGGGAAAGTTGGGGAAATAACCCCCAGCAAATACAGATATTTTACAAACCTTCTAAGGGAGCTATTATTAGTAAGAAGGATTAGATGCATTCCACTTGGCCTGGGGAATGAAACTGGGGGAGATGAGTAGGCACCAAAGACAGCAGGTTCAGGCTTGATGGAGAGAAAACCTTCCTGGTAGTTTGAGCCCTCTGCAGAAATGAGCAGAGGCAGGGGATCTTTCAGGGGGAGGCGGATGACCCTATTGTTCCTTGCACATCCTGCTGCATTTCCAGCTCTGGGCGTTTGTACTGCCTGGTTCCCCTGCCTGGCATGGTCCCCTGCTTCATCTTCCCCTCCTGGTTTCCTTCAAGTCTCAGCTACAATCCCACCTGCTCCAGGAAGCCTTTCCCCAACCCCTTCAACACTGAGGTCTTCCCTCTGTTGATTACTTGCAATTGATCACACATATGTCTTGTTTGTACCTAACTGCTCTCATGCTGTCTCCGCCATTACACTGTGAGGACGGGGATTGGATTTTTGCCTTTCTTTGAAACCCGGCACTTAGCCAGGTGCCTGACACTTAGTGGGTGATCCATAGCTTGTTAATTGTCTTCACTTGTTGACTTGTTGAGTAAGGTGTAGATGGGATTCTTTCTCCTGTTTAGGAGCCAGACTAAGTGGCTTCTGAGGGCCCTTCTTATGTCCACATTCTGTGATTCTGTGAATTTGAAGGGATCTTAGATCTCCACCTGTTTTATTTTATAGATAAGTCAACTGAGGCGCATGAGGTAGAGTCAAGTCAGCAGGCACTTATTAAGCATTTATGATGTTCCAGGCACTACAGTAGGAGATGGGGATGCAAATACATGAGAACAGTTAGGAACTTACATTTTAATAAGGGAAGACCAAAAAAAAAAAAAACCCCAAGAGAAAGGTAACAGAAAGTGTTGGGAAGAGGAAGGCGCTTTCCCTGGGGCCGGGTGGTGAGGTCTGCAGAGTCAGAAGGGGAGCTGGGAGAGGACTGGAGGCTGGCTGGCTGGGCTGGGCCCTTCCCCAAAGTGGAGGTTGGGGAGGATGTTGGGAGAGGGTCAATCACAACAATGGTAGTAACAGCTCTCATTTCTCTGATTGGCCAAGGCCTACAGAGTAGAGTGCTTTGTTCTCAACAACCCGTGAGCTAAGGAGTGCAAAGATTATTATTCCCATTTTATAGACGATAAAACTGGCTAAGTGAAGGTAGTGACTTGTCTGTGGTCACCAGCTGATACTCAGCAAAGCCAGGTTTTGAACACATTTCTCCTGGGATTGAGACCAAGGCTTTTTCCATTGAATGGGAATTGGAGAAATGATTTAGAAGATGCTATAAGGGGAAGGAGCCTAGGAACCAGGGGGAGAAACTTTGTTTTGTGATATAGGAAAAGACTGAAGGGTGGAACAATTAGAACTGGAAAGAGAAAGAATGCCATCTTGGGCCATGATCATTCAATTAACAAACATTTAACAAGACCCTATAATTCACACAAGAGACCCTATGGGGTAATGGAGAGAGACACAAAGTTAGAATCATGAAGACTTGCTCTAATATTTTCTGATCTAAGATCCCTGCCCACTCTGACATTCCAAGTCATCAGCCCCTCCCAGCCCTGACATCCTCTGTTCTAAAGTCTCTCTATTCCACCTGAGTGTCCTGAAATTCTGGGTCCTAAGGTCTCTCTGAGTTTGGACATTTCCTGTGTCTATAATTCTTTCCCAGTTCAGCTTCAAAGTTCTAATGCTGTATCAACACCCAAAAGTTAGAGAGAAGGGAGTCTTTTTCAGTAACCACATGCTTTGAGATGGTTGCCAGGTTTATGCAATTTTCTTTCTCTTTCTTTCTTTCTTTCTTTCTTTCTTTCTTTCTTTCTTTCTTTCTTTCTTTCTTTCTTTCTTTCTTTCTTTCTTTCTTTCTTTCCTTCTTTCTTTCTTTCTTTCTTTCTTTCTTTCTTTCTTTCTTTCTTTCTTTCTTTCTTTCTTTCTTCTTTCTTTCTTCTTTCTTTCTTTCTTTCTTTCTTTCTTTCTTTCTTTTCCTTCCTTCCTTTCTTTTTCTTTCTTTCTTTATCCCTCTCTCTCTTTTTCTCTTTAAATAAGATTTTTTTTTGGTGGGGAGAGCAGAACAGCCTTTATTCCCTCATGAATCTCACTGGCTTTTGGTCGCTCACTGGGTATAAAGGCAGATTTATTTTGAAAAGTGCCAACCACTTGGAAATAAACTTTCCATGCCCCATAAATTAAAAGCTCCCCTCCCTCTCATCACCCCTCTCCCCCACCAATCTCTGTCCGGCTTTCCCAGTCCCAGTGAACAAAATTTGCCCCCAACGGCTACCGTGCTGAACCCTCCTGTGTCTCCTTTCTCAAGTTGGCGGCCTGTTTGCTAGACTCATAAATTGCCTGTAAAAAGTGTTTCATTATTCAGTGTGGGAGACATGGAATATCTGAGCTGTATTTCATGAAATTCCCCTCTGGGCCTGGGCCCTGAGCAGGTAACATTTCTCCTTTCAAGGAAACCGTCCTCTGGATTAGGTCCTGGAAAACAAATTGGAATTGAGAGGGGCCCTGCTGACCCTTTCATGTTTGGGGCGATTGACTGGGGCCCTGGCAGCCAGGCCTGGACCAAAGGATTCTTTATTTGACTTCGTGGGGGGACGTGAGGAAGGAATGCAAACGTGGCACCTTTTACCAGCTTTGGAGGCCTGGGGGAAAGGGAGACATGGCGCAGGCATCCTCAGAAAGAGAGCCAGTTGTGGGGAAGCCAACAGGAGGCTAGAGCCCAGATTTCCCTCCAATAACTTTCCCTTTCTTCCCAGCTCCCCACTCAAAGCTGCTGCCTGGGCAAGGTCACTTAGGAAGGGTCTGCTGCCCAGCCCCTTTAGGGTGGGAGTTACTGAGAATGTTAAAGCTCTGGATCTGGGCGTAGAACCCCTTCTCATAAGGGTCAATACTCCTAAGAAGCAGGGATGCTGAAAACCTCAGGGGGAAACCATAATTCAAGGCTGGAGAGTAAGTCTATTGTATCCCATCCTCTGAGGATGATGGAGAGTGGGAAGGGATTTCAGAAGCTTCACTTTACATGGGGGGAAGCTGAGGGTCATTGACTTATAGGATGATCTCACTAAAGGCAGGACCTCAGAGACCACCAAGTCCAGGAAGCAGAGGCTCAGAGGGGTGAAGCACCTTGTCCGAGGTCACACAGACATTCAACAGCAGACGAGATCTGAACCCAGGTCCCCAGAGCCGGTGGGATTATCTGATGGATTATGCTTCCTCCTTTTCTACTAGACTGCCCTGATGTCTTGACCCTATTTGACTATTCCAGTTCATGTCTCTCCACTTATAATTTGTAGATCCTCTCTAAGGTTTGAGGTTGGCTTTTCCTTTGCACTGGGTATTTTACTTCATTTATAAGATTTACATAATCACCATGTTGAAAAGAACGTTACTGCCCTTAGAGTCCCACCTCCATCTGATCAGATATCCTCTCTCTGACATACCCAGCAGGTGGGCATCCAGTGAAAGAAGGCTCATCATCTCCTAGGGAAGGCCATTCCACTTTTAGATTGCCCTAGCTGGGTGGTACATAGGAGGGAGCATCGGACCTGGAGATGGGAAGGCTCATCTTCTTAAGTTCAAATCTGCCCTCAGGCACTTCCTAGCTGTATGACCCTGGGCAAGTCATTTAACTCTGTTTACCTCAGTTTCCTCACCTGTAAAATGAGCTGGAGAAGGAAATGGCAAACCACTTCAGTATCTCTGCCAAGAAAACTCCAAATGGGGTCATGAAGAGTCAGACATGACTTGAACGACAACAATAATTAGCCTATTGTAAATTAGATTTTGGATTATTCCCTAGGAATTGAGAAAGGTGCTAAATGACCCCTGGTCCTGACTGATCACCACTTAAAATGTGAACCCCACTCCTCCACAAGGTGGATTTATGTCTAAAATCCTGCCTTATACAAGAAGCCGCTCCTGGTGTCATTAGTGCCAGTGAGTGCCTTGTCTCTGATGCTTTCCAATTAATCCTGGAAAAGGAGGTCGCGGGTCAGCACCATGGGCAGGGCAAGATCATGGGAATGCAGGGTCACAGAAGCCAAGGGTAGAAATAATAATGGCGTTAGGGTGCTTTACCTATATTATCCCAGGCGATCCTCACAGTGACCCTGTGAAGAAAGTGCCATTATTATACCCATTTTGCAGATTGGGAAACTGAAGCTGAAAAGGAAGGCAAACATTTGTTAATTACCCGCTATGGTCCAGGCACTGTGCTAAACACTTAAAACCCCCCAAATATTATCTTATTTGATCTTCACAACAACCCTGGGAAGTAGGTGCTATCATCTCCATTTTACAGACAGGAAAACTGAAGCTGAAAAGGAGGGCTAGCATCTATCTATCTATCTATCTATCTATCTATCTATCTATCTATCTATCTATCTATCTATCTATCTATCTATTCATTCATTTATTTATTTATTATTTTTTGTGTGTTTTGTTTTGTTTTTTCTGTGTGAGGCAATCAGGGTTAGGTGTCACTTGGTTAAAGGGTTAACTTGTCCAGGGTCACACAGCTCGTAAGTGTCAAGTATCTGAGGCTGGATTTGAACTCAGGTCCTCCAGGGCCCGTACTCTATTTACCATACCACCTAGCTGCCCAGGCAAGTATTTATTAATTACCAGCTATCTTCCAGGTATTGTGCTAAGCACTTAAAAAAATTGATCTTATTCGATCCTCCTAATACCCCTCCCTGACTGGTAGGCACCATTATATATTTTATAGTTGAGGAAACTGAGGCAGACACACTTGCCCATGATCACACAGCTGGTGATGGTCTGAGGCAGGATTTGAACTCATGCCTTCCTGGCTCCCAATGCAACATTCTGCCCAATGGTCTACCTAACTGGAAAAGGAGGTGGGTCAAGAGTATGTCAAGGTTATGTAGCAGAATGGGGACAGGGATATTCAGCTAGATGTACACAAAACCAGGAGAGGATCTCCATTATATTGAATAGCTCCTCAAAGATTTATTGGGTGTTGCTGGGTGACCTTTATTTTTACCTCTTCCTTATTATTTCTCTTAAGATTTTGACCTTTTGTTCTTCCAGGTGATCTTAATTATTGTTGTTATTTTTTTTTTTTTAGTTTTAGAAAGTAACTATCATTTTGCTGGGGATGACATGGATGAGGCAATGAGATGGTCTTTAAAAAGACCTGGCAGTGATTGGAACAACCTGATCAATCACCAGGGACCATTGCAGGTGATTGATTGGCTAATCTTCCAAATGAGGGTCTGACTGGTCCCAGCTCTCAGTCCTTATTCCTAGGCCAGAGACAGATGTGGTTCCTGTCCTGGGCCCCCAGCCCAGGACAGTCTCTTTTAAAAATTCAACTTTTTGGGGTAGCTAGCTGGCGCAGTGGATAGAGCACGGGCCCTGGATTCAGGAGTACCTGAGTTCAAATCTGACCTCAGACACTTGACACTTACTAGCTTGCCTCACTAAAAAAAAAAAAAAAAAAAAAAAAAAAAAAAGTTCAACTTTTTTTCAGGCCCCAATTCTCTCCCTCCCAACCACATCTCCACTTTGCTTCATTGAGAAAGCAAGAAAAACAAACCCCCTTACAAACATGTATAGTCAAGCACAACACATCCTCCCATTGGCTGTGTTCGAAAAGCCCAAGTCTGTCCCGAGTCCATTGCCTTGATATCAGAAAGTAGGTAACAGGTCCTTTCTAACTGTAAAAGTCCATAAGGGGCCATGAGTGAATCTCTTCTTATCTTTGTCTCTGCTTGCATGCTTAGACCAACAGGGAGCTCATTCACTTATCAAATCATTGAAAGACACAGGATCTCAGAACTGAAAGACTGATTGATGAGAGAAACTACTGGGTCCCATTCCTCCACCCCAACCCCCACCAGTGAATGGCTCCCTTGTTTAATAAACCTTGGTTCAAACACCTGTAGTGATGGGAAACTGATCAAGGAATTGATGAGCATGGGAACTGAGTGTGAAAGGCCCTGAAGACTAACCTAGCCCAATCCCAACAGAGGTCTTCAAATAGAAGCTGGCGGATTGCTCAAGTTATAACGTGGATTCTTTTACTGGAATGGGTTGAACTAGATGGCTGCTGTGGTCTCTTCCAACCCTATAACCCAGGACATTGTGTAGTGGAAAAATAATTAAGAACAAAGTCAGAGGACCTGAGTTCGAATTCTGACTACTATGTGTGACATTGGACAAGCTCATTCCCTCCTTGGGTCTCAGTTTCCTGCTTTATACAGTGATGGCACCGAGTTAGATGGCCATTTCCAGTTGTAAGCTTTCACCCAAGGGCAGCTTCCATTTCTAGGGGACTTGAAGATTTATCAAGTATTCTACTCTTCAAACCAATGGATGTCGGCACAGACTTATCAGGTATTTCCCTCCCCTAACCAAGTCATGTAGTCAAGGGTGTGCTGGAGCTGGCTCAGTTGTTAAGTTTTTCAGTGGGAGCATTCATATCTTGGAATTCAACAAATGATACAAATCCAGGCTTCGTGTATTATTTTGTTTTGTTTTTGCAGGGCAATGAGGGTTAAGTGACTTGCCCAGGGTCACACAGCTAGTTAAGTGTCAAGTGTCTGAGTCTGGATTTGAACTCAGGTCCTCCTGAATCCAAGGCCAGTGCTTTATGCACTGCACCACCTAGCTGCCCCACTTCGTGTATTATTTTGCTGATTGTTTAGACTTGAGAAAAGTGATGGATAAAGTTTTAGTAAATCAGATTAAACTTAAAAGTATGTTCTGAGTAAATTTTTTTTTTTGAGAGCCGGTTATCAAACAGTTGATGGTATAGCTCTGGTGGAAAGAAGTATTAGTATTTTACAGATGTAGAGGCTGGACCTCAGGGAAGACAAGACCTCCCCAGGATCCCAGAGCTAGTAAGCGTGGGAGCTGGGATCTGAAGCCAAGTTGCCTCAATCTAAGTCATAGCAAATGCCTTTTGAATTCTGTAGCCATTGGGGATGGGGATGAGTTCTGTCCATTTCTTATCTGCGCTCTGGGATTGGCTGGGACAGCAAGAGGAGCATCCCTTGTCCTGACCTACCTGAAGTCCCTGATTCAGTTCTTCCCACCTTTGGTTGTTGAATATGTCTCCATTTTTGAGACAGGTCTTCCCTGCGTCTGGACTGGAGAAGAGATAGCCTTCCAGTGGCAATTGAGAGACGGTGGTCATTTCCATTCACACCTGGATCCCATTCTTCTCTCTCCCCCTGGGTTTCTGGAAAAATCACAAGATAAGGGGGGGGGGAGGGGGGACCCAGCTGCCAAGTCCGTTAACGATGTATGTAATGCAGTGTTAACATGGGCGATTAGGTGGACAGCACCCAGCCTCCTGCCAAAACAAACCGTCCCGCATCAGCCTGGCCTAGAAATGCCTCAGCCCGGGACAGGATGGGGGAGAAGGTTGCTGTCGGGACCTAGAGATCTGGGAGCAATTACACAACAGGGTGATGGTGTTGGGCAGCTGCAGATTTCCCTTTAGGCTATAGGGATGAATACTCTCTGTTCTTCATGGTATGCCCTGCTATCCCTAGTTGGAATCCCTCTTAAGTCAATCAGCATTTATTAAGTACCTACTGTTTTCCAAGCATTGTCCTAAGCCCTGAAGGTACAAGAAAGGGGTAGCTAAGTGTCACAGTGGATAAAGCACCAGCCCTGGATTCAGGAGGACCTGAGTTCAAATCTGGCCTCAGACACTTGACACTTACTAGCTGTGTGACGCTGGGCCAGTCACTTAACCCTCATTGTCCTGGGGGGGGGGAAGGTAAACCCAGTTGGAAGACTGTGTTCAGTTTGGGACCTGAATTTTTGGAAAGACATCCACCACCTACAAAGCACATGTTGGGGGGGCACTAGGATGTTGAGGAGACGGAAGAGCATCCCAGAAACACAGAATGTGTCAGAGTCTGAAAGGGAGCTTAGTGGTTAGAGACAGAAAGACAGGCATAGGATCACAGATGCAGAGTTGTAATGGGTCTCAGAGCCAATCTAGTCTAAGCTTCTCACTTTACAGGAACCTGAGGCTAAGGGAAATGCCTTGTTCGGGGTCTCACAGGTAGCAGGCAGGAGAGGTGAGATTTGAACCGACCACCACTTTAAAGCTAGTGAGGTATCTCATGTCAGAGATAGAGAGGGCAGGATGAGGGAGTCAGAGAGGGAAGAAAAGATTAGATGACATATCTCACAACAAAAACCCCCTTTACAATATTATTGGTCATTCAGTTCAAGTCAGCCAACATTAATTAAATAAGTCCTAGGTTCCAGGCACATGCTGGGATATAATTAAAAGAGTTCCTGTTCTTGAGGAGCATACATTCAATTAGGGGAGTCCAAACCCTCCCTTTCCCCTCAATCTCCTCCTCTTCTGTTGGACCCCTCCCATGTACTCCCCACATCAGTAATGGGGATAACTTAGCTCGATGCAGCAATTAAGGGTTTCCAAAACGCTTGGAATGTCAGCTCCTTCAGGGCCCAGGTTGCTTTCATGTTTGCTTTGTGTCTAAGCTGCTTAGCATGGAGTAAGAGCTCAATCGGTGCTTGTGGAATGGCCACAAACAACACTGACAGACAGGCTTTAATAATCCTTTCATCATCCTTGCAGGAGCATTATTCCCATTTTTCCACATGAAGAAATAGTGGCTCTTTTATTCCTGTCTTTGAATCTTCAGTTTCTGACACCAAGGAGTGTCTTAATTAATGATCATTGATGTGAATTGAATGACCAAGAATATTGTGGAGGGGGTGGCTGTTGTTGAGAGATATGTGTCCTTCAGTCATTTCATCTTTTCCTCCCTCTCTGACTTCCTTGTCCTGCCCTCTCTGTTTCATCAAGAGAAATGACTTGCTTTGGGCCACTTGGCTCGTTCAAACCAAAGTTTCAAGTCCAAGGTCAAGGTATCGTCGACAACCCCGCATGGCCTCCAATTCTGCCTCCAATGATGGCCATTTGTGTACATAACTTACCTTCCTTCCTGTCACTTCCTTGTGGACAGATATATAGACTCACATACACCCACTCAGACACGCAGACATGTACATGTATGTGCACCTCCCCCATTCATTCTCACACACACATGCATACCACTCACACTCATACACATCAACACATGTACAGAAACATACACAGAGGCCAAGCTCCCTCCAGCCCCGCCCCCTCCCCCAGGCTATGAAAATATCATATTCTGAAATGGAGCAAGGTAATGAAAAACAGAAAAAAAGTGTTTCGTGTGAAATCTGAACCATATGTTGAGAAGAAATCACCACATGCTCAGGGGCCATGCTTCCCTCCCTTCCTTGGCCCCCTCATAGACACAGCTCTGCCTCTCCTCCATCAGCTGAGGCTACCCACTCGGAGAGAATGTCCAGGACAATAATAGGATCAGAGGTTTTAGAGGTGGAAGGAGACTTAGGGATTGTTTATTTTAACTCTCTTCATTTAATAGAGAAAGAAACTGAGGCCTAGAGTAAGGAAGCCACTTGTTCAAGACCAGGGGTGAAGGCTTTTGAGTGAATAAAACATGTATTAAACACTTAAAACATGACAAGCAGAGTATGAAGTGCTGGAGATAGAAATATTGGGAAAAAAAGAGACAGTCTCTGCCTTCAGACAGCTCATACTCTTATTTGGGGAGACAATAGAGATAAGAGTCCAGTTTCAGGAAGTATGGAAAAGCCAGAAGACCTAAAGATAAGTGGCCCTGGATTAAACAGCAAGGCCTGTGGTTCTTGGAGGTATGCCAGCAGTGCCTCGGCACCTGGAGAATTCAGCAGCAGGGTAGGTGGCAAGGCCTGCTGATCCTCCATTCGGTGGAAGGCTTGTAGTTGGTGATGGCCACTTCACGCAGGTCAGAGGAGCAGCCATGTTGCTTTTCTTCCCCAGTCAGTTCATGGAGTCCAAACTGGGGTAAAGGGAAAATAAGAGAAAAGGGCTTCCCAATCAAACACTCTATGGAGAAGGAAACTTAGGCCGAGAAAGCAGAAGTGATTTTTCCAAGGGCGCACAGCTCAGAAGTAGAAGAGCTGGCATTTGAACCCAGGATTCCAGAACCCAAACGTAGAATGCTTTGGGTGAATCCATGTAGACTTGAGTGGACCTGGAGAGTTCCTGAGTTCCAAAGTAAAAGAAGGGAGTTATCAGGGGAGATGACTCACAACCAACATCCTTATGAAGATGGTCATGATCCATACGATCTTTCTATTTTGGACTACATTGAATAGGAGATGAGAAGAGAGAAGACCAACAACCAGTAAAGATAATAACAACTCACATTTTCATGGCATGTTTAGGTTCAAAGCTGTTTAGAAAACAAATAAAATAGCTAAGCTATTAGCTAATTTGATTTAAAAAAAGAGGAGAAAACCAAGCTGTCAGTATGAAAAAGGAAAAAAAAAGGTGAATTCACAACTAATAAAGAAGAAATAAAAGTAATGATTAGGAACTATTTCACCCAACTCTATGCCAATAAAATCGACAACATACATGAAATAGACAAATATGTACAAAAATATAAGTTCCCTAGATTAACAGAATAGGAGATAGAATACTTAAATAACATTAGCTTAGGAAAAATAATTTGAACAAGAATAAATAAATTCCCAAAGGAAAAAAGACCTAGGAGCAGATGGATTTACAAGAAAATTTTACCAAACATGTAAAGAACAATTAATTCAAATACTACATAAACTATTTGAAAAATAATTTGAAAGAATAAACATAGGCAAAGAGCAAACAAAATCATCATTTTTTGCATATAATGTGGTTTACTTAAAGAACCTTAGAGAAATGACTAAAAAACTAACTGAAACAATTTCAGCAAAACTGAAAGATATAAAATAAACCTTCACACATAATCAGCATTTCTGCATATTACCAAAATATTCAGTAGGAAGAGACAGAAAGAAATTCTACTTAAAATAACTATAGATTCAGGAGGACCTGAGTTCAAAGCCAGCCTCAGACACTTGACACTTACTAGCTGTGTGATCCTGGGCAAGTCACTTAACCCCCATTGTCCCACAAAAAACCCCCCAAAACAAAACTATAAATAGTATAAAATACTTGGGAATCTACCTGCCAAGACACATGGGAACTTCATGAACAGAATTATAAAACACTCTTTACAAAAATAAAGATTTAAGTAATTGGAATAATTTGAATGTTAATTGCTTACAAGTAGCCCAGTTACTATAGTAAAAAATGACAATACTATTAAAATTAATTTAGTGCTATACCAATCAAACTAAGGATTACTTTGTAGAGCTAGAAAAAATAAGAAGAAGCATCTTGGGGAACAAAAGGTCAAGAAAATTAAAGGAAATAATGAAAAAAAGTGGGAAGGAAGGGGACCTAGTACTACTAGATCTTAAATTATACTACAAAGCTATAATTTTCAAAACAATTTAGTGCAGGTTAAGACAGAGAGAGGTTGATCAGTGTTAACAGATTAGGTACATAATATAACAAAGCAGATGAACACAGTAGTTTTGTTTTTATTTTTAAACCCAAAGATCACAGCTACTGGGACAAGAATTCACTCTTCAACAAAAACCATTGGAAAAAGTGGAAAACAAACTGGCTGAAACTATGTATAGAGTGAAATGACACATTATTTCCCCCACTATGTCCTCAGGAAACAAAGGAGAAAATCCATCTCTAACAAGTAAGAGGAATCAAACTGGACTGGTCCTTAATGTCTTAGAATCCAATGACCCAGTTGTTTCAGGGAGTAGGTGTTGCAGACTCCAGGACAGTTCAGAACACAATATTTTATTGAGACAAGTTCCAAATGGGTACATGATTTAGACACGAAGGGTGATATCATAAACAAATTACAGGGGCATGGAATAAATTGTTCATCAGATCTATGAAGAAGGGAAGAGTTCATGACCAAACAAAAGAGAGGTTTACAGCAGGTAAGATGGACAATTTTAATTGCATAAAATTAAAATGTTTTTGCACAAACAAAACCATTACAGTTAAAATCAGAAGGGAAGCAAGAAATCAGAAAAAAATCTTTGTAGTAATATCTCTTAAAAAGGCCTCATTTTGGGGGCAGCTAGGTGGTGCAGTGGATGAAAGTACTGGCCCTGGAATCAGGAAGACCTGAGTTCAAATCTGGCCTCAGACACTTGACTAGCTGTATGACCCCAGGCAAGTCACTTAACCCTCATTGGCCCAGCAAAAAAAAAGGACTCATTTCTAATATATATAAGGAACCGAGTTAAGTTTATAAGAATAAGAGCCATTTTCCAAAAGATAAATTGACAAAAATATGAATAGGAAGTTCTCAGAGGAAGAAATTCAGGCTATCAATTGCTATAGAAAAAGTATCCTAACTCAGTAATAATTAGAGAAATGCAAATTAAAATAATTACAAAGTTGTTTTATACTCATCATACTAATCAAATTGGCAAAACTGATCAACAAAGAAAATACCAAATGCTAGAGGGATTGTGGGGAAATGGGTGCTTTAATACACTCTTGGTGAACCTATGAACAGTCCAACTATTCTGGAAAACAATATGGAAAGCAAAAAACCCAAAAAACTATTAAACTACCTACTCTTTGATCCAGCAATGCAGCTATTGGGTCAATATCCCAAAAAGATCAAAGAAAGAAGAAAATGACCCAAATGTACCGAAATATTTATAAGTTCTTTTCATGGTGGTGTGATAAAATAATGGGATTTGGTCCACCTGAGATTAATCTAAACTTATTGAATTAAGTGAAAGTGATTGACTTTGCTGATTAGTCTACTTCAAGTTAATTAGATTGTCCTACACCTGTCTAGCCCTTAAGAAGGTATTGTTCTCAGAAGCTAAGGACTTTGAACTTATCTCTAGACCACCTCCGAGTCCAGTGAATGGACTTGGATCAATGGATTTAGATGATGCCTACCAATCAGCTTGAAGCAGTGTGTAAGGACCATCTCTGCTCTGGACCTATAAAAAACTTCCACACTCAGTTTGCAGGAGGAGTTCGTGGTTGAAGCAGGCTCGTGGCAGAGGACTTGAGGAAGAACCGAACCAGGCTGGAACTCTAGGCTAGACAAGCCTTTTCTTAACTCCATGTATTCTCTTTTTTCTAATACGTAGTATGCTTTAATAAATGCTTAATGCCCAAAGACTGGTGCTAAAGCTTCTAATTTAAGGCAAGCACACATTAGATATTTTAGACATCATAGCTAGAATTTTAGCCCCTCACAGTGGCAAAGAACTAGAAACTTAATGGGTGTCCATCAGTTGGGGAATGGCTGAACAATTTGTGGTATATGAAAGTGATGGAGCACTACTGTGCTGTAAAACATGATAAAGTAGATGGTTTAAAAAACTGGAAAGACTTGTATGAACTGGTATAGAGTGAAGTGAACAGAACCAGGATGTTTAGCCTGTTGCAACAATGAAGTAAAGACAAAAAACTTTGAAAGACTTAGGAAATCTGATCAAAACAAGGACCAACTCACAATTCCAAAGCAGTCATGATGGAACACTCTATCTCCCTAGAGCTGATAGACTCAGAATGCAGATTAAGATCTATGTCTATGTCTATGCCTGTGTCTGTGTCTATGTCTATGTGTCTGTGTCTACATCTACGTCTTTATCAGTGTCTATTGTATGTCTATGAATATATATGTGTCTATATGTAAATAAGTATGTATATTTTTATGTCTGTCTCAAAATATGTTGAAACATATGTATATGTGAATTTATGCACACGCACACACACATATATGCATCAAAACAAATTCCCGCATTAGCTATGTCCAAATATGAACATGACTTATGTGGGGATTTGTTTTGTGTGACTATATGTGTTTGTAATGGGTTTTGTTTTTCTTGTTTTCGAACTGGGTGTGAGAGGGGCAGGTGGGAAGGAGACAATCTGGAACTGAAAATAAAATCAAGTTGAATTAAAAACAAAAAATCCAAAGATAGCAGGGTTATGATAGAAAGACCACTGGGCTGGAAAGCAGACGACCTGTATTTGACTCCTACTTATGCTTATTTCTACCCTTGAGACCTTGGGTGGGTCACTTAATTTCTTCTGTACAACAGTTCTTGATCTCTAAAATAGAAGTGGCAACACTCACCCAACAGGGCTGTTGGGAGGAAAGAACTGTGTAGATCTGAGAGGCCATAGGCTAGTCGGCCTGCCTGTACACCTGGTACTGGTTCTGCTCAATGGGGATAAGCACAACAGTCCAATCCATTTGCCCCATCAAGATTCCTCTTATGACTCCCACAAGTCTTTTCTTCATTATCAAGTTTCCCAGTTCTTTCAATCAATCTGTCCCAAAGAATCACGATCCTGAGCATTGTCCTCTAGAGGCAGCTAGGTGGTGCAGGAGATAAAGTTTTCATCTTGGAGTCAGGAAGACCTGAGTTCAAAACCTGACTCACAATGTACTAGCTGGGTGGCCCTGGGCAAGCCCCTTAACCTCTATCTGCCTCCACTTACCCATAAAAGGAGGATAATAGTCCTTACCTCTCAGGGTTGTCGTGAGGATCAAATGCGATGATAATAGCTTAGCATGTGCTACCCAGGAAGCGCTATAGAAATTAGCCATTATTTGTTTGTTGTTGTTATGATGTGAATGAATGACCAATTGTCCCAAAATGGAATGGATTGTCTCAGAAATGAGTGAGTTCTCAGGTACTGGGGGTATTCAAGCCGAGGCTTGGCTGATGCCTTGGGGAAGATGTTTTAGGGGGAATTCAGATGCCCTTGAAGGACCCTGACAACCCCACAGCTTTATGAGCTGATGCTGCTGAGAATTTCTGGGCCTGTAGAGATACAGATGGGCAATTTGTTAGTCTTGAGCCCACTCACTGTCATCTGATTTAAGGTCTTCTAAACAACAGCCTTTCAGAGGGGATGGAGGGGAAGCTGTTGTTTCAAAAGTGATCAAGGGGAAGAACTTATTAATTGCAGAAGGAAGACAAAGTTGTCCAAGGGAATCTGCTCTGTGGGTGGAAAAATAAGGGGAAAGAGCCCTGTTAGTCCCCAGAAAAGCCTCCTCTTTCCCATGGGAGCAATCACGCTTCCATCTTAGTGGTCTGGATTTCCCTCACTTGCTGCAGTGAAACTGAGTCAAGATGCTTCAAAGATGGGAATGAGGGTGGGAGGTGAGTGGGGGTCAGGGAGGACTCTCCTGGGCTCTCCCAATCAACAGTTTCTTCCCATTTTTTAGCAATGGTCTTCTGGTAGTTCAGCTCACAGTCATTAGAGCAAACATCAAGGTGCTAAAGAACCCCTCTGGAACCTCAGCATAGGAACTGGACATCCCTGGCTTGGGTTCTAGCATGGACCCAGAACTCCAAGTTCTGCTTCTTTCACTAACTGGCTAGGTGACCTGGGGCAAGTTGCTTACACCTTGAGGCATCAGTTTCCTCTCAGGAATCTGGGATAGATGAACCCCAAGATTCCCTCCAATTCCAGTCTTATGGGTCCTAAGGATTTCTTGCTCCAGTTTTGGGCACTGTGTCTTATGGCCTCTTGTTCCTCTGACATAGAACATAGAATGTTTGAACAGTCTTTACCAGGCATCAGCTGTTAGTGCCTTCCTTTTAAGGTCACCCCATGTTAGCTCTGTATGTGTCTTGTATTTACCTGTCTGTGTAAATGCTGTCTCCTCCATTAGAATAAAAGATAGCTGAAGGCAAGAATTATTTCATTCCTGTATACATATCTGAGGAATCTGGCCCATGGTAAGCACTTAACAAATGCTTATTACCTTATTGATTGATTGGAATCTAGAATGTTAGCTTTTGAAGGAAGGTTAGAACATGGAAATAGAACATCCCATTCCTTTTTCCTACAAGTAGGAAGACTGAGGTGAGGAGAGGGGAACAGAGACAGTAGCAACGCTGGGATTTGAACTTTGTTTCCTGGTTCCCATTCCAATGCCCTTTCCACCATAGCTCATGGCTCTGGTCTTTAATCCAAATCTGATGGCATGTAAGCTCAACAATCCTTCCCCAATGTTTTGGTATGTTAGGTATAAATGAAGGAGAAACATGTGGATTAAATTTTCTTCCAAATACACATGGCTGAAAACAAAGGAGGAGGGGGTGGGGAGAGCCTTCAGCCAAGCAGAGCTTGGGGGTGTGACAAACCCCAAATGTCAGGAAAATCTTTCAAGATGTTCTGCTGATGCCTGGTTCAAAGGTTGCTCAACCACCGGCCTCTCTGGCCAGCCTGTGCACTTTATAACAGCTCCAGATTGGAGGCCTCATTTGTGCAGGTAGGGTGCTCTTCATGGAAGGCTCAGGCTGGGTCTACACCCATCAAGCCCCCATGAATCAGACCAATGCCCAACCAGCCCCCATGTCTGGGGGGGTGTCCTGTACACTATCAACTCTGAGAGGGTCCCTCAAACAGGATCCAAGGCCAGAATGACTTCACTTGGCCCCTGGCTCAGATGCCAGCTTCCTCTGGGGCCTCGGGCAAGTCAGAAAATCTCTGAGCCTCAGTTTCCCTCCCCAGCTTCCTCCTCATCCATTCCACCTTCCAAGTGGAGGGGAGCTTCGCCTCTAAACTGTAGGTCTCCACCCAGGCCCTTGTGTCTTGCTGCTTGCTTGGGGGCCGGGAAGACTGGTCTTCTCTTCTTTCTCCTGCCAGGCTCAGCACTGATCACTGAACTACCTGATCTGTTTCCATCTATCTATGACATAAGGGCTAATGTAGCAAGGAGCATCCAGAGGTACAGAGACCACTGGCCTGGCCTGGAATGTTTGCCCACAACAGCTGTGTGGGGTCAAATCCCTGCCCATGTTCCGTGTTCTCTGTGTGACGGAATGGTTCAGTCCAGTTCCACTCAATTCAGCAAATGTTTAGCATCTCCTATGTGCCAGACCCTAAGACTACCAAGACAAAGTGAAACAGTGCCTGCCCTCAGGGAGCTTATCATTCTACTTGGGGAAACAATATGTACCCAGGTAGGTAAATACAAAATAAATATTCACCAGAGGCCTCGTGTAGGAAGGAGCCCCTGAGCTGAGCCTTGAAGGCTGTTAAGGGTCCAGGAGATGGAGATGAGGAGCGAGGGAAGTGTGTGTGTGTGTGTGTGTGGGGGAACAGCCTATGCAAAGGCATGGAGGTAGGAGATGGGAGGGAAGTCACTACCTAGAACAGTTTGGAATGTGGTGCTTTTGAGGGGCATTCCAGCGTCATCAGATGGAGAGAAAAGTTGCAGCCTGACTGAAGACCAATTCTTTCCTCCTCTCTGGGCCTCCTTTGTAAAATGATGAGCTTATGTAGATCAAGTGTTCTTGACAGTGAATTTGTTTAAAAAATGTGATCACCGTGTTTCCATATAAATGATTTCCTTTGAAATTCTCTGTATTTTATTTTATGAATTTAAAAACATTCTTCTGAGAAGAGGCCAGAATGTGGGATTCCTCAGACAGCTAAAGGGGTTCATACCACAAAAAAGTGAGGAACTCCTGTGAACTCTAGATTTTTGAGTAAATGGAGATAGAGGGGATAAATATTACATTAACCTACTACTCCCTCCCCCATTTTGCAGATCAGCAAATTGAGTCTTAAATGAGGGTTTAAATGATTTGTTCAAAGTCATGTTGCTAGTAAGTATATGAAGAGAATTTGTACCCAGGGCTCTTTATTCTGAATCTAGAACTCTCCCTACTATATCACACTAGAAGAAAGAAAGCTCAATTCTGAATGGGGAGGATTGTGGAGGGCTTCCTGGAGGAGGAGGGCCGCATATAAGCTGGGCCTTGTAGGGCAGATAGGCTTTCAAGAACGAAGGGCAGGGGGCAGCTAGGTGGTGCAGTAGATAAAGCACAGACCCTAGATTCAGGAGGACCTGAGTTCAAATCTGACCTCAGACACTTGACACTAGCTGTGTGACCCTGGACAAGTCACTTAACCCTCATTGCCCCACAAAAACAAACAAAAGAATGAAGGTGAGGTGAAGAGAGTTTTATAGATTTGGGAAAGGTGTGGAGGTAGGAAAGTGAAGGACATGTCCAGGAGATGGATATATATATTATATATATATATAATAACATTAAACATATTTCTGTATTATGTTATAAGAGAAGAATCAGAGCAATGAGGAAAAACCTCAAAATAGAAAAACAACAGCACCAAAACCAAAAGAAATAGTATGGTTCAATCAGCATCTATACTTCACAGTTCTTTTTTTTTTTTTTTTCTGGATTTGGAGATGCCTTTCCATCATGAGTCCCCTGGAACTCTCCTGTACCATTGCATTGGTGAGAAGAATCTAGTCCATCACAGTAGATCAACACACAATGTTGATGATACTGTGTACAATGTTCTTCTGGTTCTGCTCATCTCACTCATCATCAGTTCAAGGCATATTGACTATTGATGGGACTTTAACCGGCTTAGCCTTTCTGAAAAACAATTCAGAACTATGCCCTGACAGTTATCAAACTGTGCCTACGTACCCTTTGACTCAGCACCCCACCCCCTGCCCCCAGTCTATGTAGAGGACAAAAAGATTTTAAAAAGAGGATCCATCCACACAAACTATGTTTAGCAGCTCTTTTTGCATGTGGTATTAGAAAGAACTGGAAACCAAGGGAGTGTCCATCAATTGGGGAATGGCTGAACAAATTATGATATAGGAAGGTTATGGAAAACTATCAAAAAAGGCACTTTCAGGGAAAAAAACCTGAAAGATTTGCCTGAACTGATGCAGATAGAAGTGAGTAGAACCAGTAGAGCAGTTTATAGAATAACAACCATATTGTAAAGACAAACAACTTTGAAAAACTTAAGAGCTCTGAGTGATTCTGTGTCACTGAATCCTTTCTGTCAGGTCTGACTCTTCATGCCTATTTAGGGTTTCGTTGGCAGTGATACTGGAATACTTTGCTGTTTGCTTCTCCAGCTCATTTTACATATGGGGAAACCGAGGCAAACATGGTGAAGTGACTTGCCCAGGATCACACATCTAGTAAGTGTCTGAGGTCAGATTTGAACTCTTGAAGATGAGTCTTCCTGACTCTTGGCCTCATACTCTATGTGCTTTGGCGCCACCTAGCTCATGGATTTCATGATTAACTACAATTTCAGAGTCCCAGTTGAGAAAACTATGTTCTTCAGACAAAAAGGTGATAGACTCAAGAAACTGAATGAGACACATTTTTGGACAGGGCCAGTGAGGGAATTTGTTTTGCTTGACTTTGTTAGAAGGGTAAGAGGGAGGAGAGTAAGAGGGAAAGAAAAGAGATTTTTGTTCATTGGAAAAATAAAGTTTAATGAAAAAAAGAAATTGATTTACTCAAGATCACACGGCTAGTTCACTAGAGGGGAGATTCGAACTCATGGTTTCTGTCTCTTAGGTTGGTCCTTTCCATCACACCCTGCCAAATACATGTTAAAGATTTGCAAGGTATCGGTACCTTTCTGTTGACTTTTTTCATAGGTTCATTCTGATTTGTTTTGGAGATAATGAAAATGTCCTGGATTTCCAGATGTGTCTGTACTCCCTGTAAGCCCTTCTTCCTCCCCAAGACCCCAGTGAAATCTGTGATTGGTCAGAAGGAGAGAGGAAGGATTAAGGAGGCAAGAGCAGCTTCCCCCAGATTAGAGGTTGTGTGAGGGGGCACACAGATGTTTCCTCTCTGATTTCCCTTTGCATGAAGAAAGAGTTCTTGAAGACAAAATAAATAGCTGTCTGGAGGAGGTTCCAGTGGCTTGACTGGTGTTTGCAATAAACACCAGGGGACCTGCGGGAGGGCCCTCAATGGCTAGGGGTCCCATGCATCTGCTGGGATCTATCCAAGGCTCTGTACTGAGCAAATGCTGAATGAAGCCCCCTGGAATTGATCCGAACTGTAGTTTTCTGGGCTGTCCTTAGAAAGCCACAGGGCATTTGCTGAATACTTATGGAGGGCCTGGCAACATGGTAAACAAGCAAAAAGAAAGCCATCCCCTGCCCTCAAAGAGCTTATATTCTAGTGGGGGAAGACAACCCAGAAAAGGAACCTGAAAATGCGGGGGGAAGGCACCCTATGAATTTAGGTAAGATTGGAAAAGTTGTCCAGGAGTTGTAGGCTAAGACGTAGAAATCCAAGGCTTTAGAGAAGAAAGTGCCAGAGAATTGAAAATACCAGGGCTGGGAGGGGCCTGAGAACAGGGGATGTCAGAAGACAGAAACCAAAGTTTGGAGTTGGAGTGTGCCCTAAGTCTGGGTAGCTGAACAGCAGGGGAGCCCAACCCTCTCTGTTCTTCCCTCTCTTCCCCCTGCCCCAGTGGATCACCAGAGCCCCTCAGTCCTGTTAGCCTGGGTGGGTGGGGGCAGGGAGGAGTATTGGCCTTTTTAGAGCCGGGAGGGACCTTCTAGACCAGGTGGTCACAAGCTCCAAAATCAAAGGGGGGATTTAAAAGTGGAAACAACATCCAGGAAGCCTGGAAATCCCGTGGGAAGCTTAAAAGTATTATGGGGCGTGTATCAAAGAGTGCAGGTGTTAATGAAAAATATATGAGAACTCCCTGACTTCTCTGGTGCCGCTGCCTGAGTGCAGAGGCCTCTGTGGGAGACAAGGCCGCCATCCTCATACTGGAGCAAGACTTGCTTTTCTGAGGGGGCCAAGGAAGCTTCCAGAAAGGGCTGCAGGCCCCCATTCTCCTCATGAGCCCCAGGAAAAGTTCTGTGGCCAATCTGGTGCAATGGACACCGGGTCCTGCAGGGACTCAGGAAGATCTGAGTTCAAATCCAGACTTGGACACTGACCAGCTGTGAGACCCTGGGCAAGTCACTTCACCTTGTGTGGCTCAGTTTCCTTATCTGTAAAATAAGCTGGAGAAGGAAATGGCAAACTGCTCCAATATCTCTGCCAAGAAACCCCCAAATGGAGTCACAGAGTCAGACTGAAAAACAACTGAACAGCAGAATTTTATTTATTTATTTTTTTGGTGGGGCAATGAGGGTTAAGTGATTTGCCCAGGGTCACCCAGCTAGTAAGTGTCAAGTGTCTGAAGCCTGATTTGAACTCAGGCCCTCCTGAATTCAGGGCCAGTGCTTTCTCCACTGTGCTACCTAGCTGCCCCAAACAGCAGAATTTTTAAAAAATGCCCAGGGAAGCCAGGATTACATATGAACTAGATATTATTATCATCCCTAACCTCCCCACCTCCAATAAAAATAAGTCTTTCCTAATGACAGATAAATACAGTCAGGGAAAACCAATCCTTGCATTGGTCACTGTCTGAAAATACATGTCTCATTTGGCACATGTAACTGAATAAATTACTTCTCTGGCAAGAGGTGGGAGGGGCAGATCTTTAAGAAGATGGCCATTAAATTGATCCAAGTTCTTAAGTTTCATGCTGTGGTCTCTTCGGAAGTTGTCCTCCTATTTCTGCTTACTTCCTGCTACATCACTCCAAAAAGTCCTCAAAGGTTTCTCTGAATCCATCTTTCATCATTTTTAATGGTGCTGTAATGTTTTCATTACATTCATATACCATCATTGGTTTCATCATTTCCCAACCCGTGGACACCCCTTTGTTTCCAATTCTTTTCTACAAAAAGCATTGATATATGTACATATATTTACAAAGGGATTCTTGCTTTGATCGCTTTCGGAGTATATGCCTGGTGATATTGCTGGATCAAAGGGCATGCACAGTTTAATGGAGTTTTGGGTGTGGTCCCAAATGGATTTACAGAATTATTAGATCAATTCATGGTTCCACCAAGAGGGTATGCCTGTTATCCTACAGGCCTCCCAACTGTCATTTTCTCTTTCTGTAGTCTTTGCCAATTTAATGCATAGGAGATGGAATGTCAGAGTTGTTATAATTTATATTTCTCTTGCTATTAATAATTTGGAAATTTTTTCACATGGTGATCAATGGCTTAACTTGCTTCTTTTGAGAACCGTTTGGTCATATTCTTTGACTATTTTTTGGGGGAATAGCTCTTGTTCTTACATATGAAGCAGCTGGATGGTAGGGTAGATACAGTGTTGAACCTTGAGATGGGAAGATCTGAGCTCAAATCCTGTTTCAGACACTAGGTATGTGACCCTTGGTAAGTCACTTGTCTTATTTCAGATTTAATTCTCTTATCTGTAAAATGGGGATAATAATAGTACCTGACTCCCAGGGTTGTCATGATAATTAAATTATATATGTGAAGCACTTTGTAACCCTTAACATGTAATATAAATGTCAGAGATGAAATCAAAAAAGATTATATTTGTAAAGTTTTGTAAAAAAAAATAAAATTTGCAAAATTTTAGCATGCCTGACACATAGTAGGTGCTGTATAAATGATTATTCCCTCCCCCTGCTCAGATATTATTATATTTGCATTGATTTTATTATATATCTTAAAGACCAGATATTTTTCGGAGAGATTTTCCCCAGTTTTCAAATGTTTGATAGAATTCACTTGAAAATCTATTTAGTACTAGATGTTTTTTCTTCTTTGGGAATTACTTCGTGGCTTGTTCAGTTTCTTTTTCCAAGATTGGGTTGTTTAAAGTCTCTACTTCTTATTATTAATCTAGGTATTTTGTATTATAAATATTCATTCAATTGATTTGTTATTCATTTTGTTGGAAAATAATTGAGCAAAATAATTTCTAATAATATCAATTATTTTATCTGTATTTAATGTGATTTCTCTTTTTTTTTTCCATTTTTGATTTTGGTAATTTAACTCCCTCACATCAGATTAATCAAAGGTTTATTTTATTTTCTTACGTTTTTCAGGAAAAAAAAAGTCCTACTTTTTTTTTTTTTTTTGGTGGGGCAATGAGGGTTAACAGTGATTTGCTCAGGTTCACACAGCTAGTAAGTATCAAGTGTCTGAGGCTGGATATGAACTCAGGTCCTCCTGAATCCAGGCTGTTGGTTTATCCACTGTACCATCTAGCTGCCTCTCTACTTTCAATTCAATGCATGATTTAAAAAAAATCTTTGCTCTTTGGAATTTTCATTTTTTTGTGTGCTTATTTGGAGATTCTTCATTTGTAACTCTTCCAGTTTTGACAGTTATATACCTAATTCATTATTTTTTTTCTTGATTAAAGAGTTTAGTGATAAAAATGTTCACTTAATCAATGCTTTCTCTACTCCCTAAATGTTTTCTATGTTGTCCCAGAGTTGCAATTTTCTTTGGTGAAGTAATTTATTTTTTCTGTGATTTATTTTTGACCCACCAATTCTTTTGGATTGAATGTTTGCCTTTAAATTTGAACCCTTTCTTCACATGACCTCTATTAGTTAATTTTATTGCCTTGTGGTTCCTAAAGTATGTTTAATATTTATGCTTTTCTTCATTTATTTACAAGTTCTTATCCCCTAATCCATGGCCAATTTTTATAAAATTTTGTAATGCATAGCTGAGATATTTGCCTATTTCTGGAGACCTAACATATTTAACTTTTATGAAATTCTATTCAGGTCCTTAATTTCTTTATTGTTTACCTTTTGGTTAAATTTGTCTCTTTCTGAAAGGGGCACAATGAAGTTTCCAACTATTATAGTTTTGCTGTTTAATTTGCCATGCAATTTTACTATCTTTTCCTTTAGGATGCTATGCCATTTGGTGCAAATATAATACATATTAGTATTATTTCAGGATTCATGATGTCTCTATGCATTGTGCAGTTTCCTTGCTCATCTCTTTTTAACAATCTCCTTGTCACTGTTGCCTTATTAGGTTGTAAGCTCTCTGAGGCAGGGATTGTCCTGTTTTTCCTTATTGGTATCCTCTGCTCTTAGCACTGTGCCTGGCACATAGTAGGCACTTAATAAACATTTATCATATCATATTACCAAATCTTATGGTCTTTTCTCACTCCTTATACTACTTGTATTCTCTTAAACATTTGATGGTAGAGATGATCCTCTCCTAGTAGAAATTTTCTCTGTTTTTTTTTTTTTTTTGCAAGGCAATTGGGATTAAGTGACTTGTCCAGGGTCACACAGCTAGTAAATGTTAAGTGTCTGAGGCTGGATTTGAACTCAGGTTCTTCTGAATACAGGGTCAGTGCTTTATCCACCGCGCCACCTAGCTGCCTCTCCTCTATGTTTTCATGATACTCTTCTCTCTTGGTTCTCCTCCTATATGTCGGGGCATTCAAATGTCAATTTTGTTAGATCTTCTTCTCAATTTAGCAAAGAAATAGAAGTTTAAAAAATAACCCAATTAATTATGATGGAGTACTATTATGCTGTATAAAATGAGGCAATAGGTGATTTCAAAAAGACACGAAAGGCTTGTTTAAACTGCTGCAAAGTGAAATGAACAATTTATACAACAATGCTGCAAAAATAATCAGCTGTGAAAGCAACAAAGATCATGTTCACTACAATGTCCATTCATGATTCTGAAGGATAGATGATGAAACATGCTACCTGTTACAGAGAGGTGGTGGATGCAGGATATGTCATGATACATGCATATTTTATGTATAGACTTTGAGGGAATTTGTTTTGCTTAACTTATGCATATTTCTTAAAATAAATTTGTTTTTATTTTTTTCCCAATGGGGTGGAGGGCAGGAGAAAGAAAAATATTTCTGTTAATTAAAAAAAATACAGGTATGGGGTGCTACAGATGGGAAATGTTGCATGTTCTTTCAGATGAGGTCATTATTATTAGTTTTCCTTAACTGTTTTACTTTGTTATAAGAGACTTTTTCATGAAGTGGGAGCAATCAGTAAATGTTTGTAATGTAAAAACAAAACCATAAATAAAACTTTAAAAAAAAGCCCACTCTGGAGGAGGATGCTAGAAAATTATAAGCAAACAGTATTCCCTTATAAAATAGCAAAAAGCAGTAGAAATGAAAACAGTTCAATAGAAAACTTGGCTTGTGACTAAGCCAGACCACCCCAAGAGCATTCCTTTGTAGTCCCTGGGTCACACCATTTGACAACATGGACTTCCCTCCCCCCAGAAAAATGATACTCTAGATTTAAGGTACCCCTTGACTCTGTGAATCTACATCCACAAAAAACAAACAAAAACCCCCAAAACCATAACATGTGAACCCCCAGTGACGTATTTGCTTTTTCTAGTCAGCCAGATGACACAAGTAATTCAAAGAAAAGACATTTAATGAAATAGAATGGAACGAATAATGGTAGTATAATTTCCCCATAAAATTGGGGCACATTCTCCCTCAAATATACAACAGTGAGGAAAGTAGACTTGCAAAGAGAAGAAATCTGTGACATGCATGTAGGGAAAACATGTGGCCAAAATACAAATGTTAGGAGGCAAACATGTCGGGAACACTTGGTTAAAGGATATGTAGGGACAGGCACAAGTATAGGGAATATTTGTGGCAAGGGCACATATATGGAGGGGCATAGATGTGGCAAACAGGCACAGTCATGGCATGAACAGAGAAGGGGTTCATGACTCTCGTCATGGCTACATGGCAGGGCTACATGGTTTTCTGGTGATGCAATTGTGGGAATGTGCACCCTCAGTTGCTTTTGTCTTCTGAATAGAGGGCAGGAGGGTGGAGCAATAATCTCTTCCCAAAACCTTCCTTTATATTAGGATCAGAACTTCTTGGTAACTCTTCATCTTCCATCAGTGGCTCTCCTTGGTTTTGACTCCATGAACATCATGTTCTCAATGAAGGTTTGTTTGTTGTCATCACCCATTAGATTGTAGGATTCCTCTCTTTTTCTTATTTATATCTGTAGTACTTGCCAGAAGATATTTAATACATGTTTATTGACCATCAGCTATTGATTGTTGCCATGATTACTGAGCCTGAACCTGTCAGTTACTGTATTCTATTGTGCCTTCTCTCCATTGAGCTGTGTTTTCACCCTTCTCTTGCTTTCTTGGGAGGTCCTTGCCACTTGTATCTATCCAACACTTAGCTGAGATTTTACAGCTTTTCCATTAGTGGATGCATGAGTTCTTCCATCTCTTTTTTAACTTTGAACCAAGAGGCTAAGCTTGAGCTGCCTTATATAAAGGCAGGGCCCTTATATATTCAGCCATTGACTACAAAAAATGTCTTTTTCTTTATAAAGAGAGAAATCTGTTAGTTCCCAAAGACCCAGAGACCAAGATTTTTTGGAACAAAGGACCAACCAACTAGTAATTTAAAGTCCACTGGCAGTTAGTTTTTCTTTTGAATTCTACTTCTTCCTGCGAGATAGGCTGAAGTTTCTGTACCAAAACTCTCTCTGACTTGGGGTTAGACCATCCCCTTTAGTTGTTATTAGTTCCTGGTTCCCAACCTTCATTTCCCTTAAGCAATTTTAGGAACTGCTTTTCAACAGACTGCCAAAGGTTTGTTGGCCCCATAGTTTCCCTCAGCTCCCTAAGATCCTTTAGGTTTTTCCACATAAATTAAGATGTTGTGATGGCAAATCAAAAAGAGACTTCTGAAAGGGTATCACCCTGTGCTCCGGAAACTCTTTGTTCTTTTGCTCCAAATTTCTGCCCTTTACATGCAAGCATTAGATCATTTTTGATAGTCCTTCCAACTTCAAATCAATGTATCTTTGAAGTGTGGCCAGTAACAGACCTCCCAGGCCTTGAGTCTCCCTGAAAAATGGGTGGAATTGGAAGGAGAATGGTTCATAGATGGAAGGTGGAACACATTTGTCAACATTCCTATAATTTGTTTTCCTTGAAAATGGTGGTGGAATGATCCCATTTGGATCCTAACACATCAATCTTTGATGTACAGTACAGAGAAGTGGAAAAGTCTTTTAAGAAAATGAAATCAGCTACAGTCACTTATGTTTACATGCAGGGGATCCATGCTGGGGGCAATGCAGTCTTGAAGGCCTGACAGCTCATTTGACAAGGTAGATCATAGTGAGAAAGAAAGAGAATGAAAAGAATGGAAGGGCACCTCCTGGACATTATTTATGGCCATACAAAGTGATAGAGGGGAAATTAATAATTAATTAATTATTATGCATATGTATTTTCATCATATTATAAACTATGTGTACCAAGAGTACCCTTGATGAAACTATGAGCAGGGACCAGGCAAGATTTTGTAAACAATTTATGTAGTAGAGCACATCTCAACAGTGTCACACAGTTGACTTCAAGAGCGGAGAATATAAAATCCTTCTGCGTTTGTTTGTTGATGACCAAAAAGTATTTGATCCTCGATTAAAGTCTCTCTTTGAGCAAGGAGTTCCTCATAAAAGTGCTCAAGTTCCTCCCTAAATACAATCATAGAGATACTTGCAAAAGGTGTTGGACGGGGTCCAATGGAAGAAAGATTCCCTTTACTAGAGATTCATAACCATGTTTTGTATGTGCTAGATCTTCTTGGCCTATGAGCCCCTCTTCAGAACAATGCTTGTACATGCATAAAATGATGTACATATGATTATAAAAGAAACCAATTATCTTCAAATACAGTTATCAGAAAATATATATATATATATATATATATATTTTAAAGTTCCTGGACCTCAGGTTAAGAACCTCTGTTCTAGATGGTGAGGTCACCCAGATGCTCTTGTTTGTGGCTGATACTGTACTGAACAAAGTCATAGAACCCTAGAAGGCCTCTGTAATGAGTTCTATGATGAGTTAAAAGAGATTGGCCAAACAATTCATGCAGGAAAATTAAGAGGATGAAAAATGTCTATGAAGCAGGTTCTGATTACAAGGTGGATGGTCAGTTCATTTAGTTCATCAGGCAAGCACTTTGGACAGGTGTTGCAGGCAGATGATGAATTAGATTCAAAGTGGAAATGGATAAAAAAGGAGTTTGGGTTGCATTTGGGAAACTATGCAGTGTTTCTCAAATGGTTCCCCAACACCAAAGCCCATCAATGTGTCCCAAATGCTCTCTTAGGGATGCTTTATGGTTGTCAATCTGGTAACCCCATAATCTCTGAAGAATCAACATAGTATGTGACTCAAAAGTCAATAGCGAGACAAGCGACTGGTTCTTTCCATTATGCATATCCTGGTTATGGTATTGGGGATCCTTGGTCAGATGTTAGAACTAGAAATCTCTGAGAGCACTTCTGGTACTCAGATTTTGTGCTTCTGTCCAAGGGCCAGGAAATAAGAAATGGAATCAGAGAGTGGCAGGAAATTGAGAGAATTGTGTAAATTTAAAACATGTCCAAGTTAAAAATCTACTCAACATCACCAAAATCCAGTTGAAATCTAGCTCCTATGTTCCCTAAGAGGCAGCTCCTTCTATTTCCCACAGCAGGGACCCTAAAACAAACAGATGGGTTGGCTGACCCAGGAGAGCACCGAACAGCCCTTTGCCTTCTGATGATGGTTCCTGTTTTATGGGGCTTCCCATGGGATCATTTCTGCCCCATCTTATGCTTTCCTACTATCTCCAAAGAAGCCTCTTTCCCCCCCTTGTCATTGCAACGAAGAAAACAAGACCAGAAAAAAGTTGGAAATGTTTGGCAGTCTCCTTTCCTTGAGCTGATTTTTCCCCAAACAAATGTTTTCTTTTTTTTTTTCTTTTTGGAGGGGGTATAGGGGCATGGAAACTCAGTCCTTTAGAAATGGCCTTTGAAACCAAAGCCTGTGGAAAAGTTTTTTTTTTTAATACCAAAGTGATGGCTGATAAATAGTTCCATATGAGTTATTGAATATAATATTCTTCCTTGTCCGACCAAGGGCTGCATCACAATCCTGGCTATACGTGGGAACAGATGTGTGCTTGAGGTTAATGGGATTTTGAGGGGGTCAGGCATTCCCCCAAAGAGCACTTAGTCTACTTGGCACTTTGTGGGTCCCCCAAACCTGCCCTTTCAAAGCCCAGCCTCCTTTGTTCTAGGTCCTGATGTTGTTACGTACTTCTCTTCCAAAGTTTACAGTATGGGGAGGACATTGGTGTTACAGAAAGACTCAGACAGAGAGATGGGTGATGCATGCTCTAGCCTGGCTCTGCCCCTTAATTAGATGTTTGACCTTAGATAAGTCACCTCCCCAGTACAGGACTCATTTTCTTTCTCTCTCAAATGAAGCAGCATGCCTGAAGATAGTGAACTTGGATTGGAAATGAGTTTCAGTGCAGTTTCTTTTTCTTTTTTTTTAGTGAGGCAATTGGGGTTAAGTGACTTGCCCAAGGTCACACAGCTAGTAAGTGTTAGGTGCCTGAGGCCGGATTCGAACTCAGGTACTCCTGATTCCAGGGCCAGTGCTCTATCCACTGCGCCACCTAGCTGCCCCAGTTTCTTTTGTAATAATGTATATTTTATTTTATGTTATTTAAAAACATGATACTGAGAAGGGGACCAGGATGCAAAACAGGTTGAGGACCCGTGGTCTAGAGTCTCTTGCAGTTGATCATCTCTGGGAGGAATCAATCAGTCAATCTATGAGCATTTAAGAGTCAAGCACTGGGTGAAATCCTGGGCACAGAAAGATAAAAATGAGAGCCCCAGGCCTCAAAGATCTTACATTCTGTTGAGAGGCAATATGTACAGTTATAGAACAGATTCCAAAATGGATGGAGGGTAATGGGTGAGGATCCAGGCAAGTCAAAGCGCTGCCACTATCCCAGCCACTCACCCCCCCCCACCTGGATGGAGTTTTCACAGAACCCTGAGCCTCCCGCCCATACCCCAAAGACTAGCCCCCAAGACCATCACCAGTGAAGCGACTTCTGTGGGAGAAAGTGCTTGCAATGCTCCCTAAAAAAAAAACACGTCTAAGGTAAGAAAGTCAGTATAGGGGAGGCAGGAAGGTGGCATGTGCCAGGCACCTCAGAGCACCACTACCTGGGTTAACCCCTCCAACTCCAGACTGACAGGCACCAAGCTTCAGGTGCCACAGCCAGCCCCTCCTCTTCAGCAGTACCTCCCAAGCCCTTGGTGCTGGCAAATGGTGAGACACCTGAAAAAGATGACCAAACAATAACAAACATCACCATCAGCTCCTCAGACCTATCCTTCAAGTCTACCTCCAGGCTAACCATCTTTCATTTTTTCATTTAATTCTTGCATACCCTGGTCTCCAGTCCACTCACTGTCCTAGTCACTCTTCTGGGCATTTGTTAGTGTCTTTTCTGGGGAGGAGATTAAAAGGAAAACATTGTAATGGAATTTATTAATTTGATCATTGACAATGCTATGCTAAGGTTTAGTAAAAAATACATTAATTCAAACAGTTAAAGAAGATAATCCAGCTTTCCAGACCAGAGTCCAGAATCCAGCTTTCCAGACCAGAGTCCAGAATCCAGAATCCAGACCAGAGTCCAGAATCTAGACCAGAGTCCAGAATCCAGTTTCCTCCTGATGACATCTTACCACTTCAAGAAGACAAGAGAACTCAGAGACTTTATATGTTTTGTTAGATTTTTACTATCTCCTTTCTGTTATAATATACACTATCTGTAATATGTACTCTCTGCAGAGGCTCTCCCTTCGCAAGACTAATGTCAAAGTGTTGGTTCATGAGGACAAAAAAAATCGCCCCTCTGGACAAAACTTTCCTCTCTTCCTTTTCTATATTGTTGTTCACATATTATTAGTTAGCAATAGTTATTATATTCTTTTTACTGTTCCGTCAAGGAAATATTTTGTTTCTTGAGGAACAAAAGGGGGGAATGTGGTAAAAAGTTTTAACAGTCGGTTAGAAAATGGAGTCACCAGTTTTTTTTAGGACCACCCTTTTGGGGAGGAGACCAACAGCATGAGCTACGCACACCAGTCCACCTGCAATGCACGCCAGATTGCCTGCTGAGCACTCGACTTCCGGGGTGTGAGCTTAAAAGGCAAGGAGAGAACGGAAGTGGGGCCTTTTTTCCTGCTCCACTGGTGTCCTGGCTGCGCTGCACAGACAGATGCGGACTGGAGTTTGACTCGGCCCGGCTCTCGGTTAACAGCATGCGCTTGACTCGGTCTCTCTCCCCAAAGGTGGCCTTCAGCTTTTGGTGAGTTTTATATGGAATATAGACTAAGCTTAGACTTAAGACGATTTGTATTGTGTTTCTACTTTCCTATCCTTCTAATCAATATCACTTTGTGACTACCATACAATAAAGGCTCTATCTAGAAAACCAGAAGCTTCTTCCATTTACTAGTCTGGGAGATAAATTAAGGGAAAGGTTAAGTAGGGTAGATTTATGATCTAATATCCAATTTTAATCTCACAACATGATAAAGGACTATACATTTACGACCCTCCTTCATCACTCTCATTTCTCTTTCCATTTTTTCCTTTACCTCTCTTACTTTGTCTTCAAAGTCCTTTTGAGTGCTTCTATGGCCTGAGACCAATTCATATTTTTCTTGGAAGCTTTGGATGTAGGAGCGCTGACATTGCTATCCTCTTCTGGGGGTGTACCTTGATCTTCCTTGTCACTAAAGAAACTTTTTATGGTCCTCATCTTTTTTTTGTCTGATCATCTTGACAGTTTTTTACCTGACTTTTAATTCCTTTTTAAAGTGGGGCATTACTTTCAGTATGTACTGTCCCAAGCTTCAGGGGGTCTAAGGTGGTATTTAAGAAGGGGCAGGTTCTTCACTCACCTGGCCTGTTCTCTGGTCCATAGATAACTGCAGGCCAACTTGTTAATTAACCAGGCATAAAAATTTTGTGTGCTGTGGTTGTTAGTTCTGATGAGCCTGCTCCCCTCCCTGACCTGGGCCACTGCCACTCAAGTCTACTTCTTGGTTCCCAGCAGGGGTGAAACACCCAAGTTCTGCCTCAGCACCAGCAGAGACCCCTGTAATTTTCCCCCCAGCCAAGGGCTCAGCCCTCTCATCAGACTGTGAGCTTAGTTCTAGATGACACTGGCGCTGCGGCTGATTCAGAGGCTCTGGGTGTTTCTTTCTCTGGCAAGGCCTGACTGGGACTGGATCTGTGCCAGCATGACCTTGGGGTTGGGCTCCACTCCTTCCCTGGCACAGCAGCCCCTGTCCTGCTGACCTTCTAAGCCATCTTTGGTTGGAAAGTAATCTAGGACTGTACATTTAAAGGGCTCTTCCAGGGAAAAGGGTACAGATATCTATACCTATATCTATACCTATGTCTATACCTATGTCTATACGTATATCTATATGTATATCTACATGTATATGTATATCTACATCTATATGTATATGTATATGTATATCTACATCTATATGTATATGTATATCTACATCTACATCTATATGTATAGCTACATCTACATCTATATCTATATGTATATATATCTACATCTATATCTATTTGTATATCTATATGTATATCTACATCTATATCTATATCTATATGTATATGTATATCTATATCCATACCTATATCTATATCTATATATCATCGACATTGATATCTATACTGATATCTATGTGTGTATATGTGTATATATATATGTATATATATATAATATTTATATATGTATGCATGTATGTATGCATATTCTATCTCAGGGCTGGGAGTTTGTTTCATCATCTGTTCAAATAAAAATTTTACTGTGCTGGGCCTGACTTAGACCAACATTTTAGAATCTGGTACTTGTGACTGGGAATCACTGTCCCTTTGTGGAGAGGTCCCTGTAGAACAACTGTGGATTTAGCCTTCTCCAAACACTTTTCCAGCTCTAAACTTCTGACTGACTTGGGCAAGGTGCCTGGGTGCCTACCCCTGCATTTCTTCAAAGGTGTCGCCCTCACCAGAAGCATGGCCAGTTCCCAGCACAATGGAATCCTGGTGTTCCTCTAGGTTGTACAGAAATTATAGACTGAGGACTTGAGAGACCCGGGTATGAGCCTTGGTTCCTTGGGCAAATTTCTCTGGCCTCAGTTTCCCCTTTTGTAAAATAGAGATGATGGTCATATTTTTTACCTACCCTGCAGGTTTGTTTTGGAGAGAACTTCCAAATAGGATATGCTAGATGTAGAAACGTCTTGAGCAGCCATTAATGGGGGCACGTGGGGGGTGATGTTGGGGAGAGTTATTTGGACCTTTAAGAAATGAAGCTGAGTTTTCTGTTGGTGGGTCTGAGTGGTTTGTGCAGCTGTTTGGATAAGGTCAGTACTCTCACTTTCTTACTTAGAATAAACAGCAGTTTATTTACCACTAGCTTTTCACTTGTGATTAACGGGAAAAATCTGTTTTGCCTTCTGAAAGCCATCTTGCCTTGGGGTTATGTTCACAAGCTTCATCCCAAAATTAAAATAATAATAGTAATAATTAAGACCAGTGTGAGCACAGGGTCCTTTAGCTGGCTCCTCTGGATGTACTCTGGTGGGGACCACCAGCCCCTTTCAGTCATCAACATGTGCAACCAAGCTGAGTTATATTTCAGGGGTTCATAGATTTATATTTGGAAAGGTTCATTTTATAGATAAGGAAATGGAGTCCTGGGGAGAAGCGACTTTTCACAGGATCCTAGACAGAGTTTGGAAGGTACTTTAGAGACCATCAGATCAGGCTAAGTGAAGTCAATAAGCATTTATTAAGCACCTATTATGTGCCAGACACCAATAAGATCTGCAGATACAAGGAAAGGCAAAAGACAGTCCCAGCCCTTGAGGAGCTCAGCCTAGGAGGGGAGACAGCAAGCAAACAACTGTTGGTGTCCAAACAAGATATAGACATGATAAAGAAGGAGATAAAGAAGAAGGAGAAGGAGAACCTAATATGGCGAGGAAAAGATATTCATTCAGGAGGGGAGAGATTTGGGTTCTAACCCTGGTTCCTACATTAACTCAACATATGACTTTGGTAAATTTATCTAATCTCTCTAGGACTCAGTTTACTAATCTATAAAGTAGGCAGCTAGGTGGGGAAGTGGCTAAAACTCTGGACTTGGAGTCAGGAAGACCTGAGTTTATATGTTACTTCAGACACTTCAGACCCTAAGCAAGTCACTTAACCTCTGTCTGCCTCATTTCCCTCATCTGTAAAATGGGAATACTAGTACCTACCTCCCAAGGTTGTTGTGGGAATCAAATGAGAAAGCATTTATGAAGCACTTTACAAATGCTGCTATAATTATGTGAGGAGGTGTTGGACCAGATAACCTCAAAAGACTATTTTTCATCTGAATGTATTTTTTCCCTAAAATTCTATGTCCCTCTAAGCTCTAAAATTCTTTTCAGTATTCCGAGTCCCCTCCCAGCTCTGACATTCCCTGTTCCAAGTCCCCTCCCAGCTCTGACATTCCCTGTTCTAAGCCTTTCTGACATTTTCTAATCTAAGGTCACTTCCAGGCCCTCCCATCTGTGACAATCTATGATATTCTATATTTCTCTTACTTTTTTCTCCCCTAAGGTGCCTAGATTGAGTCTGAACACACAATTGAGGGTCTAATATTTGCTGAATACAAATACATTCTATTCACTAATATTAAAATAAAGAAGATTCACTCCAGAGTACTGACCTCCCAGGCTTCCTTAGTCCCAACTAAAATCCCCCCTTCTACAGGAAGCCTTCCCTAACCCCTCTTAATTCTAGGGCTTCCTCTCTCTGAATTATTTTCTGTTTATCCTGAATGTAGCTTGCTCTGTATTTATTTGTTTACATTTTGTCTCCTCCATTAGTTTGCAAATTCCTTGAAGGCAGGGACTATCTTTTGCCTCTTTTTGTATCCCCAGAGCTTAGGTGCTTCATAAATGTTGATTGAATTGAATTATTGCAGTCCCTTTACAAAGCCCCATCCATTCCTATAACCATTCTGCTGTAAGCAATCAAATTGGTTTGCCCAAATTCCAAAAAACTTTTGGAAGTCTGATCGACCAAAATTCATGGAGTGTTAATGGACTTGACAGGGACAAAATTGGTGATGGGCTTTTGGAGGGGAGAGGGGCAAAAGCAAACATGGCAATGAAAACCAGAGCCCTCTCAAGGTATACAAGAATTAAGATGAGTCCCGGTGTGATGTGACTGTCAAGAACCCCCTTCCATAATCATAGGCTTGTTAATAGATGCAATTTCCTGAACGAGAGAGTTAAAGGCTCCCCTGTCCTCTGCCCTGTCCAGGCCATGTGTGAAATATTGTGTCCTGCTTATGGAGGTAAAAGTTTGGGGATGGTGTTAACCATTTGGAGGGTGTTTGGGGGGAAGGTAAGGGATCAGCTGAGGAGGGATGGATTAGTTGACAGAACTGGAGACATCAGACCTAGAGAAGAGATCCCCTGGAGGGATAAAATTGCTGTTCTCAAGACTGTGAAAAGTTGTCCTGCAGAGGAAGGCCTAAATGTGCTGGGCTTGGCCCCAGAGGGCAGAGCTAGAGGCAATTAGATCTTAACTCAATGTAAGGAAAATCTTCTAACAGTTTCCAGATTAGACCATGGAGAACACATCACAAACCAGGTATGAGGCTGAGACAGAGACCTTGTCTTATCCACTCATCTGGGATATGAAAATAAAACAAAAACCAGCCCCTGCCCTCAAGGAACTTCCATTCCACTGAGGAGTCCCTGAGGAAATTACCTAACCTCTCTGAACCTGTTTCCTCATTTACAAAATTAAGGGGTTAGATCTGCAACTCTAAATCTATGATGCCACATGTATATATGTATGTATGTATATACATGTAAATGTATGTGTGTATCTCTCTATTGCTACATCTAGATCTATACATCTATATAAACATCCACACCTATATCTATATCATATCTATGTCTATGCCTTTGCCTACGCCTACATCCACACCCACACCCACACCCACATCTATATCTATATCTATATCTATATCTATATCTATATCTATATCTATATCTATATCTATATCTATATCTATATCTATATCTATATCTATATCTATACCTATACCTATACCTATACCTATATCTATACCTATACCTATACCTATACCTATTCCTATACCTATACCTATACCTATACCTATACCTATACCTATACCTATACCTATACCTATACCTATACCTATACCTATACCTATACCTATACCTATATCTATACCTATATCTACACCTACACCTACACCTACGTCAACGTCCACGTCCACGTCGACGTCCATGTCCACGTCCATGTCTACATATATCTCTATATCTATCTCTACATCCACATCCACATCCACATCCACACCCACACCCATACCCACACCCACACCCACACCCATACCCATACCCATATCTATATCTATATCTACATCTATATTTATATCTATATCCACATCCATATCCATGTCCACGTCTACATCTATGTCTATATCTATGTCTATGTCTGTCCATGTCCATGTCCATGTCCACATCCATGTTTATGTCTACATCTATCTATATCTATATCTACATCTACACCTACACCTACACCTATGTCCACGTCCACGTCCATGTCCATGTCTACATATATCTCTATCTCTATCTCTACATCTACATCTACATCTACATCTACATCTACATCTACACCTACACCTACACCTACACCTACACCTATGTCCACGTCCACGTCCACGTCCACGTCCATGTCCATGTCTACATATATCTCTATCTCTATCTCTATCTCTATCTCTATCTCTACATCTACATCTACATCTACATCTACACCTACACCTACACCTACACCTACACCTATGTCCACATCCACGTCCACATCCACGTCTATGTCTATGTCCACGTCCATGTCCATGTCTACATATATCTCTATCTCTATCTCTACATCTACATCTACATCTACACCTACACCTACACCTACACCTATGTCCACGTCCACGTCCACGTCCATGTCCACGTCCACGTCCACGTCCATGTCTACATATATCTCTATCTCTATCTCTATCTCTATCTCTATCTCTATCTCTATCTCTATCTCTATCTCTATCTCTATCTCTATCTCTATCTCTACATCTACATCTACACCTACACCTACACCTACACCTACACCTACACCTATGTCCACGTCCACGTCCACGTCCATGTCCATGTCTACATATATCTCTATCTCTATCTCTATCTCTACATCTACATCTACATCTACACCTACACCTACACCTACACCTATGTCCACGTCCACGTCCATGTCCATGTCTACATATATCTCTATCTCTATCTCTATCTCTATCTCTATCTCTATCTCTACATCTACATCTACATCTACACCTACACCTACACCTATGTCCACGTCCACATCCACGTCCACATCTATGTCTATGTCCACGTCCATGTCCATGTCTACATATATCTCTATCTCTATCTCTATCTCTATCTCTATCTCTATCTCTATCTCTATCTCTATCTCTATCTCTATCTCTATCTCTATCTCTATCTCTATCATCTCTATCTCTATCTCTATCTCTATCTCTATCTCTATCTCTATCTCTATCTCTATCTCTACGTCTACGTCTACGTCTACGTCTACGTCTACGTCTACGTCTACGTCTACATCTACATCTATATCTCTCTCATCTATATCTGGTAATTTGATGAGGAGTAAGAGACCACTCATAAGTAAGGGGATCAGAAAATCTTCCTAAATGGGTGGATTTGTTAGGGGAGGGAGGTTCCCAATGATGTCTATACAGCTGCTACTATAGGTGGGGGCTAAATTGGAGAGGCTTCGAAGAGCCCCCATCTCTTACTTAGAAGGGGAGTTTGAGAGTTTAAGAAGGGACAGGGCTGGGGAGCTTTGGGGCATAAGGGTAGATGTGATAGTGGAGACACAAGCCCCATAACAAATGGCCTATCTTATCATCCTCCCCTTCCCCTGTCTTGGGATCAAGTCCCAGTCCCAACTTTGGAGACCTTGGCATTTTATGCTACCTCCTTTCCCCCCCCCCCCTTTTCTATTTATTCATTCATTCCTTTACTTTTTTATTTGTGACAAACATTTATTTTATTTTTTCTAGTTACATGTAAGGGTAGTTTTCAACATTCATTTTCATAAGATTTAGAGTTCCAAATTTTTCTTCCTCCCTCCCTTTCCTCCCCCCTTCACAAGATAGCAACCAGGTTATATATGTACAATCCACAGGTGCTCTTTTAAAAAAAAATTGTGGGGCAATGGGGGTTATGTGACTTGCCCAGGGTCACATAGCTAGTAAGTGTCAAGTATCTGAGGCTGGATTTGAACTCAGGTACTCCTGAATCAAGGGCCAGTGCGCCACCTAGCTGCCTACAGGTGCTCTCTTTATCAGTTCCTTCTATGGGGTTGGATAGTATGCTTCATCATTAGTCCCTTGGGAATGTCTTGGATCATTGCACTGCTGAGTGTAGTTCAGTCATTCACAATTGCTCTTCGAACAATACTGCTGTCACTATGCACAATGTCCTCCCAGCTCTGCTCACTGCACTATACATTAGTTCATATGAGTCTTTCCAGGTTTTTCTGGTATCATCCTGTTTGCCACTTCCTACAGCACAATACCATTCCACTACAATCTATGCTGCCTCTTACAGATAACCAGAGCACCTCATGTTACTTGAGAAGTCCATTAGAGTGGTCAGGCAGTCATGTCAAGCCCATGAGCATTTATTAAGCACTCACTAAGTGCCAGGCACTATATTAAGCCCAGAGGATACAAAAAAAAGAGATAAAAGCAGTCTCTATCCTCAAGGGGCTCATAATTGAATGGGAAAGACAACAAACAACTATAGACAGACCAAATGGGAGATAATCTCAGGGGGCAGGTCTTAGCCTTAAGGCAATAGTGGGGGCAGGGAGGTGGCCCAGTGGATAAAGCACCAGCCCTAGCTTCACACAGCTAGTAAATGTCAAGTGTCTGACGCCAGATTTGAACTCAGGTCCTCCTGACTCCAGAGCTGGTGCTCTAGCCACTGCACCACCTAGCTGCCCCAGGAACATTGAAATGTTAAATGATTTGCCCAGGCTCACACAATTCGTCAGAGACAGGACTTGAACCTGGGCCTTGCTGATTTTGAAACTAACTTTCCTCAGCCTATTTCCCCAATGCAGAATTATCTCTCCAGTGTTAGTCTACTATACCAGCTGAAGCTTCCCAAAGCCTCCTCCCATCTTCAGTAATGCTTGTTGGGGAAAGCCAGTTAATCACAAGAAGACAAATGAAGCCTTAGCTAAAAAAGCTCTCCGAAGACCCCCCAGTTGGGCAGAAGGCCATCTATCCTAGCAGGCTGACACCCTTTCCTGTGCGTGAGTCAGGCCTCTGGAATCCCAAGCACTCCTGTTCTCCAGAAAGTCCGGTATTCTACAAACGTTCTGCAAACATTGTGTCTCGGGTGGTGTTTCTGGCCTGGCTTCAGCCCCGTCAGGGACACGGAGCAGCCCCACGCTGTTGCAGACGTGGCACCTCTGGGGTTCTTGGCAGGCGGGTTCCTCTGCATTCCCGGCACCAGGAGGAAGCCGTCACATTCTTCAGGGAGTGAGTTCCCCAGTGGGGAGGGAGGGGGGTAATTTTTGTGAGAAGTTGTGAGTAAGCCTCCGAGGCATTCAGGGCAGCTCGTGGGCTCAGGAGGACTTCTCCAGGGAAGGGGAACCCTGCAATGGAGGGAATTTAAAATCTACCTACATGTACCTGCTATATGGTCATAGTGAAAACGTGTCTATTTGAGAGGCAGGGTGAGAGTGGATGAAGAGTAGTATGAAAAGCCAGGAGGGACTGGGTTCCAATCCCGACTCTGATGCCTCCTGACTGTGTGAATGTGCATAAAAACACTTTACAAACCCCTCACAATGTACTAGACTGGTATATCTCGGTTTTAATGTTTCCTTACCAGGAATTCTCCATAGAGATGATATTGCAGGTGCGGATGAGATATACTCCCCCCACTTCCCACTTCACCCCACCCCCAAATGCCAGCTGTGTAGGTGTTGTGTCTCCCTAACTGAATATACCCTTGTATTTCCCAGTGTCCAGCATACAATAGGGACTTAAATGCTGATTGCACCAATTGGATATGAGGGAAATAGAGACTCCTTGAAAGTACTGGTTCTGATAGTCAGAACGTGATTTGGAGATGAACGAGCCTCAGGGACTTGAGAATTCATCTGATTTAAACACCTCTGAAAACTGATGGGCTCTAATTAAGCCTAGACCTGAAAAAAATGGACCGTTCATCAGAGGAACTCTTAATGTGACAACAGCGTGGTTTCTTGATGACGAATGAAAGAATTTGTGTCAAAATCTTGTGAACTTGCTGCTAAATCATGTAAAACTCATGAATAAAATGCAAATGTTAAGTTTTCAAAAATATGTGAAAAGTTGTAAGATTTAAAAGTCAATGAATTTTGTTTTACTTTATCCCAGTGGCTCAGACCATTGGACATGAGCTCCTTGAGGGTGGGGACTGGTTTGGTTTTTTTTTTGGTCTTTCCTTGTATCCCCAGCCAGCTCCATACCTGGCATACAGTGGGCACTTAATAAATGGTTTTTTGGCTTGACTTTTAGCTCCATATAAAAGAAGAGTATATTAGGGCTGTCCTAGAAATAGAGAGGGATGCAGTGGAAGATGGTGAGTCCCTCATCACCAAGCATCTTCAGGTGGATACTGGATGGCTACCTTTCAGGACTGATGTAGGGAGGATTCATGCTTTCACTCTGAGTTGGAGTGGGTGACCATGGAAGTCCCTTTCTAACATGAAAGTATGAGAATTCATATTTCCTTCCCCCCTGTTCATATCTCAGTGTTCATTGTGGGATAGCAAATGAACGAATGCTAGACAAGTAATTAAACATACCTTGGGAGACCACTTTGTGCCATGAGACATGTTAAAGAAGACACTGGATGCCTTGAGCTAATTCTCAATCAAATCCAATAAACATTTATTAAGCACCTACCATGTACCCGAGACAGAATGATGTTGTAGAAAGAATTATATTGGGGGGGGGCAGCTAGGTGTCAAAGTAGATAAAGAATCAGCCCTGGATTCAGGAGGACCTGAGTTCAAATCCGGCCTCACACACTTGACACTTACTAGCTGTGTGACCCTGGGTAAGTCACTTAACCCTCATTGCCCCACAAAAAAAAAAGAATGATATTGGATGATGGGTTAGACTATATGACCTATGAGGTTTTTTTTTTTAATTTTTTTAATTAAAAAAATTTTTTTTTTTTGGTAAGGCAATTGGGGTTAAGTGACTTGCCCAGGGTCACACAGCTAGTAAGTGTTAAGTGTCTGAGGCCAGATTTGAACTCAGGTCCTCCTGACTCCAGGGCTGGTGCTCTATCCATGGCGCCACCTAGCTGCCCCCTGACCTATGAGTTTTAAGAGTCTATCAGTCAACTGGTACAGCTTAATTTGATCTGGGTAATGGGGACATAAAACCATTCAAAATTCCTTGCTGTCAAGCAGCTAATAGTGGGTGCAGGGAGAAAGCACGCACATGCATGTTAGTACATGCAAAATAAATACGTCATTTTTAGGGGGAGGGTCAGGAAAAGCCCCTCTGAGGAGGCCGCATTTGAGCTGAGCTCCGATGGAGAGGAATTTGAAAGAGGCAGAGGGGAGGAGACCATGCATTCTGGGTGTGGAGGGCAGAAATGCAAGGGCAGATTCCAAGGCAGAGATTCTAGGGTCCTTTAAGAGTCTAAGATTATTCAAACAGGTCAGATCAGGTCAACAAGCACAGGCAATGCACTAGGTTCTGGAGAACCAAAGAAAGGGACACCCCCCCCCCCCTGCTAAAAACCAGTCCCTGCTTTCAGGTGCTCACAGTCTAAGAGGGGAGACAACACCTGAATAACTACCAATGAGATGTGGACAGAGAAAACTGGAGATAATCAACATGAGGGAGGCAGGCGTGAGCATTCAGGAGGGCTGGGAGAGGCTTATTCCAGAAGATGGCACTTTAGCTGAGACTTGAGGGAAGAGATGAGGAGGGAGAGAGTTCCAGGTAGTGGGGTTTGTTTTTTGTTTTTTTTTTAACAATAAACATTTTCATTTAAAGTTTTGGGTTCCAAATTTTATCCCTCCTTCCCTTTCTCCCCTCCACCCTCCCTGAATCAGCAAGCTATCAGATAATGGTTATCCATGTGCAAGTATGTTAAACATTTCCATATTAGTCATTTTGTACAAGAAAACTTGAATAAAAGCAAAAATGAAAGAAAGTGAAAAATCGCATGCTTCACTCTGTGTTCCATCAATATCAGTTCTTTCTTTGGAGGTGGATAATATTGTTATGGGGGAAATTGATGGGGGTTTGGGGTAGGGATTCTTAATAATTCCTCTTTAAAGAATGACACCCTCTTGCACACAAATCCATTTAGAATAAAATAATAGTTTATTTAGGTGACAGGGAAAGGAAACCAAGAGAAGGAAACCCAGGGAGAAGGCATAGCACAGAGGCTGGTTCTCTGAGATACCTATGTCAGATACTTTTATAGAGGAGTGATGGTGGTCTGATGGGGTGATCACCTGACAGTGGAAAGTTCACTTATTGGGGGAGGATCATCTCCCACTGGTGGTGGCTGGGGGAAGTTGGGTGAAAGGCAGTTCTGATCTCTCAAACCATCTCTGTCTCCCTCATGACACAAAGGCAGCAGCCACACCCAGTGGTCCTATCTCTTTAGGTGTGTCTGTCCTTTGGTTTAGCTTCTCAAGGAGAAGGTTCTTTGATTTCCCCCAGAAAATTTCTGAGGTACCTTAGGTCCATAACAGTATGTTTCATCAATAGTCCTTTGGGATTGTCTTTGATCATTGTATTGTTGAGAATATTTAAGTCATTCGCAGTTCTTCATCAAACAATATTGTGCATAGCATTCTCCTGTTTCTGTTCACTTCACTATATATCACTACATACAAATCTTTCCAGGACTTTCTGAAATCCTCCTGCTTGTCATTTCTTATAGCACAATAATGTTCCATCACCATCATATACCACAGCTTCTTTAGCCATTCCCCAATTGATGGGCATTCCTTTGCTTTCCAATTCTTAGCCACCACAAAAAGAGCGCCTAGAAATATTTTTGTACCAATAGGTCTTTTTATCTTTTTGGGGATGTCTTTGGGATGTAAACCTAGCAGTGGTTTTGCTGGCTCAAAGGGTATGCACAGTTCTATAGCCCTTTGGGCACAGTTCAAAACTGCTCTCCAGGATTGTTGGGTCTGTTCACAACTCCACCCACAGTGGATTAGGGTAGTGTTGTGTTTGAGTAAGAGCAAAGACATCATTGTCACTGGAAGCCAGAATCAGTGGAGTTGTAAGAAGACTGGAAAGGTAGGAAGCACTCAGGTTCTAAAGGACTTTAAAAGCTAGATAATCTGCTGATGTTGTAGACAGAATTCACAGTCTGACTAGGGGACAAGACTAGATTGGATTAAGGTTCCGGCCCTTTCTTTCTTTCTTTTTTTTTTGTGGGGCAATGAGGGTTAAGTGACTTGCCCAGGGTCATGGAGCTAGTGTCAAGTGTCTGAGGCCAGATTTGAACTCATGTCTTCCTGAATCCAGGGCTGGTGCTTTATCCGCTGTACCACCTAGCTGCCCCTGCCCCTTTATTTCTGATGTGAAGAGTTTGATTCCAAGGTTCTTGGATACTTGGAATGCAATGACCCTAGGGTTCTAGGCTTGTATCCATTCAAGGTACCATGGTCTTGTGATTGCAAGATTCTAAATGTATATAAGTGGGCTGTGGATCTTTAGAGGAAAGGTGATACATAGAGCACGTGCAAAACATCATTTTCTCTGTTCTTGGTGTCAGAGGGCCATCCTGTATAGCATCTCAATGTTAATGCAGAGCTGGCTTGGGTTTCCAGTGTGTTTGCTTGCAACATCTGTAAGGAGTCTTTGCTGCCAGCATTACCCTGGAAAGAAGTATGTCCTCAGACAGCCCTGGAGATGAGGAGTCTGCTGGGAGTTTATGTAAGAGGCAGAGCAGTAAAAGAAACATTGGCCAAAAGCATTGGCTTCTGGGAGGCGACGGCTCAGAAGTGACTCACCATGTTTCACGTTCTTTCTTAAACATGCCTGGGGAGAAGAACAGAGTGTACCCTGCGTAAGATCCTACCAGGCCCCGACTATGTTGCTCACTAATGTCCGTTGGATCTCCAAAAGAGATCTTTAAAAGAAAAACGCTCCCATGGTGATGGAAGTGTAAAGGCCCCCAGGAGGGAAGCTGGGCCAGTCTTCTTGGTGGGGTAGGAAACAGAGTTATTGATGTGCCACTCTTCTGAGTGTGAACCCAAAGCATGCACCACTGAGAGTCAGAATCCCAGAGCTGGACGCATGCACCCTGAGGACGTGGAAAGTCAGGGTGCGGGGTACAGAACATCAGAGATGGAAAACATAGAATACTAGACCACAGAATGTTAGTTCTGGAAGGGAGCTTAGAACATGAGCTTTTAGAGCTTATAGTGACCTTTGAACAAAGAATGTTAGAGCAGAGAGGAATCTTAACCTGGAGTTGGTAAACTTGTTTCATTCATTCATTCATTCATTCATTCATTCATTCATTCATTCATTCATTCATTCATTTTTAATTTAGATAACTGTATGTCCCCACAGTTGGTTTCCTTGGTAATCCTATGTATTTTATTTTAGGCATTTAAAACCATAATTCTGAGAAGGGACCCAAAGTTGTTTTTGTTTGTTTTTTGTTTCTTTTGTTTTTTACCAGTCTCTGACTACCAGAAGGACACAGCAGAGGTGAAAAATCCCTGACCCAAAGCACGAGCAGGGAATACCATATTACAAATGAGGGATGATGGAGGAGAAGTGATGACGTGGATGAAACCAGAGGAATGTATGACCAACAGGCAGCCCCTGTGCATCATTGGCATCTATGTAATATTGGGAGGACATGAGAAAGGCTCTCCCAGCAGAGTAGGTGGACCCTCCACGGCTCTTACAGGAAAATCCAGACAAGAGTCACATAGGCACAGATGAAGGGCTATCTACATCATGTGAGTGACCCTTCTCATCAATAACAACACTGGCCCATTGTCATCTTGGAGTAGGTTCAGAACTTTACTTTTTCACTTATTACACTTTATCTTTTTAGATTTGGCCCAACGTTCTAGCTTGTTGTAATCTTTCTGGATCGTGACTCTTGCCCAAATATGCTTAGTCATCACTCCTCACTTCATATCATCTGTAAATGGGACAAAGATGCCTTCTATGTGGTTCATTTAAGTTATAAAGTAAAAGAAAATATTGCATAGCATGAAGCCAAGTTAAGATCCCTTTGTCATTTCACCAGAGACCAGTGGACTCATCAGTGATGGCTTTTTGGATTTAGCCATTGACAAGGCTCTGAGATGATTTCATCGCATTGCTGTCTATCTCTATCGTGTTTTTTTTTTTTCAGGGCAATGAGGCTAAGTGACTTGTCCAGGGTCACAAAGCTAGTAAGTGTCAAGTGTCTGATGCCGGATTTGAACTCAGGTTCTCCTGAATCCAGGGCTGGTGCTTTATCCACTGCACCACCTAGCTGCCCCCTCTCACTCTCTTGTTTACAAGATGACCATGAGACCTTGTCGAGTTCTTTGCTGAAATATGAATAGATTTCCCCTGATTTCCTCCTCTCCTCTTCCATCTCCTTTTCTTCTCCTACATGCTTTCAGTTAGGTCTTTGAGGTGATTTTTTGACCATGTCTAGATTGGCAGACTCCAAACACTTAAAAAAAGGTTCTTTCTTTCTTTCTATCTATCTATCTATCTATCTATCTATCTATCTATCTATCTATCTATCTATCTATCTATCTATTTATTTTTAATGTTCATTTTTTTAAAATTGAGTTCCAAATTCTCTCCCTCCCTCACACCCCTCCCCCACCCATTGAGAAAGCTGTGTTACAAAAAATAAAATAAAGAATAAGACATACAAAGGAAGTGAAAAGAGTACTCTTCAATCTGCACTCAGGATTCGTCATTTCTCTCTCCAGAGGTGGATTGCATTTTTTCATCATAGTTCCTTTGGAATTGTCTACTCTAGTTTGCAACCCCTCTCAGTAAAAACATTTTTAACATGCATCCTCAATATTTACAAATCGCCTACATGCATGGCTGTATTTGGAGTTATATACATTATAGAGCATGAGATCTAAAAAACCCCCCAAACAAAAGGATAAGGTAAGATGAAATATTTGATCTTAGAACTGATAAGGGATCTCTGGGATTCATTAGGTAAGGGGGTGACACAGTCAGACCTGCCCTCGAGGAAGTGGAAGAAGGAGCAGAACTGAATGGGAGATAAATTGGGAGGCTATTGCAATAGCCCAGGCAAGAGGTGGTGAGGGCTGAACATTGAGGGGCTTGGGTGAGTAGAGAGAAAAGGACAGTTGTGAAGGATGTGGAGGCAGAAATGACAAGATTTGGCCATTGGTTGGATTGAGGGGTGAGGGTGACGCCACAGTTGTGAGCATGGATGACTAGGAAAATGAACATGCCTTGACAATATTGGGGAAGTCTTGAATGGGGGAGGGTTTTGGGGGAAAGATAATGAAGTGAGATCTATGATCCAGATAACCCATCCATGCCTATGTGTCTGGTATGACTCACTTTGTCTTGCCCCAAAAGATGAGGTACAGGGGTGTGGGGGATGTGAAAGAGGCATGCTTTTAATCACTGGTCACAGCTGAGCCAGTCCTCCCAGGAGAACCTGTATGGTTCACAAAGTGATCTGTCAGAGGCTATTGGTTAGTTATTGGTTAGTTTAGGTTATAACTACCCTAGGGTCTGACACTCAGCTCATAAAGGGGGAAGTTAGCAGCTTAGGGAGGGAGCTGAGTGGAAGAGAATGGGGGATAAGGGTAGTGTTGGAGGCAAGCCCCAGGATTGACTATTTTGGCAAAGGTAGAGTGTGATTCACTTCCCCAGCCTCTAATTGGTCGACCACAAAACCCTTGGGGTCATAATAACCACAGTCCTTACAGGCTGATTCCACAGTCTACTCACTTTGGGGACCATTGGTCTAGATGGGGTTTCCTTCCAACTCTAAATGTGCTGGGGTGGGAAGGGATGCTAAAATGTTCCAGCCTGCTCACACCTGCCAAGGGCTGTTTCCTCTCTTTTTGGCCAACTTGAGATAAAATGTCATAGGCATAAATGTGAGTCAGCATTGGCATGTGACTGCTGGAAGAGACTGGGGTCATGGGAGGCATTTAATATCCTTGTGTAATTGGCTCTGGTCAGGCCACATATAGAGTTTTATGATCAGAAAGACATCAGTTAGTTGGTGAGTCCCCAGAGCAGGGCAGTTGGTATGAGAAGAAGATGCCACCTGAGAATGCTGAGGAAGTTGAAGACTGAAAGTCATCAGATTTCAAATTTGGCAGAGAGGTCGGAGGTCAGCTATTGTAGAAATGCTTTTCTAACTCTCCTAGAGAAGGATAAGCCTGTGGGAGCCCTCTGTACCCCATCCCCCCGCCCTAGGCTAGAGAAGAGAAGAGTTAGGGTGACAATCAGTCTCCATCAAATACTTGAAGGGCCCCCATGAGATAGAAACTCAAGCCTGGGGGACATTGTGGAGGGGCAGGTTTTGGCTAGATGACCCCCCCCCAATTCCTCCTAGGTAGAGAGGTGGAATAGGCCATCTCATGAGGTAGTGAGCCCTCCATCACTGGAGGGCTTCAGATAGGAACTCATGATCCACTTGTTGGTGATGGTATAGAGATTTATGATTTACATACAGAACTCTCTTCCATTTTGGTTTTCTTGTCCCTACAGTGACTTGGAAGGGACTTTAGGATGTTAACTATTAGACCACAGAACACAGACTATCAGACCTGGAAGAAATCTTAGAACTTAGGATAGTAAAACTGGGAGGGGGGCTGAGACTTCAGAATGGGAGAGCATCTTAGGACTCTTCATGTCAGAGCCTGGAGGGGCCATAAGCCACATGATGTCAGGCCTGAAGGGGTCTTAGAAACCAATAATATGATGATTGACACAAATGTAGAAAATTAAGGCTTGTGATGTCATCTGAGCTTCCAAGAAGTTCTGTCCATAGTGGGCATTTCAGGGATTTTTATCCACCCAAGTGAAGAGGCTGCTGTTCAGAGTCATGACCACACAGAGAAAAAGTGCTGGAGCACGGCCCGACACTGAATCTTATAGACAAGTCCAGGACTCTAAGAACTCACCAGTTAGAATGTAGAACACAGAGCTGGAAGGGCCCTTCAAACTTGAAATGTTATAAGATGGAAGGGCCCTTGGATGTTGTTGTTCAGGAGTCACTTTTCAGTCATGTCTGACTCTTGTGTGACTCCATTTGGGACTTTCTTGGCAAAGATACTGGAGTACTTTGCCATCTCCTTCTCCTGCACATTTTCACAGATAAGAAACTGAGGCACAGAGGGTTAAAGGACATGACCAGGGTCACACAGCTAGGAAGTATCTGAGGCTGGATTTGAACTCATAACCTAACCAAACAGCCAGAGATCCTTGAGTTGGAAGATATTTAAAGTTTTGCATCATCTCTCCTCCTTAGCATTCCTTCTCCGAACAAATCATTATCCCAAAGCTTTCACAGGCTCAGCCTTTGGAGACCTGGGCACCCTGTATGCTGATTTATCCTTTCTGTCTTCCATGGGCAGGGAGATTTCAGTCCCTTGTTACAGATCTATCTTTCTAAAGCGTGGTCTGGGGACCCTTGGGAATCCCTGAGATCCTTTCCGGGGAGATGTGAAGTCAAATTATTGATAATAATAATGTTTAGTTATTATTATCAATAATATTACAATAATAATATGAACCTATAATGTTTCCATTTCTAATATGGCGAATATTGGCAGACATAACCCACATAAACAAACACTCTTGGGGAAGGACTCTTGGTAATTTTTAAGAGTTTAAAGGGATCCTTGGACCAAAGAATTTGGAAATGCTGCTAATGATAATCTGGGATTGGGAGGACCTTGTTCTCTTCATGACTTCAGTGAGAAAGGTAGGGATCCTTCTAGTCCCACCCCAACTTTTTCCAGATGGGAGGGAGGAGCTAAGGCTCAGAGAGGAAGAGGGATTTGGGAGAGAGCCGGTTAGTGGCAAAGCCGCCGAGTCCTAGTTCCCTGGTGTTTACATCTCAGATGAGATCGTAAATGGCCACAGAGGCCTTCCGCTGAGGTTGCTTTTTTGGAGGGGGAAGGGGAAAGAGATGACAGATAGTGTCTAAATAACCTCTGGGTCAACCTGTCAGGCATGAAGGCCCTGGGAGCTCTGCTTGTTCAGTTAAGCCACCGAGATTCGGGAGACCTCTGAGGAAAATCAGGCCCCTCATGCCTCCTGCCGCTCCTCTTGGACAGCATGGGTTGTATCCACAGCTCACAAAAATATGTGGCGGTCAAGCATCCTGCTCCCAGACTCCCTCTCTCTCCCCCACTACGTGGTGGTGTTGTGTTTGTGATCCTGTGTTTGTCTGGAAATACTTTTGGATTTCTGCCCTTGTCTGTTCTGTGGGACGGACTAAAGCCATTACACTCCCAGGTGGGTTTCATAATATTCCCCGCCCCCAATTCTTCGTCTGATACTTTAATGAAGAAAGCACTTGTTTGCCTCTTCTGAGTGGAATGGTGTTCACCCTGGGTCCGTTGGTGTAGTCTAGGAGGGATTGACATATGGATTGCAGAAAGAGCATTGGAAGCCTGACCCCTGCTCATGACTGTGTGTCCTTGGCCAAGTCACTCTTTCCCTCCCTATGACTCAGTGTCCTCATCTGTAAAAGGGAGAGTTGGGTTAGAGGCTATTCAAGGTCCTTGCAGCTCTAAATCTATTAGATAATATGACTTAATAAATGAATCACAGAGATATGCGCTCACATCCTTCATAAGCACTTCCCACTTGACACTTGGATCATGCTCAGATTGAGGCACCTGGGTGCTTGGCTGTTCCAAATTTTACAATGCTATTCCCCCATTTTACATGGAAGAAACTGAGGCAGGCAATGATTTAGTGACTTGTCCAGGGTCATACAGCTAGAAAATGTTTGAGGGTAGATTTGAACTTAGGTCCTCCCTGATGCCAGGTCCAGCTCTATGGTGCCCCCTAGCTGCCTCTGGTTTAACACATACTTGAGTTTGGATGTCCTCTTTAATATACCCACAAAGTGGGGTCATCCAGTATTTGTTTGAAGATGACCAATTTAGTACTCACTGTGCTTGATCATGGAAATACAAGGACAAAACTAAGAATCTGTTTTTTTTAAGGAGTTTTATTTCTACGAAGGTCCCCATGAACTGAAGTACTGGGAGCAATTACTGTGGAAAAGCTTTTTTTTTTGGGGGGGGGGATGGGGGTGGGCTAGGTTGGGGGGTGGCTCAGGGCTGTTGGCAGTGAAGAGAGGTCTAAAGCTAGATAAGTAATATACAAGGATGACTTTCTCAATAGCTCTTTACACCACACAACAGAAGCATTCAGGCAGGGCTGGGAGGGATTTGAGAACTCATTCCAGTCAGACTGCCTTATTTTAGAGATGAGAAAACTGAAGCCCAGGCTGGGCACATGACTTGTCTAAAGTCATGTGGAGAATTTAGTTAACAGTCAACAAGCATTTAAGTCTTTGTTCTATGGCCTGGCACTGTGCTAAGTTGGTGAGTAGTAGAAGATTTTATACACGGGAACCCAGTGTGGTTAGCATTTCTTACCATAATAATGTTCCCTCTTGTATGTCAACAGTTGTCATAGTTTTTGGTCTCTGGGCCCTTTACACTAAAAAATTATTGAGGGGCCCCCCAAGAGCTCTTGCTTATGTGGGGTTATCTCTATTGACACATACTATATTAGAAATAAAAGCATTTTAGTATCATTACCAAAAAATTTTGACTTCATTGATCCAGTGATAGGGTCTTTTGGGGGCTCCTAGGGTCCTCAGACAACTCTTTGAGAACTGCCTATCAAGAGGAAGCCATGGAGTAATGGGAGGAACATGGGGTCTGGATAGAGAATGATTCCCAGAATCCTAGAATCTCAGAGATGAAGATGGCCCTGATGATAGGGTAAGACCTGAATCTGGACTTTGGCTGGTACTTAGCTTTCCTCTGTACCAGTTGTTTCATCTGTATAAATGGGATCAGAGAATTTCAAAGTTGGCATGAATTCTACAGACCATCTGGTCCAATCTCATAACCAAAAGAGAATCTACCTTTCAGCATCCCAGACAAGTGGTCATTCAGCCATTGCTTCAAGATTTCCCCCATGAGGGGAAGCCAGTGCCCCCCAGGACAGCCCATTTTTCTGACTGGTAAGTCTAAATTTGATTCTTTGTAATTTCCTCGCATTATTCCTCACTTCTACCCTTGGGGACATCAGGGTATGTCTATTTCTTTTTGATGTGATAGCCTTTCAGGTATTTAGAAGCAGCTATGATTGTCCCCCAAGACTTCTCTTTCCTTGAGTAAATAGCTCCAGGTTCCTTTAATTGATTCTCATATGGTATTCACTGGCAACCTTTCCCCCTTCTTGGCTGCTCTCCACTGGATGCTCTCCAGGTTATCAAAGGTCCTTCTAAAATATGACACCTAGTATGTGAACTTATCCCTCTGGCTATATTCAGATAAGAACAGAGTGCTGGAAGCTCATTACCTCCTCATTTTGGGGTGCCATGATTCCTATTTTTTGTTTTTGTTTTGTTGTTTGGCAGGGCAATTGGGGTTAAGTGACTTGCCCAGGGTCACACAGCTAACAAGTGTTAAGTGTCTGAGGCCGGGGGTGCCATGATTCTAAAACGAAGTCAAATACACTCTTCAATTTCTGGCTGCTATATCACAGTATTGACTCACTCAGTTGAGCTCAATGGTCACCATAACTGCCAAGTTTTTTCCCAGCAACATTTTCTCTGCTCTACAATTTCCATCTTGTCCTTGAGAAGTCAATTTCCTGAATCCAAGTGGAAGACTTGATTCTTTTCCCCACCTAGAGATACTCCTTTGCATTGGACTCTACTGTATTCATGCCCCCAGGAACTTCATCATTTGGAAATTCAATGTCTTTTCAGATTTCATCAGCTTTGGTACCCCATCAGTATCCTCTGCCCCTCTGATTAAAGGACTGTAGGGTGGAGGAAAGAGCTACTGCCAAAGCATGCCTTAGAAGAGGGATATCAGCCCAGCTACCTCTTCATTTCCCATCCAGCTGCACTCTTTGAACTGAACTCTATCATGCTCCTGGCTAGGTACTTTTCCCCTTTATCCCCTCCCCCCCAAGTTTTTCAATGTCCTTTTAGTTGTTGCTTTCCTGCCTTAGGTTGGGAGCTCCTTTGAAGGCAAGGATGGTCTTCTTCTATATTTCTATCCCCAGCAGTTAGCACCATGTGTTGTCTTTTGTCCTTCATTTTCAAAGAAGACCAATGATATCATTGACTTGCATGTGAATTGCAGAGTTGCACAAAGCCATCAGCCAAACTCTCTCTCTTCCAGAGAGGCTCCCCTCACTGGCAGGCTTCAAGCAAAAGCTAGAGGATCACTTGTCAGAGGTGCTCCAGAGGGGATTTCTTCTGAGGAGACCACCCAGCTCCCTAGCAAACATGAGGCCTCGGATCCTTGGGGAAGTGGAAAGCCAAGAGGGAGTTTCATGGACTAGCAGTTAGAGAAGACCAAAAGAAAACAGCAAGTCCTTCTTCCAGTTGTCACTGAAGGAATTCAATTCAATTTTATGTGACATCATGACTGTGTATTGAGTATCTGCAATGTACAAGGTGGTGTGTTCATGATTGGGTAATAGTGTGTCTCAAGAAAGTCAGAGCTGAGAGAGGTTTTAGAACCTAGAATATTTGGGCTAGAAAGGACCTGACGGTGTAGAGTATCAGGACTCAGAGAGTCTTTAGACCCTAGACTTAGAACTGGAAGAGACCTTATTACCTAGAATGTGAGAACTGGGAGGACCTTAGAACAGAGAATGTCCTACTTGAGCTCAGGGACCTTGAACATGCAACATTTATACTGAAGAGGTAAAAGGGGTCTTAGGTATCATCTAAACAGACACATTTCTTTTAATTTTTACTTTTGGCTACCTGGAAGCCCTCATCCCAATTTGGACTGTGAAGAAAAGGAGACCCAGACATGGGGAACAACCTTCTCTAGATCCTTTGCCAAGTTCTTCAAAGCAGTTTAGGATCTGTGTTTAATGAAGTTGGTGAAGCTAGCCCTGTCATCCAGAAGCTTAAAGTCTTATTCATGTCACAAACACTGATAGAGCTGGCTTTCTGCAGAACTGGTGTAGGTTGGTCTACATATGTTTTAGTGCAGAAATATCAAGCACACGGCAGATTGCTCTTGCAACAGTCCCTGGTGGGGGCTTGAACCAGATTAAAATATTTAACAAAATAAAAGTATAATAGGATAGTTAATATGTGGTTTTCTATGCTGCCTGCAGGGATACTTTTGTATTGCTACTTCTATGTGAGTTTGACACCATTGTTTTGGTGGAAAAAATGCTGGATTTAGTAACTGGAGACAGTCCCATTCTATCACTCATTAGATGTGTGATCTTGGGCAAGCCACCTTAGTCTTCTGAGCCTCAGTTTGCCTCTCTGTCAAGTGGGGATAAGTTATTATTTATATAGTGCTTTAAAGTTTATACAGTTCCTTGGATAAAGCACCAGCCTTGGATTCAGGAGGAGTTGAGTTCAAATCCTACCTCAGACACTTAACACTTACTAGCTGTGTGACTCTGGGCAAGTCACTTAACCTTAACTGCCTCACCAAAAAAAAGTTTATACAGCTCTTGACATCCATTATTGGCACAGTTGATACTCATAATGCTGTAAGCACTGTTAGCCCTGGCATCTGGGGCCATTGCTGGTTGTCCTGACCTATGTCTTTCCACTGGATCTCAATGACACTGGAAGAGAAAGTGAGGCTGATGACTTTGCACAGCCCTGCGTCACTGAAATCCAGTTCACTTGCAAGTCAAGGCATTATCCTCATGATGTTATTAGTCCTTTTTAAGAATAAGGGATGAAAAACAACAACTCTTACCCCTGTTTTTAGATAAGGAAACTGAGTTGGGGGCTACTAGGTGATGCCATGGTGCATAGAACACTGGGCCGGCAGTCAGGAAGATGAGTCTTCCTGAGTTCAAAACTGACCTCAGACACTTACTAAGCTGTGTGACCCTGGCTAGTTACGTCACCCCATGTTTGCTTCAGTTTCCTCATGTATAAAATGGAGACAATTTATGTCATTTTACCTACCTCGTTGGGGTGGTCCTGAGATGTAAAAGACAGTATCTATATGGAGATCCATGGCCCTGAGACAGGATGCTTGTAAAGGGTCATTCTATGGGGTCCAGGAGAGGGACAGTGACCCCAAGCAGGAGCCAGGGCCCAGGGCTTCCTTCCTCGGGGTCCCACCTTGGGGCAGGGGCTGCAGGTAGCCCAAATGCAGCCCTGACAGCTGCCAAGTGTTTTTATAGCTTCCCACTTCCCTCCTCTTAGCCTCTCCTCTTCAGATTTCACCATATTCCTGCCCAGGTCTAGAGAGGAAACAGTCATTTGCTCTGAACATGAAAAGCATTTTCCAAGCCCCTGTGAGAGGCCAGCTGGTCTGCCATTCCTGTGTAACGGCGGCGCTCAGCCCGTGGCCATCAGAGAGCAGCTGTTCTAATTTGAGCCTCAGTCGGCCCTTGTCCCCTTCTTTAGGAGGGAGCAGTGACACGCTCACGATGGACACACACACCCAGGGCACACTCTCTTCTCCCCAGGGCTGGGAAGCTGGGGGTCTTGAGCGGGCAGGAGGGGGCATTGTTGTCCCTCTGTACTTCTCTCTATCCAAGGGAGAGTTTGGCTCCAAACCTCTGGACAATTTACGTAGGCCTGGGAAGTGACCCTCCATGGGATGCCCTGGGGGTTCTGGTTTTTGAAGGAGCAAAAAGAGCGAGGACACAGGTACCAAGCCTGGCAGGTGTGTGGGGGCAGATGTGCTTGTGACCCGTGGTCCTTTTTACTGAAGAACATCGAGGGTCAGAGAGGGGATTGGAGACAGAAGGGGACCTGAGGCCCAGGGGATGGGTGACTCCCCATCAGCAGTGCCAGAAGGGCCCTGTCCAGACGGGAGCAGAGGGAGAAGTGCCCCTCCCCAGCTGGCATTTCCAGGGCTCTTTTCTTGCCCTGCCAACCCTCTTCATCCCTCAAGCCCTAGATCAAGGTTGGATCCTTCAGGGACCTAAAAGACCTCTAGTCCAACCCTTGAATTTTACAGCCAAGGAGACTGGAGGCCAGGAGCACACAGGCCCAAGGATCAGAGATGACTTTCCTTCCTCTGAATTTCCTATAGTAATGAGGGTGAGAACCACAGGATTTTAGAATCAGAAAGAATCCTAGAAAACATTGACTCCAACACCTTTCTTTTACAGCTAAAGAACACAGAAGCTTTTCCCAGAGACAGGCAAAGTCTTCCCTGAGGTCTGGAAAGTTGACTTATTGCCATAATCAAGACAGGAACCCATGCCTCCCAGTTCGAGTTAGAGACCTTTTTTTTTTGGCTTTATCGTTCATTTCTTCATCAGAGCATCAATTCTTGTTTCCAAACCTTGGTGCTGACATTACAACTCAGACTTGTCCCTGGAATCCAGAGGCTCTGAGAAGCAAAACTTTCACCTTGTCTTGGTCCAGAAAAAGTTCCTTCCCCCTTCCCTAGTGACAAACCAAGCCTTCATTCTCCTACACCTTCCCTCACCACCCCCAAATACTTTCTAACTCTCCTTTATGTGAGGCGTTGTCCATTAGAATAGAAGCTCTCTGAGAGCTGCAGACTCCCTGCTCACTTGCACTTGTTTCCAGTGTTTAACAGGGTACCTTGCACATAGTAGGTGCTTTTTCATGTAATAATTAATCAATTATTCAGAGGCATAGCAGATAGAGAGTACCTGCAGCCAAGATGGCCTGAACTGACATCAATAAACTAGCTGTGTGACTCTGGGTAAGTCACTCAACCTTTAGAGGCCTCAGTTTCACCCCCTTACAATAAGAGTGATTAGAACTGATGCATCTAAGGTCTCTTCTAGCTTTCAGTCTATGAGCCTATGAGTCTGTATCAGTTTCCTCATCTGTAAAATGGGGCTAATAATCACACACACCTGCCTCCCAGGGTTGTTGTGAGCATCAAATGGTTGCATATTTGTGAAGCACTCAGCACAGAGCCTGGTGCATGTAGGTGCTATGCACGTGTTAGCCAGTTTAATTTTTATTATCTGTGAAGTGGGGGCTAATAATAAGCCCTTTCTTACCTACCTCACGGAGCTGTTGGGATGAAAGCAGATCTTAGAGTATGGAAGGAAGTGTGAGTGGCTATTAGTTGGGCCACGTCCCTCCCTCAGATTGGGACAGGTGTTAACTCGTAGTCTTAGAGAGCGACTAGGCAGGGCACTGAGAGGTCTGCTAACTTTCCCAGGGACACACAGTGAGGAGGGGGCCAGGTCTTCCTGTCTTTCAGGATGTCTCTCCTCTCTAAGCAGGTGATTCTCCCAGTACAGCAAAGGAGAGAATTGTCATACACACACACACACACACACACACACACACACAGACACTCACACACACACACACACACACACCACACACAGCACACCCCACACACACCCCCTTTAGCATGGCTAGGCAGGCTGATAGAATAGAGGGAGAACTTGTACTGGATGCAGATTCCTGGCTCCGCCTCTTAAAGTTGTGTGATCAGCTACAAAATGGTGACAAGATCAGCCCTGTGGCCTCAGAGAGCTGTTAACATGGCCCCATAAACTCATAGCATCACAGCATTTAGACTGGAAGGACCATCTTGGGGGGTCCCGCCCCCCCTCTCCTGGGATCCTCCTGGGTGGATTCACAGACATCTGAGAGCTAGCCCCTCCAGCAATCAGCTTCCAGAAACCTAGAATCCCACAGATGGGCATGGACAGGCTAGAGACCATCAGAGCTGCCTCTCCAAGGTCCCAATGGGCTGCCTCTGGAGCAGGGGAAGCAGATGGTGTGCATGGCTATGAGTGGGCAGCACTGCTTCAGGGCCCATCTGAGGCACCCACAAAGTGTAGAGTCTCAGAATTATAAAATCTTGGAGCCACAGAATCTGGAGTTGGAAAGAATTGCAGAGTGTGTAATCAGGAGCACTCAAACCCAAGTTTCCTGGCTTCTAAACCAAGCCTCCCTGCATCCTTACTTGGGACTTATATTAAAAGGATGCTCTGGCTGGTGGGAAGAGGGGCCTTGGCTACTGGGTCAAAACAAACTAGTGGAAGTTTTCTGAAGAGACTGGGGGAGGATGGAGGTTGTGGTTGAGTGGTTTGCTTTTAGTAATTGGGTGTTTCATTTTATTGTGTGTTCCCTGGGGGATTTTGTCCTGCATCCGACATAATCCTATTTAAAGAAAAGGAAGCAGAAAGAGAATGAGTGAGGGGGGAGAGAGAAGAAAAGAGAGAAGGCAAGAAAATGAAGAAGGAGAGAGAGGGCAAAAGAAGAAAGGGAAGAAAGGAGAGGGGGAAGGAAGGAAAGGAAGATGGAGAGGAGAAGAGGGGGAAAGGAAAAAAGTGGAGGGAAGGATAAAGGAAGGAGGGAAGGAGGGAGAAGAAAGGAGACAGGGGAAGAAAGTCCAGGAGAGAGAAAAGTCAAAGAAGAAAAGAAAAGAGAGGAAGAAAAGGGAAAAACAGGCTTTGGTGGCTTCCAGTCTCAGGGACAGAGAAGTAAGGTTCCAGCGATGAGAACAATAAGGTCTTTGTTTGAACTAAGGGACATCCTGAGAAGGAGCCAGTGTGAATTTCTCTCCTTGTAAAGCAATGACCAAATTAGCCTTTTTTTTCTTTACCATTTTGGTCAGAAATACTTTATTCTCACACTGGCTGTGTTTTATTTCCACAAAGGAAAACCAGTCTTGACTTGTTTTTAAGGCAGGGATTAAGGGAAGGTGTTTAGGGAGATAGTTCAGACAGTTCTATTCACTTAGAGTATGGTACTAAACATTGTCTACTGTATGGAAAGCCTTGCTGGGGTATTAGGAGAAGGGAGAACGCTTAGCTAAGACCTAGTCCCTGACCCATTGGAGCAACTGAATGGAGTGGGGGTGGGGGGCGGGGGCGGGGCGGGGGCAGAAGGTGAGGTAAGACACCAACACAGGAATGGAATCAGCAATCACATGTGAGAAGCACACAAGGTCCATGGCTAAACCAAGAGCTCAGATCTTCAGATCTGATGAACACTGGGTCTTGAGGGCATCTACTCAGCTCTTTGTTTTAAAATTTTATTGATAAAGTTTGTTGTTGTATTGACCTTTATCACCTGTATTGTCCACTGTGTTCCTACTTTTCTCCCACTCCCTGAGACTCTTCCCTTATAACTAAGAATAAAAAAGAGGGGAAAATAGTTCAGCAAAACTAGCTAATGCAGTGTCTCATCTCCACAGGCCACCATCTTGGCCAAGAAGAGGGAGGTGCCATCTTATATCTCTTGTTTGGAGCCTGGTCTGATAATTCACAGCATTGTCTTTAGTGTTTTTATTCCTTCCATTTCCATTGCTGACATAATGGTGTATGTGGTTTTTCTGGTTCTGAATCAGTTCATATACTTCTTTCCACACTTCTCTGTATTCACCATTTTCACTATTCTTCCAATACAGTGATTTCCTGTCAATACTTATGGATGACAATTTATTTGCCAGCAGATGGAGATCAACTTTGCAACTCCTTCATTTAACATAAGGAAATTGAGGAGGGCTAGAACAGAGCAGTGACTTGACCAAGATCTCATTGATATGCAAAATTAAAAGGTCAGGATTCAAACCCAGGTCCTTTGACTCCAGAAGTAGACCTAAGGACCACTGAGCTAGTGTCCTAGTAATGAAATGCTTTGCATTCAGTAGAGAATCATAAAATGTGTTGAAATTGAATTTGTTGATTAATGTAAGGCAGCACAGGAGAAAGAGAAGTGGAATTGGGATTAGGAAATGAGTTAAGTCCTTGTTGTGCAAAAACTTATTATGTGACTTTAGGGAAGATAATACTTCCTTTCTCTGGCCTCAATTTCTCATCCATAAAATAGGGGACCTACACTTGAATGCAATTGCCTATATTTATGGAGCTGTCTGCAGTTCAATTAGGAAATAGAAATATCAAAGAGCTTTGAAAGGTATAACATTTTGGACATCTCTGGGCTTTAAAATTTTTTTTTAAACTACCTTTGTCACCTCAGACAGCCATTTCCTTCTCTTAAATCTCCAAAGTCTTTCCCAGATTCCTAAGGATAGGTTATTGTTGCTGTCCTATTCATGGTACAAGATTAGCCTTGGACCAGGAGGGACCCTGGTGTAAGCCCCTGCCTGGATCAGTCGAAGGGACAAAGACTATCTGTAGCTCATCAGTTTCTGTTTCCAAAGGCCATTCTTAATAAACCATTTGGGGACTTCCTTGACACCGATGGAAGGGCTTGATCTTTGTCTCTGGCTTTTGGATTTGCATTTTTCCCTTCTCCCCTGTGGCCCAACTTCCCAGGAAAAATTAACTTTATTTTTGTTGTGTTGATTCTGAATTGCTTGGAATTCGAAAATGTTACAGCTGGAAGGGTTTTTAGAGGTCATGATTCACACCTGAGGCCCCAAAAGCTTGCAAAGTTGGGATTTGGACCCAGGTCTCTGTATCCAAGGCCTGCCCTCTTTATTTGACACCAGCCTGCCTCTCTGGTAGAGTCAAGGGTATGGATTATCTTTTATGTTAGATCATACATTGCTTATTAGACAGAGAGTTGGCCAAGGAGTCAGAAGACCTGGATTCAGGTCCTGCTTCTGACATAGACTGATCGGATGATCCTGGGCAAGTCCTTTTAAACCTCTTAGTGCCGCTGGAGCAATTGAAGGGTTAACAGCAGTAAGGCAAATGGTGGACCAGGTACAAAGAGAAGAATCACCCACTGCCCTTCTGCTCAGTGCAATGAGCAGCTCTGTTCACAAAGATCTCAAGAAGGTTTGCAAATTGGTTTTTCAGTTATCAGAATCATGCCATGAATCTTTACTGCTTGGTTTCCCCTTTTTATGTTGGAATAAAACTGCCCTCTCCATACCTGATTTCACATTTAGAATTGTTTTTACTTCTCCTCTCTTTCTGGGGATGGACCCTCAGGCTAGAGGCCCCACAGAGAAGGGGCTCCTTAGGAATCTCAGGTGGAGGTAAATTGGAGAATTGGAGCATAGGTTCTTTATTGAGTAGACGGGCAACCCCATGCATGGCGATGAACCCAGGCCCCCCTGTGAGGGCTGGTAAAGGTTGCTGACCCCAATGGCTTCAGCCTTGAGGTGAATGATCAGCCACAGCAATAGACTTCTGTCCCTAAAGTCTATGACTCTGACAGAGAAGAAGATGGGAAGCAGTGAGCAGGGGAGCCTTCTAAGAAGCCCTTGAGAAATGCAGAGATGGGTAAGACATCTGCTCCTGACTTCTTGAAGCTCATAGTCTAGCAAGAGGGATAAGACAAAGACACAACTATAATCTGAGGAATGTAATCAGTGTCTCAAGAGAGTGACAAACTACCCCGGGCATACCAGTAAAAAATCGGCTCCCGAAAATGAAATAGGCTTTCCCTTCTCGGAGGTTTTTAAGCAGAGGCCTGGGCGACCACTTCTCAGGGATGCGGGGAGAGGGGAGGATTTCTTCTCATGTAGCAGCTGCCGAAGTCCCTTCCAACTTTCCATCCCATGATTCTGTGAAGTTACACATTCTCCTAGAGGCAAAAAGCACCAGTGAAGCAATCAAGTTGCTCAAGGAAGCATCTGTTAAGTGCCCACCTGGGTACCAAGGATATGAATACAAAGAATTAAACAGTCCCTATCCTCAAGGAGCTTTGAACAAATGCGGATCTAAGGATAAATAGAATAAATGTAGAGAGAATAAATGCCAGTGAGTGTGAAGCTGTCCAGTATGGAGATCACTAGCTCTTGGGGGGAGCAGGAAAGACCCCATGGAAAAGGGAGTGTATGGGCTATGTCTTGAAGGAAGGGGGAGGTGGGGAGAAAGTGCATTCCAGGCAAAAGGAACTATTGGTTCAAGGGAGATGGGGAGATGCACGGTATGGGTGAGGAACAGAGAGAAGGCCAAGTCTTCTGGACCACAAGGTGTGGGAAAGGAAGGTAGAAGTTGGGTTATTTAATCCCCGAGGTCCCAATTGACATGGGTAGGAGGTGGTGGTTCTTAGGTATTCCTCAATAAAGAATGACAGTCTTGCACAGAAGCCAATTAGGATTAAAGTCTTTTTTATTTAGCTCTAGAGAAAGTGACTGAGAGAGAACTCCTTCACCTCTGGGGGAAGAGGCCTTAGAAACATCCTCCTCCCTGGATAGAGGGAAGGCAAAAGCTTTTATAGAGGACGGATGGGGCAACCACTTGAAAACTGCAAAGATCTTATTTTGGGGTGGGGTGGGGGAAAGCTAGGATGCTTGTTATATTCCTGAGAGTCCAGGGGGATTTTTTTTTGAAATGATGACCCAGACCTTTGGGGCTTTCTCTGTCTCCTAGCTCAGTTCAGGTAGTAGACACCCCTAATTCACGTTCCTGCTTAGAATTTTATCTCTCCTTACTTCTTTGGTATGTCTGTCCTGATATCTAGTTGTTCAATCTAAACTTTAATAGTACCTTGATTCCTTGATCTCTCTGTCCTGTTATCTGGTCATTTTTGGTTTTGCTTCTCACAGGAGAAACCCCTTCTGATTGATTCAAAACCTATGCCATTCTAAGCCCCTGACACAGTGATTCTGAGATTCGGTGACTCAGAGCCTAGGAAGCACTTGGGTCTCTCAATCTCTCTGACTCTCTCTGTTTCTGTCTCTGTCTCTCTGTTTCTCTTTCTCTTTCTCTGTCTCTGTCTCTCTGTCTGTCTGTCTCTCCTTCCCTCCCCTCCATATATGGTGTAGGGGGTTAGTGGGTGACCAAGGATAATTTCCTGGAAGAGTTGCCACCTTGAACTGGGCCTTGAAAAATGGGGAAAATTTCAGTAGGTGGAGCAGGTAGAGATCCCCGGCAGAGGAATATCAGGAGCCAAGGAGAGGTTGGAGTAGAAAGGAACAGGGGAGACTATTGGGAGAACAGAGAGGATTGGTCCAATTTGGTTCTAGTGCTTGTGCTGTGTTGTTGGTGCCGCCATGTTAACTAGCTAATGTGTTAGTGTCAACAATAACCAAAGTGACCTGGATGAATTTGCTTTTGTCTCTAGGCCTGTTTCCTCTTTGCTTAAATAAGGGCCTCAGATTGATGAGGAACCTTCTCCAGCCTTGCACTGAAGATACATGAGGAGCTAGTGAAGGATCTGGCCACGTTAATCTGGAGAAGAGAAGACTGAGGCTGGGGATGGGGCATGAGAACCACCCTCAGGTACTGGAAGGGCTATCGATTAGAATGATCAGCTTTGTGCTGCAGGGGCCCAGCAGGCAGGCCCAGGAGCAGTGGGAGGAGGCTGCAGAGAAGCTACTTTTGGTTGGATGTAAGGAAGGTCTTCCTAAGAATGACAGCTGTCCCAGTGTGGAGAGGGCTGCTTGCAAGGTTGGTGGTTGCCCTTCTTTGGATGCCCACTGGGATATTAAAGTGGGATTTCTTTCGGGCACAAGTCATACCCCAAGGGGACTGTGGTCCCTTCCAATGCTCACATTCTGGGATCTCTGTCCATTCTGACCCGCAGCTCTCAGATCCATTTCAACTGACCATTACGTCGTGATTGAACTTTCTACTTTGTTTTCTGTTTTAGGAGAAATTCAAACTCATCCTGGTCTGTTCCCAGAACCATCCACAAGATGCTCACTCGGAGTCACAAATGAGACCCCAGGGACCCCGACTGCACTGTTTGAGCTCTTTTTCTTCTTCCCAAAGGCAGTTTTCAAGGTTTGAACATCAAATGGAAACATTTGGCAGCAAAGCTCTTGCCAGACTCATTTCCTGCCTTGGACTCAGCCAAGGCTGAAGCCACGTCCTCACAGGAGCCCGGCCAGCCCCTCCACGTGGCCTGCCCTACAGGGCCCTGAAGGTCCTGATTCACCCTCTTGTGGTATGCTTCCCCCTCCCCAGCTGCACCCTGCCTGACCTCGGTATTCCAGCATTTTGTCCAGCTTTCAATGCAGGCCTAGAGCAAAGAGTCAGGGTGAGGGAGAGCTGCCCCCCAGTGCAGGCTGGGAAAAGGAAGAGTGTAATGGAAGGATCCCCAAATCTTGGGTCTTGATCCTGGAGTTTGAACCCTGGCCAACTTCCTTCTTGTATGACCTCATTCAAGTTGTAGGATCATAGATTTAGAACTGGAAAGGACCATGGAGTTCATCTGCTTCAACTCCTCATTTTGCAGAGGGGGAAACTGAGTCCCACGGAGTAAGCAGCAGAATGAGGATTTGAACCCAGGTCTTCTGACATCAAACCTGGTGTTCTGTGTATATTGCCTCAACTTTTGATCTCTGGGCCTTAGGGTTTTTTTAAATTTTAAATAAGGGCAATATCAGAGGTTTATAGATCCCCGAGGTCCCAATTGTGGGCAGTCAGTCTGGTAAAGCCAATGGACTCCTTCTCAGAATCACATTTTTAAATGCATCAAATAAAATATGCAGGATTAGCAAGGAAACCAGTTTTATTAAAATGCAGTTGTCAAAATACTGGAAAAAAAAACCCATGGACCCCAGATTAAGAACTGCTGTTTGGGTCTGGCTCTAAATCCCATAATCCTATGAAATCTCAGAAAATGAAGAACACAGACAGACACAAGGCATCTTTCCTCCTTGCCCGGAAGCTTGGCGGCAGTGGGAGGAGGGGAGAATTCTGTTCAACTTTGGCCTGCAGGCTAAGGGATTGATTGTGCATGTGCTGGGGCAGCAGATGGAGACTTCAAACTTCAGGTCAATAAAGACAAATCAAGGAGAATCTTGCACTGGCAGAGAGAAGGTGCTTTCAAAAGCTGAGGTTGGTTATTTAAAAAAATTATACTGACAACTTAGGTTCAGATTATTCTCCCATGGCTAGGGCATCATCAACTTAGAGTGCAGACACAAATCCTATCATAAAATCATAGAATCTTAAAATTACAGCAGAATGGAATCCAAAAATAATGGGATCTCAGAAGCAGAGAATCTTAGAATTATGTCAAAAGGAAGGGGTAGAATCACAGTACCTTGTAATCGTGGACTCACTGGGTTTTGTCATAATAGAATCTCAAAATCTCAGAAACAAAAGTTTTAGAATAGTAAGCCATTAGCGAGACAGCTAGGTGGCACCAGAGTGCACAGAGCTCTGGGCTTGGGAGCAAGAAGACAGACATCTTGAGTTCAAATCTGACCTCAGACACTTAGTAGTAGCATGACCCTGGGCAAGTCACTTCACCCTGTTTTCCTCAGTTTCCTCTTCTATAAAATGAGCTGGAGAGGGAAATGGCAAACCACTCCATGACCTTTACTGAGAAAACCTCAAATAGGGTAAAAAAATCAGACACAACTGAAAAGTAACTTAACAAAGCCATTAACACCAAAAGGAATTTACATGGTATCTTAGAAAGTGTGCTAGTCCCAGAGCAGAAGACCTTGTTTTAAATCCCCACTCTGACCTTTATTAGCCATGTGACCCTGGGCAACTTCTCTCTGTCTCTGAGCTGCAATTTCCTTTTCTGTCAAAAGAGGGCTATAGCACTTGAAAGACTTCCCTCCCAGGGTTGTTTTGAGGAAAGTGGTTTGTAAACCTAGAAGGAGTATATAAATGGGTATTGCCCATTTGATTTAATCCGTCCTTTTTTTTTTTTTTGGTGGGGAAATGGGGGTTAAGTGACTTGCCCAGGGTCACACAGCTAGTAAGTGTCAAGTGTCTGAGGCCGGATTTGAACTCAGGTCCTCCTGAATCCAGGGCCAGTGCTTTATCCACTGCGCCACCTAGCTGCCCCCCGTCCTTCTTCTTAATGCAGGAATCCTTGACAAGGATCCAGTTAGCTTCTCCATAAATACCTCTTTTGATAGGGTTCTTAAGGTTTCACAAAGTAGCCTATTCTATTGGCAGATAGATCTGACATTAAGAAAGTCCTTCCTTTTATTGAACAGAAATTGTCTTTAATTTAATTCAAATTTTAAAGGGCCTTTATTTGCCTGGTGTGTGCAAGGCATTTTATTTGGTGCCAAGGATGCAAAGTTTAAAACAAAACAGAGTCTCTGCCCTTAAGAAACTTGGGTTTTACTCCTACCAGAGCCCTTCCAATATTTGAAGATAGCTATTATGACCACACATCCCCTCCCCGCTTCTCTTCTCCAAACTAAACATCGCCATTTCCTCTACCGAGTCCTCTTTTGACATGAACCCAAGGCTCTTTACCATCCCGGCTTTCCTCCTCTACTTGTTCTTTAGCTTATCGGCATCCTCCCCAAATTGGATACAAGACATTCTGACCAAACTCAAGTACCACTGGATGCTTACTCCCTTAGTCTGGGAAACTGACCCTCTCTTAATGGAGAACCAAATGTCATTGCGTTTTCATTCTACCATGCCACATGGTTGAGGCAAATTGAGCTTTTTTCCCCCAGATAATTTGCTGCCTGACCAGCTTCCCACATCTTGTATCCTGAGTGTTGTTCCCAAGTGGGGCATGGAAAATCATGGATTCCTCAGGTTGAAGATCTCAATGGAAGTCTTGGCACAGAGGCCAGGGATGCTTGATGAGGGGGACCTGTTGAGGTACAGGTTGGGCTCCATGGCCTCTGAAGCTCCATTAACTTCTAAGATTCTGTGATTCTAAGATTCATATTTCCAAGCCTAATCTGCCACTTTCCCCCATTGTTCATGTGGCCAAGCAGAAGAGAGCTATTCCTTTCTCTTCATGAGAGCCCTTCAAGGGTTGTATTCCTTCAAGGATTGACTCAGGTGCCACCTTTTCTGTGAAGCCTGAAATTGTTCTTTCTCTATTACTTTGGAAGAAGCATTGTGCAGTGGCTGGAGTGCTAGTCTTGGATGCGGTGGGGAAGTTGCTTAACCCATCTAAGCCTCAGTTTCCTCATCTGTAAGATAGAGAGAGCAATGCACATGGTACCTTCTTACTAGGTTATTGTGAGACAGCACAGTGTCTGGCACATCATAGCTACTTAATAAATGCTTGTTCCTTTTCCCTTCACAAATGTTGAAGCACTCTTAGATTTCAGCACTTTAGAGTCAGAGGACTTAGATTCAAGTACAGATTCTGACATTTGTTACCTTTGTGACTGGGCAAATCACCTAAGCTCTTGGAGGTCTCGGTTTCTTAATCAGTAAAATGTTGGAGTTGAACTAGACTACCTTTAAGGTCCTTTCTAGGTCTGAACCTGTGGACACAGACTCTCAGAGCTAGAAGGGACCTCAATGGCTATCTAGTCAGACTGGGGTCACACCAAAGATGACCTCTACAATGTACCTGAAAAATGACCATCCTCCCTGAAGACTGTGTGTATGGCAGAGTGAGTGTGAGTGTGTGTCTGTTAGTGTGTGTGAGTGTGAGTGTGAGCATGTGAGTGTGTGTGAGTGTGCATCTGTCAGTGTATGAATGTGAGTGTGAGTGTGTGGGGGGGGTGATGGGGTGGGGTGGGCAGCCTTCAGTCTCCTGAGGAAGCCCAGACCAATGTGAGATACCTCTGATTGTAAGAGAATGTTTTCTTCATTGGGAGAGGGATTAGATCTGTTATTTCATTGGTATAATGGAACTGTCCTTGTACCCAGGTGTAATTGGGAAATATTTAACAAAATAAATAAAAACACAGTAAAACATAGGTAACAGATTTTTAAACGTTAGTCAACATGCAGCTGGAAGAGATCTTTATGTGTGGGTTAGGGGCCCCTGTTTCTACTTGCATTTAACAACACTGGTGTAGGGAATTCCCAGTGGGGAACAGCCCTCTACCAATGCAGACATGCACCTTCTCTGCGCCCTAATGTTGCAGGGAGTTTTGTAGAGTAATAAGTGGTTAAGTGACTTGCCCAAGGTCAAAGACAAGTCAGTTAAGATACACAGGTTGTCCATTCTTCATTTCTGAAGAGGACCAATGATATCAAGGGTGATGCCTTGACTTGTGCATGAATTGGATTTAAGTGAGGCAGAGTTGTGCAGTTATCAGCCTCTCTCTTCCTGAGACCAGTGGCAGGAAAAAGTCAAAATAACTGGCCATGACCCAGGACACAATAGATGACCTTGGGGTTTTTAATGTCTGACCAAGATCTAGGTGCTCCACAGAGTCTGCTTCAGTTGCCTTCATGGCCATTGGAACAAATTGTTCTCATCTGCCCATTCCACTGGGGGAAGTCTTCACGTGCCTGGGGTAGATGTCCCTCTAACTCACTGATGGGCTTGAGGCCTGTTGGTTATTCTCAACTTGGTTTAGCCTATCAAGATGGTTTTACAGGGGTGAGGTAGTCACTGCTCATGGTATAACTTCCTGGAGCCACAGGTGGGAGTTGGGTGACAGGTGGACACCAAAGGTAGATGAGTAGCCTTCAAAGGGCTCAGCAGCCCTAACACCAGATGTGCTAGTGACTCCATGATCACAAGGGTGATTTCTTTAGGGAGAGGCTTTTCCATTGCACTCTAGAAGAGCTGACCCCTGAGCTTTCCCCAGATGTTGGAAACTCAACTGCATAATTTGTGGGGTAGATACACAGATACATAGCTGGTATCTGCCAGAGAAGGGACTTGAATGCAGGTCTTCATGGCTCCAAGGCCATCTCTTCTCCATCCACCATGGTATGCTGCCTTCTTCCTTATGCCATGCCCAAACTTTCCCATCAGAAATCTGGACACAACAGTCATGTTTCCTGCTAGTCTTCTTCATGCTAAAAAGCTCTAATTCCTTAATTCCTCTTAGGACATGTTATCCAGAGCCCTCAGTCCTTGGGCAGAATCAGTCAGACCTGACCTCTCATCAGAGATCAAGATGGAAGCAGGATAATACCCCAGATCTCTGGGCTTTTAGTGAAGTACTTAAAAAAGCTACTTTACACACTCCAAGTCCTTGGTTAGAACATGTTGTCTCCCTCCATTAGATTTTGAGCCCCTTGAGGGCAGAGTCTACTTTTTGCCTTTCTTTGTATTCACTTAGCACAGTGGCCAGTACATGGTAGGAGCCTAATGAATGCTTGTTGACTTGACTAGTATTTATACAGCACTTTATACATGCTACTTCATTTAAGCCTTACAACATCCCTTTGAAGTTGGTACTATTATTATTCCCACTTTATGCATAAGACTGAGAGAGATAAAGCAAGTTGCTTATTAGTAGGTGCCAAAGGTAGAATTCAAATTCATATCTGTGGGGCTGGAGCAAGTGGGGAAGGCTCCATGGAGGAGATGTTTTGGCATCCTCAGCACCAAGGACAGGTCCTTGAACATACTCTCATGAGTCAATGTATCATCAGTGAGCTCATCAGCCCAGGCACTCCCTTTAGCAATGCAGATCTCCACTCATTTACTGTGCACCTTGGTGACCAAGTCATCCCAAAGTGCTGGGGGTTTTGCCACTTTCTCCTGGCATGGCAGAGACAACTAGGGGATTGTGGGTAGTACACTTCTGTGATGACATGCTTCAGCCTAGCCACCTCTTTAGCCCTCTGTGTGACATTCCCTCCTTTTTCATTCCTTAAGGCTATTGTTTTCTATTACTCAGTAGTCATACAGCAACAATAGTAGAATATTGGTATCAAAAATTCTTGAATTTGTAATAGGAGAAATTTGGGGTTATTATAGGAGCTTTGCAATTTCTTGAAAGGGATAGAGCCTATTTTCTTACTCTCGTTGGCTTCACTAGCAGCAGTACTACATTAGTAGTATCTGTCAAACGTAACCCTGATCCTTATGGATGAGCTCTATAGGTTAATCTTTTGACTGAATGTTCTATTTTGAGCAAAAGATATTCTTCATCCACTTGGGCTTTTTTGTGTGGATGGTCAGGCCATACTCGTGAAATACTCCAGATCTCTTTTAGGAGGCTCTGCGTGTTCCCAGTATAAGGTTCTTCACAAAGAGGAGAATCTGGAGGACATCAGTATAGCCGAGGGACCCTGGCTTTCTGATAGTCTGCCTCCATCACAGTTGTAAACACCTTTGCTGAGAATGTATCTACCTATGTTTTAGGCCTCACCTGACATTAACGATCAGAGAGTTGTAGAGCAAGGCTATATCTTGTCATATCCTTCATGGATTCTCATCTAACTTTGACATATGAATGAAATCCCTTTTCCAGGTGATGAAGCTTTCATGTCATAAGGAGAGCTCATAGAATCAGAATATCAGAGTTGGGAGGGACCTCAGAAGATGGAAACCCAGAGCTGGAAAGCATCTGAGAACAAAGAATGTCAGAGCTGGGAGAGGCCTTAGAACAAAGAATGTAAGATATGGGAGAGGCTTTAGAATACAGGATGTCAGAGCTGGGAGGGGCCCTAGTACAGGGAATGTCAGAGCTGGGAGGGCCCTTAGAACAGAGAATGTCAGAGCTGGGAGGGCCCTTAGAACAGGGAATGTCAGAGCTGGGAGAGGCCTTAGAACAGGGAATGTTCCAACTGGGAGGGCCCTTAGAACAGGGAATGTCAGAGTTGGGAGGGTCCTTAGAACAGGGAATGTCAGAGCTGGGAGGGGCCTTAGAACAGGGAATGTTCCAACTGGGAGGAGCCTTAGAGCAGAGAATGTTAGAACTGGGAAAGATCTCAAATTAGAGAATGCTAGATGTAAATGTATCCTGATTGGATAGAAATGTCTGCCTTGCCTGGGATGACACTTACAATGCTGATGATGTCCATGGGTGGGAATGGTCACTTGGTGACTCACATTGCCCTTGTCGACTTCTGAAGGCAGATTTTGGTGGGGACAGTGGGAGAAGAGCCCGTGAGATTCCCAAGTGTCCTCCTCATAGCAGAAGGAACCATAACTGAAGAGGGAGGACCCTGGTCTCCCAAGGAAGGCCCTTGGACTGGGGCCCTTGGGATCGGGGTGTGGCTGGTCAGTGTCTACCGCTTCCTTCTATTATGCATCCAACCTCTCAGAGGTTTTAAAAAAACCCTGTGGGTTCCTTCCCTGCTAAAAATAGTGTTTTGTTTGCAAGTCCACTCAGCCTGGGAGCTTCCTTTCCACCTTCCCTCCGGAGGGCTGGAGGGCTCTGCCCTTGGCACTGACACAGGAACTTGGGCCTAGGAGATGCCTGTTGCACGAAGGTGGGAAGCAAAACTTCCCCTACCTTGTTGTGTGTATGTTTTTAAAGCCTGTATTTATATTTGGTTCACTTTTAATTAATGCAAAGCAATGGGCCTATAAGTATCTTGCTTCCCCTCCAACTTATTTGGTGACAAACTCAGAAGACTATTTCCTTTATCCTTTTCCTCTCCCATGGTGATGTTCAAAAGATACAGCCCAAATCCCCAAATCTGTGTCTTCCTAGATTCCTGGAATGTCAGAGCTGAAATGGCCCCTAGGCAGGATCATGCTGATAAATGTTTAACAACTGGCTCTGATGAACGTTTAATAACTGACTCCCAAAATAAACGTGTGCTCACAACTTACTTTTTGTTTAAGTCTGAATTATTAACATTTTCTCCATTGCTTTCTGAAGTCTAGACAATTGACAAAACCACAGATTGAGTCTTGACTTGTAGCATTTTCCAATTTCTCAGGTGTAACTACACAGGTTGAAAATTTAACAATTGGCTTTCAGGCTAGCTTGAGCTGGCTTCAGGATACTCCTGCCTCAAGACAGAGAATGCTGGAGTTGAAAGGAGTGTCAGAAAACATGATGTTAGATGTTTTTCCTTAGAATTGAGAGTGTCAGAGTTGGAAGAAGCCCTTGGACACATGATTCTAGATTGGAGAGGGACCTTAGAACTTAGAACCATCACCACGATCTAGCAGCCTTCCCATGCCCAGAAGATCATTGCCCCTTTGGTCCCTTCCTCTGATTGGTCAGCTTCTCCTGAAGCCTCTATTTAGGGAAAGCATCCAGGCCAACCACTTTCACTTCTTTCTGAGCTCTGCTCCTGACTTTCTTGACTTTTCTCTACCATGGCCACCAAGTATCACATACCTTCTCTCTCACCATCTCTTTTCTGTTTCCTTTTAGGTGTTGTCTTTCCTCATTAGAATATAAGTTTCTTGAGGATAGGAATTTTTTTTTGGCTTGTATTTGTATTCCTAGCACTTAGCACAGTGCCTAACCCACAGAAAATGCTTAATAAATGCTAGTTCACTTGTTGACAGAATGTTGGAGCCAGAACGAGCCTTAGAACACAGAATGTTAGACTGAAGAACTATATGAAGGGATATTAGAATATAGGAAACTGGAACACAGAATATTGATCATTAGAGTTGGGAGGAACCTTAGAACACAGGATATTAGAAAAAGATGTTAGCGTTTGAAGGAATATGAGAATATTTGAATGTTAGGATCTAGATGATAAAATATCAGAACTGGAATGGACCTTAGAGCTCTAATCCATTTTACAAATGAGGAAACTGAGGCCAGAGAGAACAACTTGCCCAAGTGGCAAAGTCAGGATTTGAACCCAGGACTTCTGGCTCCATTTGAAGTGCTTTTCCTCCCCTGAATCTTGCCATTATCCATCAACCCCACCCCCAAACACTCAGTGTAACCCAGGGCCCTGTGTACCCCTGCCTCCTCCCCTCTGGAACCTGCATTATTATCTATCCCAGATGTTGCCTGAAGAGAAGAATGACTGTTCTTCAAGGCTCCAATTCTCCCTGGTTGATTTATTGCCCAGCTTCGGTTGGAATAGTTACCTCGAATAACACTGATAAATGATAGCTTGTTATTTCTGGGCCAGCTCAGGGTTGATGAAGATATCAAGGGGGAGAGGGCAATGGGTTAACTCTTTAGTCCCTGGGCCCCTGTGGCTCAGGGCTTTCTTTAATTTCTGAAGATGTGGCATTCAGAAAAGCCATGCCCCTGACTGGGGACCATGTGGCACAGGCCCAGCTCAGCATGGAGGAGGACTGTGGATAGTAGGGGCAGCTACTCTGGGGTGAGATGTTTTGTTTGTTTGTTTGTTTTTAGTGAGGCAATTAGGCTTAAGTGACTTGCCCAGGGTCATACAGCTAGTAAGTGTTAAGTGTCTGAGGCCAGATTTGAATTCAGGTCCTCCTGAATCCAGGGCCGGTGCTCTATCCACTGCGCCACCTAGTTGCTCCACTGGGGTGAGATGTGACAGGCTTTGGGGACTGGGTTTCTTCCCTCTTTGATTCCCCCTTTTCTTCAGAGGTCAGCCCCATTCTTCTGGTCACCCAGGTTTGATGCCAAATGGTCTAGGGAGGCATCTTCACATCCTCATTTCCTCCTGTGATGTAGCAAGTAGGAGGGAGGAGAAAAGAAGGGTCTTCCCCACTCCTCTCACTCCTGCCTCCCCCCAGCAGTTGATAGAGATTTGTGGCCTGAGCACTTGGCAAAAGTTATCTTTCCCTTCTTAACCAATGGGGGAAACTGAGATCCTCAGGGATTTTCTATATAAGCATAGAACAAAGACGGGCATGACGGGGCCCACTCAACCTCAGAGGGAAATCCCACCTGAGGGAATTGCCTCTTGGTTAAAGTCAGGTTCACCTTCTTACCTTGTGTGGGGAGTGTAAACCACTGTGGGTCCCAAAGGGGCTGACTGTCTCACAGATCATTATCAAAGAGGACCAATGACAGCAGGAGGGTGATGTCTTGACTTGTAGTGAATTGGATTGAAGTGAGGCAGAGATGGGCAAAGTCATCAGCCTCACTGGAGTCCAGTGGTAAGACATAGGTCAGGATGACTGGCAGTGGCCCAGGTTGCAGTGAGAGACCCTGGCCTTTTTAAGCTTGGGTCTTTCCCAGGTCTTGGCTTGTGTGAGGCAATACCCACTCAGTTCTTAAGGCCAGGTAAGAATTGAGTCAAAAAATGTCCTTGTTTGTCATTACAGAAGAATCATTCCACTGTTTATGACCCTGTGAGGAAGGACTTCATCAGAACATCAACTATTACTCTGATATAGACCCCAACAAAGTTCAGTTCTTTGGGAGGGCATAGGGTGGATGCAGATGGCTACTTGAGTGCTCTGGGTGTCTATTCATGGCTTCCTTTGGGTCCCTTTTGTCTCTTGAATTTAAAGGCTCTTCCATATCTGATACCCACATTGACACTTGAGTTATACAGTTATAGGAGCTCATGACCCCCTTCCCACATATTTGGGGAAGGGAAAGGAATAAACATTTAAGAAAGCTTATTAAGGAGACAATAAGACATGAGGTGCACCATGGGTATTTGTCTCTTGAGACACCCTCGGTGGGAGAATTGGACTGAAGAGAGAAGCTGAGGCTCAGCTTGGTTCCTGTAATCCCAGCATCCTTGAGGAGAGAAGGCTTACATATGGGATACATAGGTAGAGGGTGAATTCCTTCAGTGCAATATAAGCTCCTTCAGGTCAGGGGGTGTTTTTAGTTGGGTCTTTGTATCTCTGAGGCCTAGTACAATGTCTAGAAACACTTTAGAACTGACTTTTTTGAGTGAGGGAGTGGACGTAATACAATATTCACTGTGAGCTCCCCTTTTGTCTGTCCCAGGTCACAATTTCCTACAATACAAGCAGGACACAAATCTTGTCTCCTTGGTCCCCTGCCAGGGCAGCTGCCATCATGGAGCCCTGTACTCTGGAGCTCCGCAGTAAATTACTAATGGTTCCCAAATCCACTTATTTCCAATTGCTTCTAATTTGAGGAAGTCCCTTCTGCTTGGCATTTCCAGCAGTCATTGGCTGTGCTACTCTGGTAGGATCTGGGTCATGGCCCATGAAGAGAGAAGCCTGCCATAGGATAAAGACTGCTCAGGATCACAGAATTCTGCAGTTGGAAGGGACTGGGGTGGACATTGAATTCTACCTGCAATAGGAAAAAATCCACTCTAAGTAATAAGTAGTGATTTAGCTATGGCTCAGAGACTGCCAAGAATGGCAAGAGCCTGTGACCCCTTGGGGCAGCCCATTCAACTTTGGGGCAGCTCTCATTGTTAAGAAGTATCCCTCAACAAGCAAGCCCAAGTTGGTCCCTTGGTGACTTCTGCCCATTGATTCTTGCTCTGCTCTCTGGGACCAAAGCAGAATGATCTTCCACATGACTGCCTTCCAAAGGCTTAAAGGCACCCATCCTATTCCCCTACAGCCTCCTTTTCTCCAGACCCATGAGCCAGGCAATCCTCATATGACACAGACTCAAGGTCTTTCATCGCCCTTACTGCTTCCTCTGGATGGTTTCCTGTTTATCAGTGGCCTTTAAAATGGCATCACTTATAACCAGGTCCAGACTACAAAGGGACTACAGTCTCTCTCTCTTTTTTTGGGAGGGCTAATGAGGGTTAAGTGGCTTGCCCAGGGTCACACAGCTAGTAAGTGTCAAGTGTCTGAAGTCGGATTTGAACTCAGGTCCTCCTGAATCCAGGGCTGGTGTTTTATCCACTGCGCCACCTAGCTGCCCCCAGGACTATAGTCTCTTTAGGCAACTAGATGGCTCAGTGGATAGAGCACCAGACCTGGAGTCAGGAAGACTTGCCTTCTTGAGTTCAAATCCAGCCTCAGACACTTAGTAGCCATATGATCATGGGCAAATCATTTAATCTTGTTTCCCCATCTGTAAAATGAGCTGGAAAAGGAAATGGCAAAGCACCCCAGTAGCTTTGCCAAAACTATGGGATCACAAAGAGTTGGACACAACTGACCAACAGCAGCAGTCCCCTTGTTCCTGGAGTACACCTCTCTCGATGCATCCCAAGATCACATGTTTTTAGTTGTCACCTCAGAAGGTTGTTGACTATTGAGCTTCAATTTACTCAGTCAAAAAGCACCCTACTATGCTCCAACTAATTTCCTACTGTGTGTAGACCCTGTGGTAAGTGCCAGGGTAAAAAGAAAGGCAAACACAATCCCTGCCCTCAAGGCGCTCACATTCTGATAGGGAAACAACAGCCATGTACAAACTAGAAGGCCCAGCTCTTTTTCAGAACAACCGCTAGCTAACAGTGCTTCCCGGATCCTGTACTTTGTGAGCTGAAACTTTCTATTCATTCTTGTGTAAAAGTTTCCAGCCAAGGCAGGCTTGTACTTCCTGCTGATTGGGGGGTGGGGCAGGTTAAGCGATTCTATCTCTGGGGATGAAGGAGATGGGATCCACGCTGGGAAGTAATTGTAAAGCAAAAGTGAGGCTGGGTTTGATACCAGTGGTCGAGTCTAAGGGGCAAAAGTGAGTTAGATGCCTAAGTACAGAAGCAGGGATTCAGCCTTTGTTGTTAAGCCATTTCACATCCTTTTGGGGTTTCTTGGCAAAGATACTGGAATGGTTGTCATTTCCTTCTCCAGCTCATCTTACAGAGGAGGAAATTGAGGCAAACAGGGTTAGGTGACTTGTCCAGGGTCACATGGCTAGTAAGTATCTGAGGCTAGATTTAAACTCAGGTCTACCTAACTGTAGGCCTGGCAATCTATCCACTGTACCACCTAGCTGTGCCTTGAGATTCAGTCTAGGAGGACCATCATTTACGAGGAGGTAAAATACAAGGAATGTGGGGAAGATGACCTTTTGTTTGACTCAGCCTGACTGAGGTGTGCTGTGTTTAACAACTAGCTCTTTGAAAAATACACAGGACACACTTTGAAGTATAATATACTTTATTACATTTTCTCCATCATTTTCTTAAGCCTAGAAATCAAAATAATAATAAATCAAGCCCCAATGTGAAATCTTTGCTGATTTCCAATGCATAAATGTTCACATTGAAAATTGAACAATGAACCCACTTGACCTCCCTTTGGTAAGGATCAAGAGACAATGGTGTGAAAGCCCTTTGGAAATGATCAAGCACCCTGGGGGGAATTATTATTATTGTAGTAGAGGCTGAGCAAAGCCTTGGGGTGTGAATGTGATTGTGGAATCGTTTAGCTGTGCCAGGCTATTTAGAGACGACTTCCTTTAGAGCTTTGTCATTCTTAGTGTGAATCCGGAAGCCCTGCAAAAATAGCCAAGGAAGTACAGGGAAAAAGGATAACATCCGACTGACAGTCCTGGAGAAAACGATGATGGAAGGGCACGGATCTGGGAGCCAGAGGAAGGACGGAGTCGTTCTAGTTACTGTCTCTCCTGGGGCCTTGATGCCTTGATGGGGAAGGAAAGAACCTTGAAGTCTCAAGGTTGGAGGACAGTATGTTAAATGGCCAGCAAACTCTGCAATGGTGGAAGCTGCCATTCTAGGGGGCGCCGCCCAATGGGTGCCATCCAGTGGAGCCTGAGGACTGTGGGAACACAGCACCCAAATTGCTGTACTCAAAGGGCTGGGGCTGGGGGCTCCTTGAATTAGATGAAAAGAGACATGCTTCTGCTGCCAAGGTTCCAACATTTGGTTCAATTCAATAAATGTTTACTGAGACTCTTATGTGTTCTGCTCTATAGTGGTCACTGTGGGGACATTAAGAGAAGTAGATTGAATGAAAAATGTCAGAGGTAGGAGGGACCCTGAAGCACAGAATTTCTAAGTGGGAGGGAGCTTTGAGCAGAAAATGTGCTATCTGGGAGGGACCTTAGAACATGGAATGTCAGAGCTGGGAGGAACATTAGAGCAAACCCCCCCCCCCTTTTGTGGGGAAATGAGGGTTAAGTGACTTGCCCAGGGTCACACAGCTAGTAAGTGTAAAGTGTTTGAGGTTGGATTTGAACTCAGGTGCTCCCGAATCCAGGGCCGGTGCTCTATCCCCTGTGCCACCTAGCTGTGCCCTCTCTCTCTCTGTCTCTCATCTCTCTCTCTATTTATCTGTATTATAAAGTATTGTATTTTATGTCATATATCATGTTAACACAACCCAACACAAAATATAATATGATATGATATATGATAAGATAATACCATAAATACCATAAATATTATATGATATAAGATAATTGAGATTATATAATAGCTATGATGTTATATGATATGTTATATGACACGATACAATATGGTACAGTATGGTATGATATATATGATATGATACAATATGGTACAGTATGGTATGATATGATATGATATGACATGACATGACATGATATGCAGCAAGGTGGCACAGTGGATAGCATGCTAGGACTGGAGTTAGGAAAATTCATTTTCCTGAGTTCAAATCCTGTCTCAGACACTGTTTGACCCTGGGTAAGTTGCTTACAGAGAAAGAGAGATAGAAAGAGACAGAGACAGAGAGACAGAGGTTGGAACCATGTTGGGGGAATCCTCAGGTGCTCAATGGAAGATGATGAGCTCTTAATCAGGGTTTCCAAAAAGCCTTATTGCAGGTTTAAGCCACTAAAGCTTACAACTGTACTAAGACTTGTGGGACACCCTGTCTTATTCCAGAGATAAGAAGGAACCACTGAAGACATTAGTTGGGGACGGAGGAATTTGACTTATGTTTGGGCCAAACTGGAAGCTGATAAATTGTCCCACCTTGTGACGTTTGGAGGACCATTATCTGGGAGAGAGCAGCAGGAGCTAAAACAGTCCAGACCTCAAGTACCAGGGCAGCTTTTGAGCTTTATAAAGCTTAGTTGGTTACCCTGCCTGCCCGTCTGAGGAAAGAAGAGCTGGGTCAGTTAAATCCATATGTCCGGTGACACGCGCCAGCAAGGAGCTGGTTGGGGTATTCCACAGAGCCGGGACGTGGGGTCAGAGGACCTGCGTTCCCATGTCGATGCTGCTGCTTCCTTCCTGGGTCATCTTGAAGAAGTCCCTTACTTTCTTAGGGACTCTGAGTTTCCTCCTGCGTCAATTGAGGGGGCTGGGGGCTGGCCTGGTGACCTCTGTGGCCCCTTCCTGCTTCAGGTCTGAGTCACAGGCTCTGGAGAGAGCCTGCCTGGTCAGGAGGACCCTGGGATTTTGGGTTCTTCCTGGTTTGGGAAGAAAGGAAATTGAGCAGACTTTGGCCCTCAAGCTGGAGGGCAGAGGGGTTTTCACATGAGGGACTCCTGAGGAGAAAGATGAGCAGGAAGGGGAGAGGTGGCCTGTGGTCCGTGGCCCGTGGCCCATGGCATGGTGGGAGGCCATGTTGGCCATCTCTAGAGCTACCTTCTTCCAGACCATGAGAGATGGCTTTCCAGTGGACAAGCTGGGCCATATGGGCCCTTGCTCCTGGAGTAGGGAGAGAAACAAATCAGCCTAGGGGAAAGACAGTCCTTCGCCCAGCCCTGCCTTATTGCTTCTTGTTTATTCTGTTAGAACGTATTTGCCAAATTTAATATTATTTCTCACCAACACCAGTGGCCAACCCTGTCCTCATGTTGCCTGGTGTTCCTTTGTTGGTGACCCGAGGGCACAATGGGAGTCACACAGGTGAGTGACCTTTCTCACTGAAGGGCTGAGGTCTCAGCCTCCTCCTCCTTGCTGGAATTGTGACCTCTGATTCGGGGGACCTAAGTAGGGGTCATGTCACCATTATTCTTCCAAGTGCAGAATTACTGTGGACCTGGGCCGTGTTTATAAACATGTCCCATAGATGAGAGCTTACAAGTACCTGCCTGTTACAACTGTGCCACTCCCTTGTTTGAAGCTTGGGGGACAGGGGGGCATATAGGGTCCCCTAAGGAACCTCAGGCTTCTCTTCTCTTCAGTTTCAGGAAGTTTGTTTTAGAGGAACAGTTATGGGTTCAGTCACAATCCTTCTGAGTCCTTCAATGAGGGAGATTCCTATTAATTAGACATCATTTGCACTCTCTGCCTAATATATACATATACACATGCACACATATACACAGTATCACACACATTTATATACACATGTGCACACATAACACAACACACAGGTGCACACATACAGTGCATATACATACAGTATTATACACACATATATACACATGCAATCTGTATATACAACAGTGCAATGCAACACACATACATCATACATGTACATATACACTCAGCATCACAATGCATATATATACAACACACAGAAATGTCTATAGAACACACAGCATACATGCAAGTTCATGTAATAGAACATAGAGATATACGTGTGTGTATATAGCACATTATGTATGTGTATGCATGTATCTGTGTCTGTATCTATATGAGTCTTCTGACTCCCGAGTCTAGGATGCTTTATTCACTTGACTACCCCAAGGTTCCCTCTTTATGCCGGAATCCTAGGAGACCATGGCACTGGTCTTCTGGTCCATTCCATACTCAACAAAGGAAGTCCTACCCACCCTTTGCTTGAACACTCTTCTCTCCATCCTGCTGTGAAGGTCTTCGGCCCCAGGATGAGATTTCCTCTTTATTCAGGTCCCAACTTTACATCTGTGTCTTGTCATGGAGATGCTCTGTTGGGTTGGTGGACTCCCTTAAGAGAATTTCCTCCTCATGAATGGGTCACGCAGAGTCCCCATGGGGTGCTAGGAAGAACACTGGTCACCAGACCTGGATCCCCCTCCTCACTCTGACAGTAACTCATCTTGTGACTTCTCCTCTCTGAGTCTCAGGCTCCTTACCTTTAAAATAGAAACAACAAGATCACAGTTTATTGGGTCCGGAAGGAGCCTCAGAGTCCAGATGATTTTACCCATTCCTGAACAAGCTCCCCTTCTCCATCAGCCCTGGTAGATGCATATCCAGTCTTTGCTTGAAGACCTCCAGAGAGCAGGGAGCTCATCACCTCTTTGGGGAACTCAGGCTACTTTTGGGTAGCTCTCCTTGTTGGGAAGCTCATCACCTCTTTGGGGGGCTCAGGCTACTTTTGGGTAGCTCTCATCATTGGCGAGCTCCTAAATCTGTCTCATTATGACTTTTGCCCATTGCTCCTGGTTTTGCTCTCAGGACCAAGCAGAGAAAACCTATGACCTGTTTCACAGGATATCCCAGGAGATACTTGAGAGAGTGCTCTCCCCATGAACCTTCTCTTTCTTTCAGTGCAGACTCACATCTGTGTGATTTTACCCATAGAGCTATTGTGTGTGAAAGACTTTTAAAACTCTAAGGTATTATTTTGATGCATGTTACTAATTAGGATAGTGGTATAGCTATGAGGAAGGAGGCTTGGTGGCGCAGTAGGTAAAGTGTGGGGCCTAAAGGAAAACTCATCTTCTTGAGTTCAAATCTGGCCTCAGACACTTACTAGCTATGTGACCTTGGGCAAGTCACTTAACTCTGTTTGCCTCAGTTTCCTCATCTGTAAAATGAGCTGGAGAAGGAAATGGCAAACCACTCCAGTATCTCTGCCAAGAAAACCCCAAATGGGGTCATGGAGCTTTGGATATGACTTGACAACAACCAACAAACCACCACCACCACCACCAAACAACAACAATAACATATGAGTGACCTTTTCAAGCCCAGCTTACATGCTCCCCTTTGACTTCTTCCTTTGAGAGTCTGTGGATGTCAAGGCCATTTCTGGGAGTCATTGGGGATCTCCCCTCCTCACTAATACAGATCACTGCCTAGGACCATCTGGAGGGCCAGAATTTATGGAGTCACTTTGGGGTGTTCTAACCCAGCTCCATAGTGGACAATTCTAGGAATGAATTTCTCCACAGATAGTCTGTAAATTCCCAGGTTAGAGAAAGTTGATGGATGTGAAATCTGAGGCTTAGAAACAGTAAGCACCTTGCCCAGGGTAGCACAGTGAGCTGGGGGCAGACAGAGCTGGGATTACAACCCAGGCTCCTTAACTTGACTATGCTCTGGCCTTTATCACGCTCTTGTCTCTGGTGTTTATGTATATCCCCTATCTCCCCCCTCCTGCCACCCTAATCCCCAGCTAGGCTGTTATTCTTGGACTGTGTCTTCATCATCTTCCTCTCCCCTCTCATCAGGGCCCCTGGATCTAAACACTGGGCTGTTGGGTTCAAGGGCTCAGTAAAGTTTGGTCCAGTCATTCATGGTGGTGTGTCATGGCCACTAGAGGGCGGCATAGACACACTCACATAGGCCTAAGGCCATGATGGATGGAGGAAACTGGGCAAGAGACAGAGTAGATGGGAATGTCAGAGCTGGAAGGAATCAGGGGCACAACCAACTCCAACCCCCTTAATTTACAGTAAAGGAAAAAGGGCCCAGATGGGGAATGGGATGTAACCTCAGAGCCAGAAGGGACTTAGAAGTCATTTTGTTGTCCTGTCCAACTCTCTGTGACCCCATTTGGACTTTTCTTGGCAAAGACACTGGAGCGGTCTGACATTTTCTTGTCCAGCTCATTTTACAGGTGAGGAAACTGAGGCAAATTGGGTGAAGTGACTTGCCCAAGATCATACAGCTAGTAAGTATCTGAGGCCAGATTTGAACTCAGCCAGATGAGCCTTCTTGCCTCTAGGCCTGGCACTCTATCCACTGCACCATTTAACTGTCTCTCTTGGAGGTCATAGGAGCATGGATTTAGTAAGTAAGCATTTATGAAGCACCTACTGTGTGCTAAGCATTGTGCTTAGTGTTGGGGATACAAAGAAAGGAAAAAAACCACAACAACCCTTAGTCCCTATCCTCCAGGAATTCACAATCTACTGGAGAGAGACAACATGCAAACAAGATATACAAGCTAGATAGAGACAGGATAAATTGGAAGTCATCAGCTGAGAGGACTCAGGAAAGGATGCTTGCAGATTTCTCTCACCTGGCCAACAAGGCAGCAGCCTCCTAACTGGACTCCCTGCCTCTAGTCTCTCCCCCTTCCTATGCATCCTCCATTCAGCTGCCACAGTGATCTTCCTATAGGATAAGTCTGACCATGTCACCCATCTACTCAATAAACTCTAGAGGCTCCCTATTACTGCTGGGGTCAGATATTCAGTCTTGTGCTTGGCATTCAAAGCTCTGCACAAAATAACTGCTTCCCCATCTTCTTCTGTGTCAATTCCTGCCAAGAATTCTTTAATCTCTATACAGCGGCCAGCTCACTGCTTCTCAAACATGTTATTCCATCTCCTTGGCCCCAAGATGCTCTGCCTCCTTACCTCTACCTCAGTGCATGTAGCACCTCTTCTAGGAGGCCTTTCGTCATCTCCTCGCTCCTTATGCTTCCTGCTCTATGGCCACTTTTCATCCACCCTGTAGTGCTCCAGTGTGTTTGGTTTACATGTCATCTTCCCCATTAGACTGGGAGCTTCTTGAGGGCAGGAGCTGTTTTTGCCTTTCTTTGTATCTTCAGCATTTGGCATAAAGTAGGTGCTTAATAAAGGCTTGCAGCTTGATTGGTTGATCCTGGCTCCAAGTCCAGTGCCCTTTGCCTGGTACTACATTACAGGCATGGCACTCTAATTAGGGGAGAAAACCATCAGATTGGTCTCCAAAGGATGGTAGAGCTAGATGGCCTTGAATGCCAGGCAGAAGAGTTCAAATTTACTGGGGAGCCAATGGAGGTCTAGAAATGAGGCCATAGGAGGTTCTCTTGTGTTTAGCCTAGAGGAGAGAAGGCTCGTATTATGAAGAGGGGGCTTGTCTCATTCATGGCAGAACCATTAGGGGTGAAAGGAACGGAGGCAGATTAAGGAAAGTATTCCTAGTAATGAGAGCTCTCCCAAAGGGGGCTGGGCTAGGCTATCTTGGGTAGTGATGGCTTCCCCACCAACTGGGGGTTTCCCAGCAGAAGCTGGTTGGCCACTTATCTGGTGTTTTGTAGAATGGAAGTTTTGATCTCACTGGTCCAACCAGATTAAAATGTAATGGGGGGGGCAGCTAAGTGGCACAGTAGACAGAGCACCAGCCCTGGAGTCAGGAGGACCTGAGTTCAAATCCGGTCTCAGACACTTTAAACTAGCTGTGTGACCCTGGGCAAGTCACTTAATCCCAATTACCTCACCAAACAAAAAAAAACCCAAACCAAAACCCCAAACCAAAACCAAAACAAAATGTAATTGGGAAATGCTTAACAAAGCAATGAAAAACACAACAAAACATGGATCAGATTAATTTGTGGTTTTCTAAGTCGATTTGTGGTTCTGTTTGAATTTGATGGCCACTAGGGACAGGTTAGACCAGCTGACCTCTAAGGCTTAGTCCTCCCCTGAAAGCTTGTGATTCTACATCTCCCATCATTGCAAAGATCTTACCTTTGCACCAGGTCATATTTAGATTCTATGACTGACCATAAAAGAAAAACTTGGCCCATCTTCCTGGAATGTCCTCTAGAGTCCTCTCTGAGGCCTCCACAGGCAGGGAAAGGGGCCTTGGATTTGAAAGATGATGCCAGAGAAGTAGAGGGCCAGATGAGCTAGCAGACTTTGGAGTATGGACCAATGGGGGACTGTAAACCCATCATCCAAGCTACAGATTGGCTCAGCTCAGAGGCTTACCTTCAGCATGGCCATTGGAAGAATAATTTTTCCAACCATGACAACTCACCATGTCCTATCTGGGATGGTCCCATGGTCAAGCAGGGTTTGATTCCTGACTCTGCTACAAACTTACTGGATGACCTTGAACCGGTCCCTCCAATTCCCTGGAGTTGGCCCAGAAGGAGAAAATCTTCATCTTGTTGGTGTCTTAGACCCGTTTGGCAAACAGCAGTCTGCTGAAGCCAGGGACTCCTTCTCTGAATGACCTTTGAAAATAAAATACACAGGATTACAAAGGAAACCAATTATATTGAAATACAGTGATTGAAATATTTTTAAATAACCACCTTCCTGCTTAAGAACCCCAAGTTAGGAAACCCTTTGTGGGGAAGTGGGAGATAAGGTCTTTCGCAGAGAAGAGGAGGGAGGCGGTGATGTTGGAGGCTTGAAGAGAGAAGGAAAGGCTTGGCAGCTTTGTTGAGTGGGATGGGGAACCAAGTGGGGAGAAGGAGTTGGATGACTGCTGTAATAAAGACCCACTTGAGACAGACCAATGGAGCATGCATTGGCAGTGGACCCATCCAGCACAATTTCATGATTTCCTCCAATTCTGTCCACCAGTACGTGAGTAGGATTGAAGCAGGTAGATTATGGGAATGATGCGGGAGACTGATTCTGCTACTTCACAAAAATGATCAGGTTATTATTATTGTTAGTGTTTTTAGTAGCCTGATTCAAATGCTCCAATAGCTCTGTAATCAATGTATAAGTGCTGCCCAGGGCTTGGTGCCCAAGTGTCCCAAATTTAGCAGTGCTTCCCCATCACCTGCCACTTGCCCACCTCCAGCCTGGCTCCTGCCCAAGTTACTTGACTTGACCATTTTCCCCGTTGCAGCACTCTTGACGTCTGGGGATTCCTGCTCATCTTGCCACTCTGTCCTAAGTGTCCTAAGATCCTAGGGAGTCTTGCCATCTGTCCTGAAACTGAAGCTTTCCTGATTGGAATGGGAACTCCCTGAAGCAGGAATTATCCCCCTTTTCTATTATTTCCCCTTGTACTTAGTACAGTGTTCCACACATAGTAATAAGAGCTTTTCCATTCAGTCATTACTCATTCAATCATCTATCCATTCATTCTAAATAACTATAAACAAATTTGCTGCATTACAGGACTCCAGAATAATATAGTAGTTTCTTTTTGTGTTTTGTTTTCCATTTAGTATTTTATTTTTCTCCAATTACAATTAAAGTAATTTTTAACATTCATTTTTATATAGTAGGTTCTTGGTAAATATATATATATATATATATATATATATATATATATTTGGTAAGGCAATTGGGGTCAAGTGACTTGCTCAGGGTCACACAGCTAGTAAGTGTCAAGTGTCTGAGACTGGATTTGAACTCAGGTCCTCCCGAATCCAGGGCCGGTGCTTTATCCACTGTGCCACCTAGCTGCCCTGGTAAATATTTTTAACTTCATTGAAACATAGAATCTCTGACTTAAAAGGATATCTGGGGGCAACGAGATGGCGCAGTGGTTAAAGCACCGGCCCTGGATTTAGGAGTACCTGAGTTCAAATCTGGCCTCAGACACATGACACTTAGTAGCCATGTGACCCTGGGCAAGTAACTTAACCCCCATTGCCCCACAAAAAAAAAGGGTATCTAGTCCTGCCACCCAGCACAAAAGTCCCCTGTGCATAATAAATATCCATCCTAGGCAGAAAGTCACCATGCTTGAATGTCTCTAGTGAAGGGCAGCTCACTACCTGCAAAGGCAACCTATTCCCTTGTTGGACAGTTCTGTATATGAGTAAATTCTTCCTTGTATTGAATTGGAATCTACCTCCATGAAGTTTTCTACCATCACTCCAAGATTCTACTGTCTGGGGCCAAGGAGGTCAAGCTGCTCCTTATACTGAAGTATTTGTTGAATGAATGAATGGCTGGATGACTGGCCACTTTCTGAGCTTTCCTAGAATGCTGAGTCTCTGTGAGTCATCTGACCTGGAGGTCTTGCTTCCCAGAAAGTACCAACCTTTCCGGGGTTCAGCTGCTTGGGTATTCCAGTAATGGGGATTACTTCATAATCCAGATGTTCCTACTCCAGCTGCCTGCTCTCTGAGACCCACTTGTCTTTGGGGAAGAATTTCACTTGGTTTTCTGGTCTGACATTAATAAGATCTCAAGGCAAGACACTTGACCCCTGAGGCAGGGGCAATCCACTCCCAAGGGAAAAAAACCCCAACCTGTCATCTAAGATGATGGTAATTCAATTGACCCAAAGCCAGGTCTGAACTAAATTAACATGATTTTCAGTGGCTGATATCAACACTCAGAATCAGGGACTTGACCTTGAAGGGTCATCTGGAGCATCCTCCTGCCTCCTGGCAGGACCACCTGGGAACTACTGTTTTACAACAGGGCAAAGAAGCTAGTCTACATTTACAGACCCCCAGAGAAGGATGGCTCTCTCCCACAGCCAGCCCCTAACTCCCACAAAGTGCTATTCCAGTGCTTAGCAACCTTAAATGTCAGCAAGCTCTCCATCATATCTATTCAACAAACATTTATTAAACATCTATTAGGTGCCAGATAATTTTCTAGTTGTCCATAGAAGACAGTAGACAAGTTTAGATATACTGTGTCAGGAGCCAGGACACCACTGGAGGTTTGAACAGGAGATAGAGGTCATTTAAGGAGTGATTAAACAAGATTGGTCTGGGAGCCCTTTGCCTAACAAGGAGTGGGGAGGAACCAGAGTGCAGAAAGCCTCCTGGGAACTTGTAGTAAATCAGGGTTGTATGGGAAAGAGGGAAAACCTGGAAGGTGAAGGGAAAGGTCTGGAGAGGAAGGTAAAAGGCAGTAAACATAAAAACTCAAATCACTGGGAAATGATTACTGAAAAATAATGGAAATAAGAGGCAGATAGGGGGCACAGTGAAGAGCACTGGGCTTGGAGTCAGGCTGATGTGAGTTCAAATCCAGCCTCTGAAACTTCCTGGCTGTGTGTCGTTTCAGCGTGTCCAACTCTTCCTGACCCCATCTGGGGTTTTCTCAGCTAAGATACTGGAGTGGTTTACCATTTCCTTCTCCAGTTCATTTTAAAGATGAGGAAACTGAGGCAAATAGAGTTAAGTGACTTTCCCAGGGTTGCACGGAGGAAGTGTCTAGGGCAGCATTTGAACTCAGAAAGATGGGTCTTTTTGACTTCAGGCTGTCCTCAAAAGTGCTATAAATATTATAATTTATTATAATAATATATGAATTATATATTATGTAATGATAATTATTACCACAACAACTATAATTATATAATATATGTAATAATGAAATCGCCTGCATGGTACACTGGAAAGTGTGTGAGATTTAGAGGCAGAAGAACTGAGTTCAAATTTCAGCTCTGTTCTTTACAAGCTGTGAACATCAGTGAGTTATCTAACCTCTCTGAGCCTCAGTGTCCTCATCTGTAAAGTAAGCATAAAGATTCTTGTTCATCTCCCAGGATTGTTGTGAGGAGCCTGAGAAAAAGTATTTTGGAGACTATAAAGCAGGGTGTAAAGATCCGCTATAATTATTGCCGTGGTTACAGGACTATCCCTGTGACCCATGTGGTTCCTATGTCCCAAACCTCATGTGGGTGAGGATCAACACTCCAGTACGTTCCCCCCCTTTCCTCCCCACCCCCAATCCGCCTGCACTGTTACCAACCTGGAAGTACAGGAAGTTCAGTAACACTGGGCGATACTTCATTTCCCACCTCCGTGATTTTGCACTGGCTGTTCCCTCCTTCCTCCCCATCTTGGCTTCAGACTGGGTTCAAGTCCCACCTTCTACAGGAGGTTCTTCCCCATCTTTCCTAAATACGAGTTCCTTCCCTCTGAGATGAACACAAATGTACCCTTTAAATATCTTATGTACGTTTCGGAGAGGACTTTTGTTCCTCTTATTAGAATGTGAGATCTTGGAGGCCAGGGTTTGTTTTTGCATTTTATTTTTGTACGATCACACTTAGAACAGTTTCGCATATATGACAGGTACCTGTTGACCGGCGGACTGACTGACTTGGGATAGCTTTGGGGCAGGGGGGTGTGGCTTTCAGTCGTCCATTTCCATGGGTGCAGCCCTTCTGAACTTGCCTGGGCTCTTGATATCGTTGCGGGGAGCAGGGATACTTTCCCTCCCCTTGTTGTGAGGCTTAGATGATCCAAACTTCGTCTTCAGGACAGGCTTAGAGAAATAGAAGATTTGCGCTGATAAATGTTTTAACAACTGGCTTTCAAAAAATGGATGCAGGGAGGGGCGGCTAGGTGGCACAGTGGATAAAGCACCTGCCCTGGATTCAGGAGTACCTGAGTTCAAATCCGGACTCAGACACTTGACACTTACTAGCTGTGTGACCCTGAGCAAGTCACTTAACCCCCATTGCCCTGAAAAAAAAAATGTATGCAGGAGAAGCTAGGTATCGCAGTGGATAGAGCACCGGTCTTAGAGTCAGGAAGACCAGAATTCAAATCTGACCTCAGACACTTCACACTTACTAGCTATGTGACCCGGGGCAAGTCACTTAACCCCAACTGCATCACCCAAAACAAAACAAAAAATGCATGCAGAACACAATTCCAAGTTCTATTTGCATAATTAATGTTTTTCCTATCATTTAAAATATCTAGCCAGTTAACAAAACAACCAAGCCCTGATTTGCACTGTTTGTTGATTTTGTAGGTTTAATTGCTCACACCGACATTTAACCACCAGCTCTTGGGAGCTGGGGAGAGCTGGCTGCAGATTATTAGAGCCCAAATATACCCTGCAGGAGCCCTGCCAAAGAAGAGGAGAATCCATGGACTATTGCTGGAGGTAGCCATGATCAGGCTCAAGAGAAGGGGGAGTTGGTGTCCCCTCAGCCTCAAGGGGCAGACCATGGCGATTCTGGACCTGAACGTTCTTCCAGAATGCCAAGAGAAGCTGGACTGGGAGTGATCACTGGGGCAAGCCTGGCACTTAGGGCACGGTGTGTCCACCTCTTAGACGCAGGATAGCCTAGAAGAGTCAAGGGAAGACTTATGAGGCTGAGTCTTCAGAGGTAAACAATGAGGTAGCTAAGGGCCCAAGGATCTCCAAGAATCAGAGAATGGAGGAGTAGTCCCCTGCTGACAAGAAACAGCTGGAAAAGAGGGGGGTGGGAAACAGCTAATGGGGTGAGAGAGAAAAGGCAGTAGGGCCTATGGTTTATAATGATGATCACCGACATTTATGTGCCTCTTTAACAGCTGAAAAGACCTTACATCTATTATCCAGAGAGTGGATGACATTTGCCTTCTGGTAAGTTTCAGAAGTGGGATTTGAACTCAAGTCTTTTTGTTTTTTTGTTTTATAGTGAGGCAGTTGGGGTTAAGTGACTTGCCCAGGGTCACACAGCTAGTAAGTGTTAAGTGTCTGAGGTCGGATTTGAACTCAGGTCCTCCTGACTCCAGGGCCGGTGCTCTATCCACTGCTCCACCTAGCTGCCCCCTGAACTCAAGTCTTTTTGACTCTGGACCTGGTGCTGGCTTTTTCTCTCTCAACCCAGAGCTGAGTCTTTAGAAGGCAGACTCTTTCCTCCTTTTTATGGAAATCAGGACAACACTTTTCCCCCTGGCACTTCTCCTCTTCTCACAGATAGTTCAATGATCACTGATGCAGGGGATCACTGGTCACATCCGCCTGTCCTTTCAGAGTATTTGCAAACCAAAGGAGTGTGATGTGGTGTGTATGTATTGACACGGGGCTGTGTGTTTGGGTGCTAATCCCCAGATGGTTTGTGGGTATATTCTGACCTTTGGGTTTGGGTAAGAAAGGTTTGGGGTAACCCCCTTTTAGGGAGCATGGGGATTGTGGCCAGTTGGTTTAGCATTTTGGGAGCTGGTGATGAAGTCCTGGATGATGCTACTTGGTTGTGTGGTTTCCTTCTTGAGAGGCCATGATGCTGAAAGCATATGTCTCTGTTATGGCATTTTCAGGGCTATATCAAGGCAATCAGGATCTGGAAAGTCATGGCACCCTACTACTGCCCTGGAAGCTACTGGATGGAGGATTATCATGGAACTCAGTCTGTGGTGAGTGTGCTCACGCACAAGTGCTTCTGAGGGACTGATGTCTACTCTTAGGGGTCTGTTCTCTTTGGCCTGTGCTCAGAATAGGAGAAAAAAGGCAGAAAGTTTGCATCTTCAATAGACTTCCTTTTTCAGCCTCGGCTCAAAGGGTGGCTCCTTCCCATGAGTATCTGAGCCAAGTGAATAACTCCAAGTGATCAGATAAAAATCGAAATCCAAACAAAGGCTCACCAGGCTGCTAGCTCATGAAACCATTCAGGGAACTCTTTCAACTCCTTCCATCTGATGGGCAAAGGGTGAGCCTCCATTAGTTTCTGCATGGGAAAAGACATATTAGAGTTGCTTCAGGGGAACAAATGATATGGAGCTTGGTGAATAGTGGAATTGGGAGCTTCTGTAAGAAGGGTCAGTGCCATCAGAGCACCAAAGCAGGAGCCTCAGAGAGTGGGTTGGATTCTACAAAGAATGGCTTAGTGAAAGGGAAGACTTCCCTAAAAATGGGATGAATTATCTTGAGACCCATTAAGTTTTACCTCTCACTGGAGCTTTTAAAGATGTAGACAATGAGTACAGAGGCTAGAATGTGGGAGTTAGAGTCAGGAAGACTTGGGTTCAAATCCTGCCTCAGATACTTAGTGGCTGTATAAACTTGGACAAGTAATTTAATTTGTTTCAGTTTTAATCTGTATAATAAAGAACTTTGAATACATTGTTGTAGATCCCTTGGACATTCCAGTAGAACCATGGACTTCTTCCCAAAATTGTATTTTTAAAATAATAAAATGGGCACAGGGGACACAATAATAAATGACTATAGTAATCTACTGCTTGATCAACCCCCAAACTCTAGCTTCTGGGATAAGAACTCACTATTTGACAAAAACTGCTGGGAAAACTGGAAGATAGTGTGGCAGAAACTAGGCATAGACCAACATCTTACACCATATACAAAAATAAGATCAAAATGGGTACATGATTTAGACATAAATGGTGATACCATAGGTAAATTAGGAGAGGGAGGAATATTTTACCTCTCAGATCTTTGGAGAGAAGAATTTATGACCAAATAAGAGAGAATATTATGAAATGCAAAATGAATGATTTTGATTATGTTAAATTGAAAAGTTTTTGTACAAACAGAAGCAATGCAGCCAAAATTAGAAAGGAAGCAGGAAGTTGGGAAACAATTTTTACAGCCAGTTTTTCTGATAAAGGCTTCATTTCAAAAATATATAGGGAACTAAATCAAATTTATAAGAATACGTCATTCACCAATTGAGAAATGATCAAAGGATATGAACAGCTAGTTTTCAGATGAATAAATCAAAGCTATCTATTGCGATATGAAAAAAGATGCTCTAAATCACTATTGATTAAAGAAATGCAAATTAAAACAACTCTGAAGTACTACCTCATACCTATCAGATTGGCAAATATGATAAAAAGGAAAATAATAAATGTTGGAGCTGTGTAAAAATTTCAACACTAATGCAGTGTTGGTGGAATTGTGAACTTTATGTGGGATGGAATTAGGGGTCAAATTGATCATGAGTTGTCCCAAAAGAATGACAAGACTCAGTTTTCCAAGTTTTATTGCAATACTGTGGGTGACCACAGGGAGAGAACCAGAATATTGGAAAGGTATCTCTCAAATAGGGAAAGAAAAGACAGCTATATTTATAGTATAGATAAATTGATTTATCAGTCTCATTATAATAATCTCTACTTTAGGGAGGTACAGGGGAATGCCTGTCCTCATTATAATAATCTCCACCTTTGGGAGGTACAGGGGAGGACTTATCCTAATTTGGAGTTCCTGGAATCCTAAGCCAATCTCCATGGCAGGTCCCTTTTTCAGTTTAGGTGTGTTTTGGGAGTTTACCCATCATAAGGTGAATCTAGGGACAAATTTGGCCTTTTCTGTGGATGTCTCTTTCTAATTCCTATGACTAGTTTTAAAACATCTTCATTTATCATTTATTTCTAGTCTAAATTTCTATAGCCTGTCATTTAGCCTAAGGTCTTCATGGCGTCTCTCCCTCTGTTCCCATTATGGGTACTGATTACTGTGGGTAAGAGAACTTAGCATCCTGATTTATAAGTAATCCATTAACTGGGGTCTGAATCCCTCTTAGAGCTCATATCTGAATTAGAGCTTGGGCCTTACGTTTTTCTATTAACCCCCTTTTTCACCCCCTACATCAAACTGATACAACCATTCTGGAGAGCAATTTGTAACTATGCCCAAAGGACTATGGGGATGTGCATATCCTATTACCCAGTAGAGATCATAAAAAGGGAAAAGGACCCACACGTACAAAAATATTTATAGCAGCTCTCTTTGTAGTGGCAAAAAATTAGAAATAGAGGGGATGCCCATCAATTGGGGAATGGCTGAATAAGTTGTGGTATATTAATATAATGGAATATAAAAAATTATGAGCAGGCAGATTTCAGAAAAACCTGGAAAGACTTAACTGGACTGATGCTGAGTGAAGTGAGCAGAACCAGGAAAACATTGTACACAATAACAGCAACATTGTGTGATCATCAACTGTGATAGACTTAGCTCTTCTTGGCAATACAATGGTCCAAGACAATTCCAAAGGACTGTGATAAAATAATGGGATTTGGCAGATGCCCAGGGGCCCCATCTGAAGACTGATTTTGAATTGATTGAATTGGGTGAGACTGAGAAACTGACTGAGAACCTACTTAAGAATGATTGAATTGAGACCACATCTGGCTGATCCTGAGTAGAGTGTTATTTTCAGAGGTTATGGACTACGCCATCAACAGGAGACCACTCTCAACCAATCTACTTGAAGGACCTCCCCTTTTGGGGAGGGAGACAGGAAGTAGGAAGCAGAGGCTGGCTTGCTGTATCTCTCTGTTTTTGTCTGGGATTTTGGCGTGGTGGTGGCAGGGGCAGAACAGAGTAGAAAGATCTACCCCACACGTTCTCTATAGAAACACAGATAGCTAAATAAAGGTGGCTTTCTTAACTTCTCTCTCTTCACTAACTTCTAATATACTTTAATAAATCCTTAAAAGCCTAACTCTTGCTGAATTGATCAGTAAATCTTAGCTTGTTTCTCCCCACACTGGGTTCAGGTCACACATTAGAATTTTTTTTTTTTTTTTAGGCAATTGGGGTTAAGTGACTTGCCCAGGGTCACACAGCTAGTAAGTGTCAAGTGTCTGAGGCCAGATTTGAACTTGGGTACTCCTGAATCCAGGGCCGGTGCTCTATCCTCTGTGCCACTTAGCTGCCCCCCCCATTAGATTTTAAATACCACAGGACTCATGATGGAAAATGCTCTCCACATCCAGAAAAAAAGAATTATGGAATCTGAATGCAGATCAAACCATACTTTTTCTACTTTTTTTTTTTGAGTTTTTTTCCCTTTTGTTCTGATTCTTCTTTCACAAAATGTCTAATGTAGAATGTGATTGTACATATGTAACCTGTATCAGATAGTTTTCTATGTTGGGGAGGGGGGAGGGAAGGATGGGAGGGAGAAATATTTGGAACTCAAAAACTTATAAAAATAAATGTTGAAAACTGTCTTTACATGTAACTGGAAAAAAATAAAATACTTTTAAGATAAAAAAAGAATAAAATGGGACACTGAGTCTATTGAAAATGTTTTCTCTCGGGGCAGCTAAGTTGTGCAGTGGATAAGGCACCAGCCTTGGATTCAGGGGGACCTGAGTTCAAACCCAGCCTCAGACACTTACTAGCTGTGTGACTTTGGGCAAGTCACTTAACCCCCATTGCCCTGCAAAAAAAAAAGTTATCTCTCTGTTTATCTGTCTGTCTCTATCCATCCATATCTTCTTGTTATTGTTGGTCCTTTGTTTATGGAGAGGACTAATGACTTCATGAAGGTGATGACTTGTGCATGAATATCTATGTATCTATTTATCCATCATCTACATATCATTTATCTATCCTTATGTATCTCTCTCTCCTTCCTTCCACTCCTCCCTCCTCTCTCTTTCTCTCTGTCTCTTTCTCTGTCTCTATCTCTGTCTCTCAACAAGTTCCCCAATACTAAGTTGAGATACTCTGTGTGCAATCACTGTCTAAATTAAAGGATAATAACTTTTAGAGCTGGAGAGTTTCTTAGAGCCCATCGAGTCCAACCTCCTTACTTTACAGATTAGGAAATTGAAACATTAGTTATTGTTCTTTAATTAATCAATAACTGGAGATTCTAGATTCCTAAGAAGTGAATTGGGCCAACAGACATAAGTCAGGCAAAGGGCTCTAGGAAAATTATAGGAGTGTTTGCTTTCTTCTTAGACAAGTCTGCGATGGCTCCCCTCACCAAGATGGTGCAGGGGAGAGAGAGCTGCCTTGGGAATGAGAAGATCTGTGTTTGAAGCTTGGTTCTGTCATTTCTACCTGTGTGAACTTTGGCAAATCATTTAATCTTCCCAGGACTCTGTTTCTTTACCTGTAAGATGAGGTGGTTGGACAAGACTACTTCTAAAGTCCTTTCCAGATCTAAACCTAAATCCTCTGATCCTTGTGGCTTCCCAGATGAAAGGAACCATCTCTGGTCATGTGTATTGTCTTTAAAATGTAAGCCAGCTAGGTAACACAGTGGATGGAGCACCAAGCCTGGAGTCAGAAAGACTCCTCTTCCTGAATTCAAATATGGCCTCAGACACTTATTAGCTGTATGACCCTGGGCAACTCATTATACCTGTTTGCCTCAGTTTCCTCATCTGTAAAATGATCTGGAGAAGAGAATGGCAACACTCCGGTATCTTTGCTAAGAAAACCCCAAATGGGTCATGGAGAGTCAGACACAAGTGAAACAACTGAACAGCAACAAGTCCCTTGAGGGTAAGGATGGTTTCGGTTTTTATATTTGTAGCCCAGTTTATGGCACATAATGACTGCCTGATAAATGCTTTTTCATTCATTCATTGATCAAGTTGTTCACACATTCCATCATTCATCATTCATTCCTTTGTTGGTGACTTGGTTGGTTCATTTGTTGTTCTTTCATTCAACATGGAAAGCAGCAAGGGGAATCATATAAAATAAGGCTTAAAAGGTAGGTTGGAGAGTTAACTATACTGTAGAGGAGTTTGTATTTGTGATCTTACCCCAGGAGCTACAGGAATCTATAGAAGGGAGAAGCAATGTCATGTAGGTTAAAGCCATCTGTAAGGGGCTAAAATTCTAGCTAGTCTGTCTAAAGTATCTAATGAGTGGTTGCCAATAAATCATAAGCTTTAGCAAGAGTTAGACTTTTAAGCATTTATTTAGGAGAATAAGAATTTGGTGAAGAGAGAAAGAGGCCTAAATTCAACTATCTATCAAAGGGAGAGTGCATTTTGCTCCACTCTCCAGGTCTTTGGTCAGGCAGTCAGCGTGCCATTCTGGCCACTCATCCCTGTGTGACCATAGGCAAATTGCCCCCTCTCTGGGCCTCAGTTGTCTTAGCTGTAAAAGAAGCCAGATGACTTTCAGAGCCCCTTCATCTCTAAACCCCGCGAGTGTTTGGGTAGGGGATGAATGTTGCCAGCCCGGCATCGTAGGGATGTTATTATGGGGGCTGGATGAAAGGTGAGCTGGAGAAGAATAGGACTAGGGCCCATGAGACCAGTTAGGAGAACTGAAGATCATTAGCCTCCCCAATCTGAATCTAATTTAGTAAAGCCCAGCAAAGTGGGGGATGGGGGTGGGGAATGGGAGGGGAAATGGTCCGAGGTTTGTGACTGGAATTCAGTGGCTGATCAGCTGTTGGCCCAAAGGAGGTCCCATTTGCCTGGCCCGGTGGGATCACCAGAGGGACTCCAGCCTATGGAAGGCCAGGACATTCCTCATGTTCTTCAATGATGCGGCATCCATCCAAATGTACTGCATGTTGCTCTTGGAGCCCAAATCTATTCCAGATGTGGGGAGTGAGCACTCCTATCCCTCCACTCAAGCTGGAGCCAAGTGCTGGCGCTCAGGCTGGGCCCCATGACCTTCAGGTGTCCTGAAGCTGATGGGGGTGGGGTCGGAAGCTGCTCCATGGGGTAGGGCCCCACTCTTCCCTTGCCTCTGCTGAGCTAGAGCATCATTAAGGGGAAATCCCAGCCTCCCCTTTGGAGAGCCAGTGGTTAAGACTGCTCAGGTCTCCAGGATCAGCTTCTTAAGGGTTCCTGGGTTCTCCTTTCACACCAGACCAGATCGACAGTCGGAAGGGACCCTCCAGGGAATAGGTTGTCACCTTTCCTTGTATCCCTATACTTAACATGGTGCCTGGCAAATAGTAAGTGCTTAATAAATGCTTGTTGATTAAACATCATAGATTTTTAGGCAGATGTTCAGTTGTGGATGTGTTGAGCTGAAGTTCTAATGGGACTGAAGAATCACAGAAACACCAAGTCTCAGATTTGGAAGGGACATTAGAGGTTCTTTTTTTAAAAAATTAATTAATTTTTAAACATTTTTTTTTAGGTCAGGCAATTGGGGTTAAGTGACTTGCCCAGGGTCACACAGCTAGTAAGTGTTAAGTGTCTGAGGCCGGATTTGAACTCAGGTCCTCCTGACTCCAGGGCCGGTGCTCAATCCACTGTGCCACCTAGCTGCCCCACATTACAGGTTCTTTAGTCTTAACTGCACCTGAACATAATCCACTCTTCATTATCAAATAGTGGTCGTTCAGCTTCTGACTGAAGGACTCTAGTGATGGGGAGCCCAATATGTCCTGAGAGGTAATGCTGGGAGTGAAGTTGGACTCTAGATGGAGATTTTAAAATGCTAGTATGGGGTTGCTAGGTACTAGATACTAGGATTACAGGTAGGGGCTCTATTAGTTATTCTCAGCTTGTGAATTAATGAATCAATAAAGCAAACAAAAAATTAAAACAATCAATAAGAATTTATTACACACCTCAAAATTCCAGTCATTATTCTAGGTGTTAGAGTTACAAAGACAAAAATAAAACAATCCTTGATCTCAAGAAACTGAAATTGTGCTGGAGAAGACAAGATGCACATGAAGAATGATATTTAAAATATATTCAAAGTAAATCCAAGATAAATGTCAATCAGATTGCTTCATTCTTTAACATTGTGATAGATATCTTTTATTTCTATATCACCTACATTTACTCCTGAATTTCTCCCTCTTTCCCTTTCAGAGAGCCACTCCTAATAACAAATAAAAAGAAATAAACTCAAAAAACCCAATCAACACATTGAAAAAAAATCTGACAGTATATGCAATATTCCACACTTGTGGTCCTCTACCTCCAGAAAAGGAGCAGAGTATTCTCTTTTTGGGGAGGGAGACAGGAAGACCTAGATTGGTCTTTATAATTTTACAAAATTCTATTTTGATTGTTTTATTCTTAATTTTTTTTCTGTTTATTTTGTTGTAACTGTTCATGCATGTTTCTTGCCTGGTTCTGCTTACTTCCTTTTTGTTCATGCAAATTATTCCACGCTTCTCCATACTCATCACTTTCATTGTTTCTTAGAGAATAACATTCCATTATACTCATGTTCCACATTTTTAAAAGCTTTTCCCCAGCCAATTGATATCTACTTTCTTTCTGCTGCCCCAAAAGTTCTGCTATGGATATTCTGGTGTATATGGGGTCTTTTGAAGACACAGTAACCTCCTTGGGGTATATGGCTAACAGTGGAATCTTTTGGTCAAAGGCTATAGATATTTTAATCTCTTCATTTGCATAATTACAAATTGCTTTCCAGACTGGTTGTATCAAATAAAATCTCTGCCCGCAGTATACCAGTTTCCCTGTCTTTACACAATTCTTCCAACATTGACATCTTGGTGCATTTCCCAGGTATGAGGTGAAGACTCAGGGCTGTTCTAACTTGCACTCTCTTTTATTGGTGGTTCTGAGCCTTCTTTCATATGGTTGTTAAAGGTTGGCAATTTTTCTTTTGAGAACTATTGTTTCATATTCTTTGACAATGTACTGGGTATCCCCAAAGTCTTAGGTAATCTACTAAAGTTGAAAACTGCACCAAGATTTTGGTATACCCTCTATATTTCTGTTAATTATCTATCTTGGATATCAGAGCCTTATCAGAGCTATAGGATGCAAAAATTTGTTTCAAGTTGACTATTCCCTTCTTATCCTATCTGAATGAATTTTGTTCACACAAAATCTTTTTTATTTTATGTAGGTTGTTTCTTTTTTTACATTTGGCTGAGACCTACCATACTGAAGGAGAAAGAGGATTTTTATATTTTTTATTTTATTTTTTTATTTTTAGTGAGGCAATTGGGGTTAAGTGACTTGCCCAGGGTCACACAGCTAGTAAGTGTTAAGTGTCTGAGGCCGGATTTGAACTCAGGTACTCCTGACTCCAGGGCCAGTGCTCTATCCACTGCGCCACCTAGCTGCCCCGAGAAAGAGTTTATTTAATGTGGTGGGAAGTGGAGTGGAAAGGACAGGGAGCAATACTGGGGTCTGGAACATTGCTAGGGGTCTAGGTATGGGACAGGAAGCAGAGTAGAGGGTGGTCTCTGGGAAGCCTGAGGGCAATGACTCCATGGAAATTGGATTATAAAGGGAGCTTGAAGGCAGAAGATAGCCGTAGGAAGAACGATTGGAGATATCAAAGACAAATATTAAGCATTCTCCAAATTTCATTCTATACCCAGGACTAGACAAGATTGTCTTAGAGCCTAGCCATGTTGGGAAAGAGATGCTAAGCAACATTGGGATTTTAGGTTTTTAATGGGTGGGAACTGAATTTCTTACCACTGAATAAAAATGCAGGTGAGGTGGGAGGGCTATCCTGAGTGGCAGATGTGTATAGGGGGTCATCAACAAACTATAATTCAGCTATTTCTTTATCCACTGACTGAACCACCTAGCTGCCCCATAACATTCATTTTTGTAAGATTTTGAGTTCCAAACTTTTTTTCCTTCCCTTCCCTTTCCCTCTCCTGAAGACAGCAAGCAATCTGATATAGGTTGTACAGAACAACTATGTTAAACATATTTCTACATTAGTCATGTTGTGAGAGAAGAATCAGAACAAAATGGGAAAACCTCGAAAAACAAAATAAAAAAAGTAGAAACAATATGGTTCAATCTGCATTCAGATTCCATAATTCTTTCTCTGGATGTGGAGAGTATTTTCCATCATGAGTCTTTTGGAATTGTCTTGGATCATTGTATTGCTGAGAAGAGCTAAATCTGTCACAGTTGATCATCACACAATGTTGCTGTTACTGTGTGCAGTGTTCTCCTGATTCTTCTCATTTCGTTCAGCATCGGTTCATGTAAATCTTTCCACGTTTTTCTGAAATATTGCTAGTTACTTCTTACAGCACAAGTGTTCTGTTATATTTATATACTAAGACTTATTCAGGCATTCCCCAATGGCTGATTATCCTTTAATTTTAGAGCAGGGCTTCTTAAGCTTTTTCCACTCATGACTGCTTTTTGCCCAAGAAAATTTTATGCTACCCTTGGTATATAGGTATATAAAATAGGCATACATAACCTTTTACTGTTGCCAAATTTTTCATGACCCCCACATTCAGTTATGTTACTCTATATGGGATCATGACCCACAGTTTAAGAATCAGGGCTCTAGAGCATTTTTTAAAATACAACTATGGGGGAAGCTAGGTGGCACAGTGGATAAAGCACTGGTCCTGGATTCAGGAGTACCTGAGTTCAAATCTGACCTCAGACACTTGCTACTTACTAACTGTGTGACCCTGGGCAAGTCACTTAACCCCCATTGCCCCACAAAAAAAAAATCCCCCAAAATAAAATACAACTATGGAGAGCCTTCCTGCTTCTTCTGAAAGTTGCCTATTCATATTCTTTGACCATTTATCAATTACAGAATGGCTTTTTTTATAAAAAAATATTTTGATTCAATTCCCTATATATTTGAGAAATGAGGCCTTTATCAGAGAAACTTTATATATATATATATACATATATATATGTTTTGTTGTTATTGTTATCTATGCTATTTTTTTTAGCAGAATGTGGTTTTCCTGATGATCTTTTTTAATTAGATTTTTGCTTTTGCTTTGTCTGAAATCATGATTGCTACCCCTTCTTCTGTGCCTCTTTTTTGTGAGATAATTTTCCTCATTCTATCTCTTCCTTCCCCCTTCTCCCAGTGTATCCCTCTTTCTCACTCTTATTTTTGGGACATCATCCCAACACAATCAACTCATACCTATGCTTTCTCTAGATTCCTTCTAATCGCCCTAATAATGATAATGTTCTTAGGAGTTACACATATCATCTTCCCATATAGGAATGTGTAAAGAATTAATTGTTATTTGAGGTTTTTATGCCTTGGCGAGCACTGGCCTGGGGCTCAGCAAACTGCACAGTGCTCCACCCACTGGTTGTAGCAGTTACCAGGGCTCTGGCACCTCACGTCATCACCACTCCCTGATGCCTACATGGGCCTGGCAAAATTATAATGATTGGAAGCCTAGTGAGGGCAGTCATGTGACTGTCAGAGCGGCCATCTCATTGGCTGGGTCTGTGTGGGGGTGTTTCTAGGTTTGGGGGAGGAGAATTGGGCATTCTAGGTAGAAGCTGGAAAGGGACAGGCGTTCTGCTGCGTATTTTCAGCTGATTCCTGGGCAGTGGTATTTTTTCAGGTATTATAATTTCCCTCTCCCCATTTTATTTCCTTTCCCTTGATCCTACTGATCCTGGTTGTGTTTTTTTTTTTAAGTTCATTCTTATTAAAATAAATCTTGTTCTGTTTTGAGGGAGGCTGCCAGTCTCCTTCCTTGTCCCAATATTGCGGCGAGCCGCTTAGCTAGCACTCCCCAATTAAAAATTGGTCCCCACAAATGTTTAACTTTATTGAATCCCATATGATTTCTCTTTCATGTTTACCTTTTAATGCTTCTCTTGAGTCTTGTGTTTAAATGTCAAATTTTCTATTCAGCTCTGGTCTTTTCATCAGGAATACTTGAAAGCATGCTATTTCTTTTCTTTTCTTTTTTTTTTTTTTTCCTACCTGATGGATTATACTGTTTTGCTGGGAAGGCCATTATCAGTTGTAATCCTACTTCCTTTGCCTTCTGGAATATCATATTCTAGCCCTTGCCACTTTAACATAGAAACTGCTAAATCTTGTGTAATCCTGACTGTGGCTCCATGATATTTGAATTCTTTCTTTCTCACTGCTTGCAATATTTTCTCCTTACCCTGGGAACTCTGGAATTTGGCTATAATATTCCTAGGAGTTTTCATTTTGAGATTTTTGGGGGAGGTGATTAGTGTGTTCTTTCACTTTTAATTTTATTTGGACCTAAGATGTCAGAGCAGTTTTGCTTTATAATTTCTTGAAATATGATATCTAGACTCTTTTTTCATTATGGCTTTCAGATAGTTCAGCAATTCTTAAATTATCTCTCTTCAATCTACTTACTAGGTCGTTGTTTTTCCACGGAGAGATTTCACATTTTCTTATATTTTTTCATTCTTTTGGTTTTGTTTTATTATTTCTTGATGTCTCATGGAATCATTAGCTTCCATTTGCCTAATTCTAATTTTTAAGGAATTACTTCCTTCAGTGAATTTTTGTACTTCTTTTTTCATTTGGTTAATTTTGCTTTTTTTTTTTAAATTTTTAAAGTCTTTATTGAACTGTTGATGTTGTTCAGTCATTTTTTAGTTTTGTCCAATTCTTCATGATCCCAACTGAGGTTTCCATGGCAAAAATACTGGAGTGGTTTTCCATTTTATTCTCCAGCTCATTTTACAATGAGAAACTAAAGTAAATAGGGTTCAGAGACTTGCCCAGGGTCACACAGCCAGCAAGTGTCTGAGGTCAGACTTAAACTTGTGAAAATTAGTCTTCCTGACTCAAGGCCTGGTGTTAATTTTGCTTTTTAAGGAATTTTTTTCTTTAGTGAATTTTTGTGCCTCTTTTAAAAACCATTCTCTAGTTCTCTTGCATAAGGTATTATTTTCTTCAGTATTTTTGTGCCTTTTAAAAAACCAAGCTGTTCATTTTCTTTTCATAGTCTTCGTTGTTGTTGTTGTTGTTGTTGTTGTTTCGGTCATGGCAACGGGGTTAAGTGACTTGCCCAGGGTCATGCAGCTAGTAAGTGTCAAGTGTCTGAGGCTGGATTTGAACTCAGGTCTTCCTGAATCCAGGGCAAGTGCTTTATCCACTGCACCACCTAGCTGTCCCCTCATAGTTTTCTTGCATCACTCTCATTTCCTTGCCAATTTTTTCTGCTACCAGTATTATCTCTTTCTTTAACTCCTTCAAGAATTCTTGTTGGGACTGTGTCCAATTGGTATTTTTCTCTGGTTTCCTCTGTAGTCTGAAGCTTTGGGTATAACTGTGTTCACATTGTTGTCTTCTAAGTTTGTGTCTTGATCTTCCCTACCACCATGGTAGCTTCTTATGGTCAAGTTCTTTTTTATTGTTTTCTAATTTTCCCAGACTATTTCTTGACTTGGAACTTTATATTAAAGTTGGGATCTGCTTATCTAGGGGTGAGGAGTCACTCTTTTAAGCTTCAGGATTTTTCATGCTAATGTTTTCAGAGTAAGTTCTGGGGGTATCTGCAAATATTCAGTGTTTCCAAAGTGATGTGATCCAGAGAAAGATGCAGTCATCCCTCTCTTGGTCTGTGCTCATGCCCTCCTGACTCCAGGGCTGGTGCTCTATCCATTGTGCCACCTAGCTGCCCCTGGAAGATGTATTCTTGAGAGAACCTAACTCCTTGAATTCTTCAAGGATAGTGAGGTTCTCTCTGTCTCTGTCTCTCTCTGTCTGTCTGGTCTCCTCGGTCTCTCTGTCTCTTCCTCTCTCTGTCTCTGTCTCTCTCATATTTCTCATCAGTCTATAGCTCATCTTTGGTCTTTAGGACCAACCTGGCCTTGTTTTATTCATTCTCTATTACCCACCCTTCCTTCTGGACATGTCTTTTAAACTCTGAGCAGGTTGGTAACTTTCCTGTGAATTCTCAATGATCTCTTTAGATAAGACCACATTTTCTTCTTTATCAGAATTGTTTCCTTTTGTGTCTTCAGAAATTCATCCTTGAGAATGTCTGTCTTGCCTGGGAGCCAATTACCCTTGTAAGATTTTTGGTCATTGGATTTGACCTGTCCATTCTCTGCACCCATTGGAATATTTCTCAAAATATGGGGTGCATGTCAGACTCCACTGGAATGGATGCTTTCCCCAAAGTTTGCATCATTTCTACTTCAGCAACTTGTTTCTCATTTTGAGGGGGAGAATTAGTCCAGAATGGTGGTTTGCCTCATTTCTTCTTCCTCCTTTTGAAGGATAAAATTATCATTAAGGCAAGCCAAGAAATGATTATCTGCTATGATTTTGGCATGGCCAATGCCCTAGCAGATGTTTGGATAATTGAATCCCCCATCAGAGCTCTCTCCCTGCTCCCATGTCAGGCTCAGGATGTGTTTTCTGAGCCACTTTTCTATTTCCTTTTTCTGTCCAGGTTATCTGTAGTACAGATGCTAATGACAATATTATTTCTGTTTCTACCTCTGTTGATACTCTCCCACATGCTTCTCCCCAGTTCCTGGATTTCCTCATGTGAGTAGTTTTGTTTAGTATATAATGTGACATTTGCTCTCCTCCCCTTTAGCCTATTTTGTGTGTCCCATCCTACCAACCATAGCTAACATTTACAAAGCACTTCAAGGTTTGCAAAGTATCTTACATCTCGTTTGATTCTCACAATAAGCCTCAGAGTAAGGGTGTTATTATTATCTCTGTATTACAGATGAGGAAACTGAGGCTTAGAGAGAGCAAGTACCTTGTGCTAGTAATGGTCTGAGGCAGAATTTGAACTTGTGTCTTTCTGACTGACTCAGGTAGTAGGCAGGTCCTCTGGCTCCAGAATCACTGCTTTTTTGTGTCATAAATCAAGTACTGTTCACTGATAAGCATTTTGTCCTGGCATTAACGACATCTCCCTGTTTTTTGTTGCTGTTGTTGAGTCATTTCAGTCGTGTCCAACTTTTTGTGATCTCACTTGGGGTTTTCTTGGCAAAAATACTGGAGTGGTTCACCATTTCCTTCTCCAGCTCATTTTACAGATGAGGAAACTGAGGCAAACAGGGATAATTGACTTGTTCTGGGTCACATAGCTAGTAAGTATCTGAGGCTAGATTCAAACTCAGGTCAGGCCCTGTGCTCTAACCATTGTACAACCTAGCTGCCTCTATACAAAAGGATTGGGTGCTTGTCCAGGATTGCTTTCCTTTTGAGGAATATTTTAAAAACACCTTATTTTTGTATGCATGTTTTGTTTTTATATTATCAAGGATAACATAGAAGGGATTCTTGGATAGGTACAGGTTGGATTAGACCTGGGCACCATGAGCTTTTTAAAAAATATTTTAATAATAGTGTTTCAATATATTTGATTTCCTCTGTAGTCTTGTGTATTTTATTTTATGTATTTAAGAACATGCTTTATAGAAGGGTTCCCTAGGTCTCCCCAGATGGCCAGAGAAATCCAACCTCCCAAAAGGTTAAGAGTTCCTGCACCAGGAGGTCCCTGAGATCCCTCTAGCTCTAAGAGTCTAAGAGACTTGGTAATAGCATGACTCCGAGACCACAGTTCAAGTAAATGTGCCAAAAGAGAGAGGCAGCATGTTGTTCTGGGAAATAGAGAAGGCTGGTTTGTGGAAGTCAGAAGACATGGGGTTCCATCCCATTTGTGACCCTTGGGTGACCTCTTTCCCTTTTCAGGTCTCAGTTTCCTCTTCTGTAAAGACTGGGGGAGTGGAACTGGACTGGATGACCTCTAAGGATCCTTACAGTTCTACGTGGATGATTCTGATGATCCCCAAGGGCTGTGGCATTTGCAAACCTCTGAGTGAGTGACATGGCTGATTGGCTTCTCAATGGCCTGGAGAAACATCCTCCCCAACAGCCTCCTTCTCCTCAGCCTTTGGGCTTCAGGGGCTTATAATTTAAAAAGCCCCTTTGACGCCGGCCATGCCCGGGAACTTCCTTCAGGGATAGAAGCTGAGAGCCCCCATCAGCACTTGGAGCTTTGTTTCCTAATGAAGCCCTAATAAGAGTCTCGACGTGCTGAGGTTAGCTTTTTTTTCACCCCTAGCTTCAACCTAATAGCTTACACATGTTTGATTTTCCTACTCCCTCCTCTGCCGGGCACAGCTGAGCTCCAGGCTTCTCCCCCTCTGGAGGGCTCCCACCAGCCCCCCTCCATTCCTTCACTCACTGGCTTGCCTCCTTCCAGAGAAGCATCAAGCACCCCATGGCATTTTTCATCTATTGAAAGTTAGGTCCTGGGTCACTGAAAATCCAACTGGAAAAGGAATTGAAACATTCATGTGGGATATCATAGGAAGCCAGCAGGTAGGCCTGGGGCTCATGGATTATAACATCTTTGATTTTGGATCCAAAAGGACTCAAATCTACCCCCTCAGCTTACAGAGGAGAAATGTGAGACCCAGGGAAGTTGTGACTTGTTCACAGGTTCAACAATCACAGAATCAGAATTTGAGAAATGGAAGGCCCTGGAGTGTCCATCTCATCCAACCCAAACACAAAAGAAATCCTTACTGTGACATACCAAAATGATTCATTTTTTTTTCAGTTGGCACACGTTTAGTTTCTTCCCTACCATTGGAAAAAAGAAAAAGAAAAACAAAACTACTATAAGCAACATGTCTAGGCAAGCAGAGCATTAGTCAGTCATGTTTGAAAATGTGTGCCTCATTCTGCATGTCAAGACCCTCCCCACTCTGCCAGGAGGTGGGCATCGGTCCCCTGGAATTGTGCTTGGTCATCTCAATGATCAGAGGTTTAAGCCTTTGTAAGCTGTTTTCCCTTTACAATATTGTAATTTTATGGCTTGTTATAGTTCTATATGCTTGCCTCATCATCAGTTCTTCTAATTCCTCACGTATTTTTCTGAAGCCATCCCTTTGTACATTTCTGACAGCACAGAAATATTCTATCATGTTCATAAACCATCATTTTTCAGCCATTCCCCAAATGATGGGCACCCCTTTGGTCTCCAATTCTTTGCCTCCACAAAAGTTGCTGCTTTACATATTTTGTAAATATGGGCTTATTTGTCCTCTCTTTAAAAACTTTCATATTTAAGCCTAGGAGTGGCATCACTAGATCAAAGAGTACACATAGTTTAGTAATTTTTGGAGCAGAATTTCAAATTGCTGTCCATAATGGTTGAACCAATTCACAGCACACTAAAAGTAGATCAACATGTCTGTTTTCCTATAGCCCCTCCGATATTTGCCATTTTCCTTTATTTTTCCCTCTCTAGGCTTAACTTGGGAATCTCTCTACCATGCCCCTGAAACCTCTTCATCTTAGAAGCTCCCTCTGGCCCTAGAATTCATGCATTGAAAGTATTCTCCCTTCAGCCTTACCATCTTGGATGGTTCTGTCCAGAATCTTTACTTAAGGAGGATACCCAGACTATCCATGTCTCATGCCTTTTCAAGCTATATTCTACCACACTTGTGTGGGTTGTCTATTCCCCTCCTTTTAAACTTCCATCTTTGTTGTAACATACAGTTTTACTGTGGGAGTTCAGGTGTCAGGCTCCTCTAAGTTATTGCCCTGGTACCTAGAAGGGACAGTGTCAGGCCAAATGGTATGGCCTCATGGTGCCATTTTGTTGGGAGTTTTGTAATTGATGACTTCCTACTCAGTGAAGGAGTGTGAGTAGCCATGTCCACCCCGGATCCCAGGAGCTAGAGGAGCCTGAGCCCACAACTGCTGAAAGGGAGAAGAGGGAAAATCTCAGAACTTATCCACATCAACGGTTTTCTGGGGGCAGCTAGTGGTACAATGTAATAAAGCACTGGCCTTGGATTCAGGAGGACCTGAGTTCAAATCCGGCCTCAGACACTTGACACTAACTAGCTGTATGACCCTGGGCTAGTCACATCATCTATTTTCTATTCCCACCTCTCCCAGCTTGTACTTTGGCAGTGAATTTTTGGAAGCCAAGTGTAAGACTTTACATTTATCTCTGTTAAATTTAATCTTTGTTTTGTGGGTTACAGAACTGGACGCAAAATTCTAGCTGCGGCCTCCAAATTCAATATTCTTTCCAAGTCCATGCAGGTGGATGTTGACTGGGACCCCGAACTGGACAGGAGAAAGGCAATGGGCTGGACTGTATTTGGAACATTGCATACAACTTCAATATTCCCAAATAATCCCTTGAAATCTCACACTTTAGATTAAAATCTCACATCCCTTGAAATCTCACAAATTAGATTAAAAACATTTAAATCTTTTTATTGTTACTTTTGTTTTATATCACATACACTTTTTTTTTAGTGATGAAATAGGGGTTAAGTGACTTGCCCAGGGTCACACAGCTAGTAGTAAGTGTGAAGTGTCTGAGGCCAGATTTGAACTCAGGTACTCCTGACTCCAGGGCCGGTGCTCTATCCACTGTGCCATCTAGCTGCCCCATCACATACACTTCTGAACATATTCCTTTTCCCTTTCCTATCCAATCAATCAATCAATCAATCAATCTGTCAACAAGAATTTTTAATGCACCTACTATGTATCAAGTCCTATGTCAGTTGCTGGAAATATAAATACAAAGAATGAAACAAACTCTACTCTCAAAGAGATTACATTCTATCAGGGGAGATACCATATACTCATGTAAAGATAAATAGAAAAGCAAAGATGCTAAATATAAGCTAGTAGTAGAGAGCACTAGCAATTAGGCAACCACATATAAGGTGGCACTTGGAGGTAAGGGGGGGAGGGCATACATTTCAGGCCTGGTGGACAGTTTATATGAAAGGCATAGAAACAGGAAATGCAGTCCTGTGGGTGGAGAACAGAGAGGAGACCCGTTGGGCCGGATCAAACATTGCAGACCTTACACAGAAAGTCAGCCCTTGTTACAAAGATTAAAAAAGAAAGAGAATCAAAGGAGTTAAAAACTAAATAAAAATATCCCACATGTCTGATAGTATATGAAATGTGCCACATTCATAGTCCCTACCTTGGCAAAGAATGGGGAAAGATGTGTTTCTGTAGCCTTTGTAACGGCCAGCTTTGGTCATTATAAAAATCCAGTGTTTAGTTTCAAAATCCCTATCTTATTTTTAACATTAATAGTGTCCTGGGAAAGGTGTGTAAACTCAACAATGCCAATGTAGCAATACTGGACTAACACACACCAGGAGTTTGGGTTCCCAGAGTTAAGCTGGCTACATCTCTCCTCCAGGGTTCTAGGCTACCTCTGAGGGTTTGGGGGGATCTTTCCCAAATGTTATTGGCTCCATTCTGGAGTGTTTCTACCCACTGTTAAGTGACAGGGAGTGATTAGTGACCCAGTTCCATTTCACCAATTAGTACCAATAATTTTTACAAAGGGATGTCTATTGTGAGGACACTGTGGGGAGAGAAGTAAAAGCTTCCCCTATTCCCTCTACCCCTAGGGTCACACTTGGTTTCTGGGGAGAATGCACTCAAACCTAAAACAGTTTTGGCCTAGGAGTGGTACCACCAAGTGGGTTTCTAAAGGTAGCCTAGCACCTGGATGAGTCTGCATTCCAGTTCCTACAGGACAGAGTCCCTCAGGAGTCCTACATCTAGGATGGCTGGCTGCAAAGCTTTGGGGGTTGGTCTGCCAGCAGGACCAATGGTTCGGGCTACACCAAGATCCCAGCTTGAGAGTTGGAAATTGCTGTCAAGTCTAATCCCTTCATTTGATTTATGAGAGTATTGAAACACAGAGAGATGATAGAGCCAGGAAGAATGGGAGGCAAGCCATGTCTTCCAACTCCAAAGCCAGTGCTCTTAAGTCCTCAGAGCGATAGGGATTCTATTCTTGGGTTCTAGGCAGGAAGCACTTTTCAAGCTAAAGGTCCCTGGGTGGTTGAGACAGTCCTCAGTACTGGTGCCCCAGTGTCTCCATCCCATAGGTTATGGAGGCCCTTGGAGAAGATGCTCTCAAAGCTGCAAGCTGGGCAAAACTAGTAAGGAAGTGGGTGTTGTTGGGACATGGTAAGCTTGGTGAAGGCCACTGATTTTAGAAGTCATTCACTTTCAGTGACTTTTAGTTCAACAAACATTTATTAACTCCCTACTCTATGTTAGGCCCTTTTCTGGAGCTGAAGATACAGAGATGAAAAACAAGGAACGCTTGCCCTCAATCAGCTTACAATTTAATTAAGTCAAAGAGAAACATATAGATATAACTGTAGGACAAGACTAGAAATGATTTCATGCACTGATGAGGTCAAAAAGAGGGACAAGAGGTGAAGAAAGAAGGGAGGTGGGCAGGAGGAATACTTTCTTAGTCTTTTGAAATTATGACCAGTCATCACATTTCTCAGAGTTCTGAAACCTCTCAACATTGTTTTCTTTTAAATGATCATGGTTATTGACCAGTAAACATTCTGGGAAGGAGGATGGCAATGGAATTCTTTTTCCAGTATTCAGTTAGGGTTACCTAAGTCACCTGGCTTCCCAACTTCTAGCAGAGAGGAAGGAGAGAGAGAGAGAGAGAGAGAGAGAGAGAGAGAGAGAGAGAGAGAGAGAATGATGCCAGCTCCCCCTTCTGCCCTCCAGAAGAGAACATCTCTACCTCTTATCCAGAAGGGATAAAGGACCATAGAGGAAGTGAAGGGTGAAAGTACTACATGATATTCTGTCCTCCAGGAGAAAGGAAGAATCAGGTCAAGAAGGTCCTACCTTTATTAACGTGGTATAATAGGAAGAAGAAGTTGGAAGATCCTACTCATGTGTTAACCAGATGAAGAAAGTTTGGAGAAGGGACCAGATCCTTCAGAAGACTATTTTTGGGGCAGCTAGGTGGTGCAGTAGATAAACACTGGCCCTGGATTCAGGAGGACCTGAGTTCAAATCCAGCTTCAGACACTTGACACTTACTAGCTGTATGACCCTGGCCAAGTCACTTAACCCTCATTGCCCCACAAACAAAAGACTATTTTTAAATTCAATCTCCCACTGCTATTGTGGTTATGATGTCAGTTCTTAGTCATGCCACTTCTTGCTAGCATCCAAGCCTGCTCACCTCTGTTTTTTTGGTGGTTGGAGACAATACTGCTCTTTCTACATTGCAAGCTCAGCCACATCTGAAGCTCAGTGGGAGTATTCTTCCTTTCCCAAAGGATATGCCAATTTGAAATCAAATCATACTCTGTTCATTCCAGGAAGCTGCCTCTTCAATCCATTCACTTGATTCCTCAGGACTCACTCTTTTGATTGTAGCCAAATGGAGAGTCTTTATGTCCTACCCACTTCATTCGAAATAGTGAGAAGGTAAGAGCGGGAGTCAGCTGTTCATTCTGACAGTGGCGTGGATGGCTAATCATACAGACTCCTGAAAGAACATGGTTTTGGCAGCTGTGGACTGGAAAGTGAATGACTGGCAGAAGGGAGACCCCTTAGCAGGCCATTACAGTAGACCAAGTGAGAGATTACAAAAAGTGGTGGGATTGAGAGAAGAAAGAAGACAGATGTAAGAGATATCACTCATGTAGAATCCTTGGCTCTGGGGATGAGAGCACATTGAATCCATCTTCCACTTGACAGTTTTTTGAATACTTGTAGACAACTATAATGTCCCCCCACCCCCACCCCCCCCGTCCAGGTCTTCTCTCCTTGGTGCTAAATATTACTCTGTTCTTCAGTGATGCTTGTATGGTGTGGTGTCGAGACCTGTTTCCATTCTATTCACACTCTTCCTCCTTAAAATGTGCTCCCTGGAGTTGAGCACAAAGCTCTAGATGGGGTCTGGCCAGGACATAGAACAGCAGGACTCACAGTCTGCCTCTCCTAATGTCCCTAGCTGAGTATTCATTTTTGAGGCAGTGGGGAGGATCATTCAGTGATAAGCCTGGGTACTTTAGAGGAGCATAACAAGTTAAGAGCCCCAGAATCTAGATCAATAAAGATTAATTACCTGTTTATACACAAGATTGTCCTTAAGGGTGGCTAAAGGAGGTAGGCATCTATTAGAATGATCTCAGCCAATGAACAGCAAGTTAATCAGTCGATCAACTACAATACTATATATTTCAGGCACTGTGCTAAACGTTGGGGATATAAAGCTAAAACCACAGTCACCGCTGAGGGAGCTCAGTTTGATGGGGGAAATAACAAGAAAACAGCAATGTCCAATCAAGATACAGACACAGAATATTCTAATGATCCTGAAAATCTGCACCAGGTCACCAGTGCTGGAAATTCCATCTTTGGGATCTCTTCCCCTTAGCTGAAGGCTCTCATCTGCAGTGTCTATGGCTCAGCATCTTCAAAGCTGTGGAGAGGCCTATTGTTATGGAAGTAACTGGCTACAATAAACCTCACATACAAATTAGCAGAGTTCATACAGGTGGTTGGCAGTCATACCTACCTAGAAACAGCAAGGGTTCTACTTTAAACAAGTACTCTGGAGAATCTTCCAGTGCTGGAGATCTGATAGACCATTTTTCAACTTTTTGGAGTGTTGTTTTTAACATTTTATTTTGAACTTAATAAATATAAAATATGATTATTTCAATATTCATATAAACACAAGACAGGGATTATGTATGAAGCTGTGAATTTTTGTCATGTACAACTTGTCTGTCTTTCTGATAAATCTGTATTTTGCGGGGTATAATTCATTGTGTTTTTTTTTTTTGGGAGGTTGGAGACAATTGCCCCACAAACGGGACAATGAGGGTTAAGTGACTTGCCCAAGGTCACACAGCTAGTAAGTGTTAAGTGTCTGAGGCTGGATTTGAACTCAGGTCCCCCTGAATCCAGGGCCAGTGCTTTATCCACTGTGCCACCTAGCTGCCCCAGGGGGTATAATTCAAATGTAACTAGTAGTTCTAACATTGTCCCATTTATCTGCATTCCCTTCTGAACTTCCTTCTGACTTTTTCTATTTAATTTTTGGAATAATTAATGGACTCCTTTCTTTTCTTTCTTTTATTAGTATCAGTATTACACCCCCCCCCTCCATTTCTCTCTCTTAACTCTCCGTCTCCCAGAAGGAAGTCCTCCTTGATAACAAACAAGCCACAAATTCAGACTTGGTTATGTCAATTACACTCTGTACTTTCTAATACTGTTTCTAACAGTAGTGAATATGATGCAGGTAGATATTGCCATGAAAATAAAATAAATTAAACAATATTTTTTTAAAAAAGAGTACATTTGAATGACTTGACTATTCTCAACAATATAATGATTCAAGACAATCCCAAACGACTCATGGTGAAGCAGACTATCCACCTCCAGAGAAAGAACTGATATTGATGGAACATAGACTGAAGCAGACTATTTTTCACTTTCTTTCATTTTTTTCTTTTAATCAAGTTTTCTTGTACAAAATGACTAATATATTTACATAATCATACATGCATAACCCATATCTGATTGTTTGACACCTCAGGGAGGGGGGGAGGGGAGGGAGAGAAAGAGGGATAAAAATTGGAACCCAAAACTATAAATAAAAAAGTTTATTATTAAAAAAAATAAAAAAGAGTACATTTGGCTAGTTATTGCCACTGACCTCTCTACTTCCTTTGTCCCAGAGAGCAGCTATACCCTGTTAACATTTTTTTTAGTCAAGACACAATATATTGGCCCCTCAGGTTTGAGTGATCCCTGCCTCTTCTGATTTATGGAGTTTATATTAAGTGAAAAATTAAGAATGCAATCACAATAACTCAAAGTCCCTACTTAAGAAAATTCCCAACATTTAGGCAGAGGATCTTAAGTTAAATTCTTATTTATCTCTAGGTTACCTTTGGCTTCTTTGTGGTTAAGGAAAAATTCAGGTCACTGGAAACATGTGGGTAAAAAATGGAGCAGATTATGTAATGGTGTCCTTTTATGGATTGTCAATTGGAGGGAAAGTTGAAGAAAGAGCAGACCTTTTCTTGGAACTTCCTTTAGTCCTTGAAGAGGTTGTTACAACTGGTGAATTCAGCCTGAATCTGGCACTCCAAGATGCCTGGGGGGTGGACAGCCCTCCTAAATCTCTTATTTCTCTGCGACAGCTCAGTTCTTCTCCTTTCTCTCTTTTCCTGTTGCCTCTGTGCTATTGATTCTTTCTGGCTTAGCTAATGAGGTCCCTATTTCCTCTGTTACTCTTCAATTCTCTCTCTCTCTCCCTCTCCCTCTCCCTCTCCCTCTCCCTCCCTCCCTCCTCCTCTTCTTCCTCCTCTCCCCCAATCATTTGTTCATATGATTATGCATAACTTTTCTATTGGAAAATGGCTCTGAGTTCAAATCCAGCCACAAACACTAGCTGTCTGAATCTAAGTAAGTCACTTAACTGCCTCAGTGCCCAATCTATGCATTGAATACTAAACCAGTAAATACTTACTATCAACTGAGGGGATATGGAATGTACACAAATAATTATTATTTGATCTTAGATTTAGATCTGGGAAGGACCTTAGAGGTCTTTTAGTCTACTACCTTCTTCCCTCACTTTTACAGAGGAAAGAACTGAAACAGGAGAAGTCAAGTAAGACCCACCCAAGATCAGTCAGGATTGACACCCAAGGCCCCTGAGTCTAAATCAAACACCTTTTCTACTTTACTACTTACTGTGTGGAGTCCCTTGATTTGAAGTCAGTAGGGTAATGAGGGATGCAATGAGCCAAAGAACTGAAGAAAACTTGAAGGAGAAAGAATTTACCTGGAGCTTTATGGGTAGTAAGGGGTAGGGCAGCGGCAGGGGCAGGGGCCTCAGACAGGCCAGTCACTGCTCTGTCTACCCTTCACATGGCTAATCCTGAGTTCCGACACTCTGGGACTAAACTAGCCACCTACACTTAAAAAAAATCTGGCCCTAATTTTGTTTCCCCAATTAAGGAAACAAACCGACTGTTGAAACAAAACTAATTAGCTCTGAGCCTTCTCTCTGCCTGGCTGCTTTTGCCCTGGGACAGTGTTTTATAGACTCCTTATGGCCCCTAACACTGCCCCCCATCCCCCAACCCCAAACCAGGAGTTTATAATGGAAACACTGACAAGCTTAGCCCCACTTTGGCTATAATGGAACCCACTCTACAAGTGGTTAATTACCGCCAGCATAAAACACAGCCAGCCCTGGGTGGGAGGCAAGGGGAAGGGGGTGTCCTTGAGAGCTGGCACTTTGGGTGTCAGAAGGTGATGGTGTCGACAGAAAACCATTTTATGTCAATTTTATAAGGTTTACTAGAAGCTCCAAGGTTGGGTCTTGCAGGGCTTTCAATAACGACCTGTATGTTGCCAACAAAACTCAGTAGGAGGAAATAGCACAAGGAATTCTATTCAAAAGGACTATAGAAGAGAAAATATTTGATTCCAGCTACTAAAACACACAGGAATTTTGTGGGGGAAAGTGCAAAACACTCTTTATAGAAAAACAAGATAGCAATGATTGGCCATCTGGGGTGAGGGACAGTGAGGCATTAAGGATAATATGGCACCTATGAACCTGGGGCATTGGAAGGATGGGGCCCATCTCCACAGAAACAGGGAAGTTGGGAAGCTTTGGGGGGCAAGATAACGAGGTTTAGAGGGGCAGTTAGGTGGTGCAGTGGATAAAGCACTGGCCTTGGATTCAGGAGGACCTGAGTTCAAATCCAGCCTCAGATACTTGACGTGTACTAGCTGTGTGATCCTGGGCAAGTAACTTAACCCTCATTGCCCTGCAAAAACAAACAAAAAACCAAACAAACAAAAGACTATGAGGTTTATTTTGGACATGTTGAGTTTGAAAAGAAAGAAAGACTGGTAAAACAGGAAGTTACTGCATCATGATCTTCCTTCTTCTCAAGCTTTATGACCCCATCCCAGGGGAGTTCCTCTTTAGCCAAATCTTCTTGATCTGCTCTGACTCCAGGTGGTGATCTCCCTGGCAATGGCTGTCTGGTGTACCAGAGCCTAGGCCCACAAGTGTAGGTGCCCCAAGGTCCCTTCCCATGAATCCTTTGAGGACAGGGACTCCCATTTTGTCTTCATATTTCCATCACCTACCAACACGGTCCTGGCACATGTTAGGCTTTGAATAAATGTTTGTTGATCACCCCAGAAGACCTTGTATCTTGAATCTATCTCTATTCTGAAACAGAATTTGTCTGGGAAAAAAAAAAAGATTTGAGCGACTGCTTCAGGTTGCTTGACCCAGTATCAAAATTGCTGGGTTCAACCCTCAACTGCTTGACTTTGGGAAATCTTCCCATGCCTGTTTCTTCAGATGTAACATAACTCTTTTCAGGGGTATTAGATAATTCTGATAAGGACTTTTAAAAATCTCTATTTAAATAAAACCTCTGGCTATTTTGCATGATGTTCCAGTACAGTGATTTACAGGTATTGATTGACATATATTATCTAAGGGCATGTATAGGAGCCACTCATTTGTTTTGTGACTTTGGACAAGTTTATCCCTGTCCCTGAGGAGGAGATCTTTTAGGTCAATTTCATTCTGTGATCATTATATTCTCCATTTTACAGATATGGAAACTGAGGCCCAGAGGAGTTTCATCCTTCAACCAAGGGCTAAAGTAAAGTAGGTTCTTCCTAAGGTCTACAGCAGTAGTAATAGTAGCAGTAGTAGTAATAGTAGTAGCAGTAGTAGTAATAGTAGTAGCAGTAGTAACAGTAGCAGTAGTAGTAATAGTAGTAGCAGTAGTAACAGTAGCAGTAGTAGTAATAGTAGTAGCAGTAGTAACAGTAGCAGAAGCAGCAGCAGTAGTAGTGTAGTAGTGGTAATAGTAGTACTAGTAGTGGTGGTAGTAGTAGACTTAGGAGTACCTGGAACAAGACCACCAGAAATTGATAGATAAATGAAAGAAGATGTTACCACGTAATAGTCATGATGATGATGGAGGCTGGTATTTAATTTCCAGAGGTAATGTGGCCTATCTCAAAGACAATTCAAATGTCGTTTAGGAAGACCGAATTTCTACCCTTCCTGTGGACCTCACTAAGCTGCAAGTGTCTCTGGGTCTCTCTGAGCCAGTTTTCTTCTTTGCCCAATGGGGATAAGATCACCTGTACTGGACTGAACAGAATTGTTCTGAGGCTCTGGTGAGATGGGTTGGCCAGAACACTTGTAAACCTTCACAAAGTTGTACACGTCAGCTGTTCTTACTCTTTTTTTTTTAAACTTCTCCATGTCTCCTTCTTTTTCTTTCTCTGCATCTCAGTCTCATTTCCTCCCCTCTTAGGCCTGTTCTGTCCTCCTCCATCCTTAGTCACGTATTACTGACCTCGCATCCATAAATTCCTCTTAAAAACCTATATTTACAGCCTTATATTCCAGGCCCCCAGCCTGAAGAGCCCCACGAGGAGACTTGTAAAACATTTTAAGGTCCTCTTTATAGGTTCATCTTATTGACACGTGTGGCAACAAAAGAGAGCAGGAAGCTCTGGAGTGGGGCTGCTTCTGGGTGTTTCCCGTGAAAGAGGGTGGGATAGCATCCACTTAAAGAACCTCAGCTCACAGGGTTTTCTTGACCTAATTCTTTTTTGTTGTTGTTGTTGGAGGGGGTGTGGGGAAGGGGAGGCTGGTTCTTTCTTCTAGCTTTGGGCTGTGATAGAGAGTTAACAAAGTCCTGGCCACTGTCAGCAGCACAAGGAGAGAGGACAAGTGGGGGTTTAATGTTGTCCTAAATCTGGTTTCTTCTAAACATCTATGGAGACAGTGTTAGGCAATAGAAAGAGCACGAGAAGAGGATGAGGAAGAGCCCAGGAGGCCTGGGTTCTTGGCTCTGTGGTCTCGGATAAGTAACAACCTCTCTGGGCTTTGGTTACCTGGTTTATAAAATGATGGCCATGGTGGGCATTACAGACTTCTTTCTAGTTCTGACATTTTATGTTATTAAAACTTTTTTTAAAACAAAACAAAACAAAAAAACCAAAAAGACCCTTTTAAAAAATTATAATGATAGGGGGCACGGCTAGGTGGCGCAGTGGATAAAGCACTGGCCCTGGATTCAGGAGGACCTGAGTTCAAATCTAACCCCAGACACTTAACACTTACTAGCTGTGTGACCCTGGGCAAGTCACTTAACCCTCATTGCCCCACCCCTCCCCCCAAAAAAATAATGATAGGGTTGCTAAGCAGCTTGGTGGGTAGAAGGCTTGACGTGGAATCAGAAAGACCTGTGTTAAAATCCAGTTTCAGACCCTTATTGGCTGTGTGATCCTGTGGTCACCAGCATCCTCTCATTCCCTTGGGCTTATAATTTAGGTGTCATCCTTGACTTCTCACTCTCCCTCACCCGACACAGACCATCATTTGCCCCTATCTCCTTAGTTCTTGGATTCACCCCCTTCCTCTATTCCTATAGCTTCCACCCTTAGTTCAGGACTTTACTAGCTCTTTTTTGGACTGCGGCAAAGGCTCCTATTTTGGTTGCCTTGTCTCAAGTTTCTCCCCCTTGAATTCTCCACCAGTGTGCCAAACTAATTTTCTTAAAATGCAGGACTGACCATGTCACTCCCCGCCTTCAAAAACTCCACTGGTTCCCCCTTACTTTCAGGATCAAATCTAAAGTGCTTTGTTTGGCATTTAAAGCTCTTCACAACCTGGCTCCTTCCTGCCTTTCCATTCTTCTTACCCTTCACTCTCCTCCCCTCATCATGAAATCTAATCATCCAGGCTTACTTGCTGAGTTTGTACACATGGCTACTGGACCTTTCATCTCTGTGCCTGGAATGAACTCACTCCTCATCTCTGCCTCTTAGAATTCCTGGTTTCCATTAATATTTTTCTCAAGAATCACTTTCGACATCAAGTCCTTTGCTTATGCCTCCAGGATTGGTGCTTCCCCTCCCCAAACTAGCTTGTATTAATTTCTTTTTATTTTGTGTGTTTATAGAAATGCATGTTATCTCCTCCATTAGAATGTTAAGTTCTCTGGGGTCAACAAAGACCTATGTCAGTTGGTTGGTCCACAGGCATTTTTAAAGACTTTCTATGTGCCCAAGTACTATGCTAAGCCCTGGGGATACAGAAGGTAAAAACAGCCTTTACCCTCAAGGAGCTCACAATTAATTGAATGGGGAACATTAGATGAAAACAAATATGTGCATAATAGATCTGTGCAGGTTAAATTGGAAGCAATCTCAGAGGAAAGACATTGGTATACATGGGGACCATGGAAAAACTTCTTACAGAAGGTGGCATTTTTTTGTCTTGGTACACAGAGCACAATGTTGGGCACATAGTAGATGCTTTTTGATGTTTGTAGACTGGCTTTAAAGGATGGTATTAATTGAAAGAATAGGAAGAGGAAAGCAGGAATGTGGGTCTGTTCACTTTCTATTCCTTCTCTTTTGGAAATGTCATTTATTCCCATGATTTCAGCTATGACCTCCATGCAGATGCTGTTCAAGTATATATTTCCAGCCCTTACCTTTCTCTTGAGCTTCAGATACACATCTTCAATGGTCAGAACTGTGTCTCCATTTGGATCTCCACAGGCACTATATACAAAGCCAAGCTTATAATCTCTTTCTTGTGGCTTCACTATTTATATCATTGTCACCATCTGTCAATTGGTCTCTCATGTGGTCTTACCATAAAATCATACAATTTCAGAAGTTGGATGGAACCTCAGAGCTCAACCAGTCTACAATGTACATGAATCCCTGCTACAAGGTGCCTCCTAAGTGGTTATCCTGCCTCTTCTTGAGGACCTTCTATGCTGGGGAGCTCACCACCCCTGAGATTCCATTCCAGTTTTAGACTTCTCATCCTGAGGAAGATTTTCCTTACATCAAATGGAAATCCGCCCCTCTATAAAATCTACCCTTTGTTTTGAAATATAGCTTTTAAGGGTCTTTCTTTGTACCCCTAGAACACAGTGCAGTACTTGGCATATAGCAAGTGCCTAATAAAGCTTGTTGACTTGACTCAACATGGTATGTGGCAAGCATTAAATGCTTAATAAATGTTTGTTGACTTGTCTGCCATGTGCAAAAGAGATTAGATTAGCCATCTCATTTTGGGAGGGGTTCTAGCACCTGGAGTTCTTGACAGCTTTGCCAGTGGAACCTGCTCTCTGGAAACACTGTCCACCTGAGAGAAGTGTCTAGTGTAGACTTGCCATGCAAGGACCTGTCCAAGTTCAGAGTTAGCCCCATGCCAGGTTGCTGGTGGGTTGATGGATTTCTTGGCTGCAGTAATTCTCAAAGGCCATACACCAAGTCCTAGCAGGGCTTCCATCTGTATTGTTGGGCGGAGGGGCCAGTTCACACATCCTTGAGGTGTTGATGTATGGAAGAATTCTTGTTATTGTTAATATTATTGTAGGGAAGTGAACACATTCTGGGCTGGACTCTTCTGGGCATTGTGGAATGTGCTATGTGGGTGGCCAGGCAGCCAACCTATCACTTCTCTTCTCCTGCTTTGCTCTCCCCCCCAAAATTCTTTCCCCTCCCGAGAAGTAGAGGCAAAACTCTCTCCTCTGGGGCCGCCTGTTGACACATTTATAGCATCATAAAGTAATAGAATCATAGACTCCATGATTCTATGACTATCATTCTGAGCTGGGAGGAGCCAATGAGTCAGTCCATCATAATCAACCTTGACCTAACTCATGAATTCCATCCCTAGGGAAGGGGGGGGGCAAGCATTTATTAAACACCTACTATGTGTCAGGTACTGTGCTAAGCACTTCACAAAGATTATCTCATTTGAGCTTCACAACAGCTCTGGGAGGTAGGTGCTGTTATCACCCCCATTTTACAGTTGAGAAAACTGAGTCAGACTAATTGACAAGGTTAAGCAACTTGCCCAGGGTCATGCAGCCAGTAAATGTCTGAGGCTGGATTGGAATTCAGGTCTTTCTGACTCTGGGGCCAATGCTTTATTTACTTCACCACCTAGCTGCTTCCTTCTCATAATCTGGTATCCTGGATAAGTAAGTCCAGAGGACAGGGGGCTCACTACCTCACAAAATATCCCATTCCACAGTGGAACAGCTCTGATTCTTACCAAGCTCTTTCCTTAGATCAGATGCTTAAGCCACAAGCATTTATAAAATGCTAATTAAGTGTTATACAATATGCAAAGAATGGCAAAAAGAATTCTCCATTTGACACTGTGGATACTCAAACTTGATGTTGTTCCGTCATTTTCAGTTGTGCCTAACTCTTTGTGACACCATTTTGGGGTCTTCTTGGCAAAGATACTGGAGTAGCTTGCCATTTCCTTCTCTAGTTCATTTTTAGAGATGAAGAACTGAGGCAAACAGGGTTAAGTGACTTGCCCAGGGTCACCTAGCAAATAAGTGTCTGAGGCCAAATTTGAACTCAGGTCTTTCTGACTCCAGGTCCTATGCTCTATCCACTGTAGCGCCATCTAGCAGCTTGACAGATGTACATAGGAAGCTTTCTTCCCAACTCTCCATTTTCAGTTTAAACCCCACTCTCTTCCTTTCACAGAGGAGGAAATTCTGGCTACTTGACCAACCCATCTTGACAATGTCCTTGGCTCCTGCTTTTGTTGATTTCCTTCTGCATTCCATGGAGCTGCCTGCTCACAGCCAAAATTCTCCTCTCCATTGCCCACTATGCACTGCTCTTCTTTGGGTCTTTGGAGATAGGGGTGCACCACTGCTGGATGACATAGAGCAACATCTGTAAAATATTAGTAGTTGGGATAGTAAAATTTTAATTCTCCCTGGTACTCACCCACAACAAAACCAGGGTCAAGCTTGGTGCTCCAGTTCTACCCCCTCCACTGCTCCCCTTTCCCTTCCCCCCTTGAAAAGACTGGGAAAAAACTTTGGATCATTTGAATAACTGTCAACTAGACTCATAGTTGTTATCTAATTTGAAGGAAGGATGGTGGAGGAAATTAGAGGCTCTATCTGTGAGAAGAGCAAACACCAATAGGAGGTATGCTCCGCCCCCCCGCCCCGAGACATGTATAATAATACATGAGAAATGACATTAGACTGTAAAGTCACCCAACCCCAAATGGGGGATGGAGACTGACATGGAAGTTGTAAGAGGTAGAGTATTTTTACCCATGAAAGACTAGAGGAAAGCTTAATAGGGAAGAACACTGGTCTGGGCTTCGATTAATTAGTGTCTTTTAAGTGCCTAGGGCGGCTTGGTGGCAAAATGGATAGAGTGCTGGGCCTAGAATCAGGAAGACACTTCTTCCTAAGTTCAAATCAGGTCTCAGATACTTCCTAGCTGTGTGATCCTAGGCAAGTCACTTAACCCTGTTTGGATCAGTTTCTTCATCTATAAAAGGAGCTGAAGAAGGAAATGGGAAAGCATTATAGTATCTTTGCCAAGAAAATGTCAAATGGGGTCACGAGGAATCGGACATGACTGAAAAAACAACTGAACAACAACAAAATTAAGTGCCTACTGTGTCCCAGGAACTGTGTGAAGGGCTGGGATATAAATACAAACCATAAAACTATTTTGATTGGTAACAGAATGTACCATGCTGGGAACTCTGAAGACCTCTTCTTCTTTGGAATATGTGATGGAGATCTGGTTCCCTAGGAAAAGGAATGATTAACACCATATGTGAGGAGCTGAGAATCACAAGATGGAGGATGTGGCATTGGGCAGAATGGCAGAAGAAGTCCAACTTCATTTGCTGGGGAACTATGGAAAGAGTTCAATGGGATTATGGAATGATGCACAGGATGTAAGGGGAGACATGAGGGTCGATGGTGACCCTGTCATCTGCCAGGAGTCACAGAGATCAACACACCAACCAAATGAGCCACTAGACACAGATGGACACAATGATGTTGAGAAGCAACCATGGAATCAGGTGAGAAGAGACATGTGCTAAGGAGCCCCACTAGACATTGAATCTTGTAGGAGTTTACCTAGAACCTCTGTTATTTAGGCTCCAGAGGTGGGTGCTCAGCTCTCTCCTCTGGGAAGCATTGCTCAGACTTGAGTTTCATTATTGTAAACTTTTATGATTTCTGCAAAAGTCCTATCAATTCTTTGTTAACCTTTCTGCAAACCTGCTTACCCTTCAGATCTGATGAACCATTTGCTTGCAAAGGGATTCAGTGACAATAGCCTGGGTGATTTCAGATGATGAAGTTCCCAGGTTGCCGGAGTGGGGATCAATCATTCAGGGAAGTGAGTAGTCCATTGGTGTTCACGTGAAAATTTTCTGCATCAAAGACTATTTTTCCATTCACGAAATAGGGAGAGGAACAGCTGACCTGCTTCCCCTCTGGGCTGTTGTGAGGCTCAACAAGATAACATTTCCGAAAATGTCTTGTAACCATAAAGTACTACCATTCTGGTCACTATGTTCATTGGAAGGGAAGAACTGGTACCAAGGCTGAAGAGGGATGCTGGGGATGGGTCATAGAGAATGATGACTAGGGACACTATGGAAACATTCCTTCCCTGTCAGAGGTGGCCTGATCTAGTGCACTGAGCACTGAAGGTACCATCAAAGAACCTGACTTTTGATTCCAGATCTGCCAACTTCACTATGGGATCAGGGGACAAATCACTTTCCTGGTCTTAATCTCAGTTTCTTTAACTTTCAAAGGAGGGGGTGGATCAAGGGACCCCAGGTCCACTCCTTCCTCACTCAAGATGGGCTGAGGCTCTCTGGTTTTCAGCAAATCTCCTTGCCTCTTCCATGGTACCCTCCTCTATACTGGCCCAGGGGAACTGTGGACTTGGAACCAGGAAGAACTTTGGTTCAAACCCCGCCTCAAATGCTTATTGGCTTTGTGGCCCTGGGCAAGTCTCTGCACTTCAATTGAGCCTCACTTTTCTTATCCGATAAATGGGGCTAAGCATTGCACCCACCTCCTGTGGTTGTTCTGAAGGTCAAATGAGAGACTTTGCAACTACAAAGTTCCACAGATGGCCATGGCTTCATTCTACCCTGGAAGCTTGAGTGAGCTGAGCCTTCATATTGTTTGAATTATGTCAATATGAAAATACAGAAAAGCCACAGGGAGCTGGCCTTTCCCCTCACATAAAACAAGATTACGACCATATAAATCCCCTTTAAAGGGTGGCTTTAGCCCATGGCCTAATGCATGTGATTGAAAAAAAAGTGTTGGCACGCAGTTTAGTTTAAAGCAATATCTCTGCTTGCTGTTCCCTTTGGAATCTCCCCTTCCTCTTCCCTCTCAAACTTCAAATCTCTCTAGCGAAGGTTTAGGGACCTGGGCCTGAGCCCTTTAAAAAACAATGGGTTACTCAGGAGAACCTAACCTTAGAATTGAGGGATAGCCCAAAAGGGTCCCACACAATAGCCTTATGGAACTACAGGCTGAGGGAGCTTGAAGGGACCCTGAGAAGTGGAGGGTTAGAAGAGAGAGTGACAGAGCTGGAAGGGCCTTTAGAACACAGAATGGGAGAAAACAAAACGGAGAATGTTAGAGGTAGAGGAGCCCTTAGAACACAGAATGTGAGAACAGAAAGATGCTTCAAACAGACTGTTAGAAACAGGATGGGACTGGAGAGTGTAGAAAAGGAGGACATAGACTTGTTAGTACTGGAAGAGCTCTAGGGTTGGACCATGAAGGTCCTTAGAACATAGAACATTGGACCACAGGATTTCAGAAATCAAAGGCATGTTAGAGCTCTTCTTGTCCAACACTTATTTTTTTATTTAATTTTTATTTTTTGGTGAGGCAATTGGGGTTAAGTGACTTGCCCAGGGTCACACAGCTAGTAAGCGTTAAGTGTCTGAGGCCAGATTTGAACTCAGGTCCTCCTGAATCCAGGGCTCTATCCACTGTACCACCTAGCTGCCCCCAACACTTTTATTTTACAAATAGGAATATTGGGGTCTAGAGAGAAGAAGACCATGCAGCTAGTTAGTAGTAAAGGTAGAACAAACACCCGAGTCCCCTGGCTTTTGAATGCCCAAATGACCACCTAATCACCTATTTATCTGATGGTTCAGGAATCGTGTATTAAAAGGATGATTAGGGAACATAGAGAAAAGGAAGCTGGGATCCAAATGAGCCAACGTGGCTTCATTAAGGACAGGTTGGGAAGATCAACTCTGTTTCCTTTTTAGATAGAACAAGAGAATACTGTCACTAAGGTTTATTTGGATTTTATCAAAGCATTTGACAAGGTTTCTCATATTATTCTCAGACAATCTGGTAGATTTGAAACTGGTTGAAAGAAAGGAGCAGAGTGTAGTCATTGATATTTGTATATTATTTTGGAATGTCTCCCATAGGAGATATTCCCATTTGGGCCTTTGTTCTGATTAAAGAGACAAATTCAGCAAGTTAAAAGGAGTTTATCCAATCAGCTTTTTAAAAACAAGAGTAGGTGTCTTTCACATAAGGGCACAGGTATTTTGAACAGATCATGTAATCATGAGGAGATGAAATTAGTGCTGCCTCAGCACCCCCCTAAGTATTTTGTTTGTTTGTTTTTGTTTTTGTTTTTGTTTTTGTTTTTGTTTTTGTTTTTGTTTTTGTTTTTGTTTTTGTTTTTAGTGAGGCAATTAGGGTTAAGTGATTTGCCCAGGGTCACACAGCTAGTAAGTGTTAAGTGTCTGAGGCCAGATTTGAACTCAGGTACTCCTGAATCCAGGGCCGGTGCTCTATCCACTGCGCCATCTAGCTGCTCCCCTAAGTATTTTGATTGGTCCACATTTCAAATAAGAAGATGGGGTTACTGAGCATTAGACATCCCCATCTTCTACAGGCTACCTACCACAAACTCAGGAATCAGTGAGCATGTACACTGCCAGCTCAGGTCACTGCCACGTACTCTTGCTTTTAACTCAGAACAATAACTGACTTCCCACAATGCTTCAGGGATTTTACTTGGATCTGTGTTGTTGAACATTTAATAATAATGTAAATATCTGACATTTGTAGAATGCCTTAAGGTTTGCAAAGCTCTTTCTATACCTCATGGAATATTCCAGATTCTATGTCATTATTCCATATCTCATTGGATAGTCCATATGGAATATTCTGTATCTTATTTCTATGTCTTGGATGAGATATTCTGTATTTCATTTGATTCTCACAACAACCTTGCAAAGTAGGTACCATTTTATAGATGAGGAACCTAAAGCTGAGATAGGTTAAATAACTTGCCTGGGGTCACACAGCCAGTGAATGCCTGAAGCAGGGTTTGCACCCTGGTCTTTCTGACTCCAAGTCCAGGGCCTTATTCATTTTATTAATTATCTACCTCACGAGAGTAATTAATGGGTCTCAAACCCATTGGTGAGTTAGGGAGATGTCTACCTCAAGCATGTGAAGACCTTCTCCATTGTAATGGGTGGATGAGAACAATTTGTTCCAATGGCCATGAAAGTCAAGAAGGAACTACGGAGAGCTTAGAGCTTGGTCAGACATGAGGACACCAAGATTATCCATTGCATCCTGGGCCATCACCACTCATCCTGACTTTTGTCCTGCCACTGGACTTTGATGACTCAGGAAGAGAGAGAGGTCAAGTCATTTGTGCAAATCTGCCTTCCTTATCTCCAGTTCTCAAGCAAGTCAAGACATTAGGCTGTGATGTCGCCGGCCCTCTTCAAAAATAAAGAACAAACAACAATCACAACATCTACTTTATGGAAGCACCTTGGCATGGTGGATAGAGGGATCTCTCTGTTGTCCTCCATTCTGATATCTGGAGGCCTCAAAACTAGGGAGAGCAAAGTTCAACTTTTGCTCTGACATTTTGGTTGGTGTCCTGAGCAAGTCAATTAACCTTAACAGGTGTAGACACTTGTCTAAGATCATGAACTATAGACAAGGTGCCTTGACACTTAATTGGTGGAAGGAGTTTTCTCTCTGGGAGTTCCTAATACTGATGAAATACCAGTTCTGGTTATGAAAAAACCTGCCTTTTTTGTGTTCAACACCTGTAGTAAGCCTTCAAGTGCTTTATAAATGTGAGTTTTTTCAGATTCAAGTCACTGGTGAAGGGCTTGGGAGGGTTGGAAGCTCCATGAAACCCTTTCCTTGCCCTGGCAAGGCTAATTAGCACTCAATAGTGATCTAACTGACTGATTATAAATGGAGTCACTGTGTCTCTCTGAACCTCTGCTTCCCTCCCTTCCAAATGGGACAGACTGGATGAGCCTTTGGGCACCTCCCAGCTCTGACTCCATGCTCATCTGTCAGCTGCCTGATGTCTTTCATATCTTATAAACTGGTGCAGCCCAGACTTCATGCCTAGCCTTTCTGCCTGGATAGAAACTCGGAATTCAAAGGCATCCTCTTGTTCTTACCAGGTGTCTTTGCAGCTAGTATCCTTGGGATGTTTTCCCAGAAGGATGGAGGAGTTCCCAGGGGAATTTCCCTATCCTGGAGTCTCAGGATGCTCTTCACTGTTGACTGCTTTCTCAGTAGGGTCCTTCACCACAGGGCTCCTGACAAATCTTAGTTTTATGTCAAATGTATCTTATGGTCTAGCTCAGCTCTATATTTTCATGTGTCACAAGGCTGTAACTATAATTGGTGTTCCTGGTATGATAGACCACAGAAGTAGCATAGAAAGGAAAACCATTCTGACCTCTCTATGGACCTAGGCTCTGAGCTCACTCTTCCAATCTCAGTTCTACTGGTGGCTATTGCTCTGCCTTTTCTCACCATGCTCCATCCTATCTCAGATACACATGGAAGAGCAGGAAAGATTAGACACAACGGTAACAGAAGAAATAGGGGTTCTTGGCCATGTGGCCGCTGGGGGAAGAGATAAGCTAGCAGAGCTGCTATTGCCCCTCTTTTCACTCAAGGACCACTGAGATTCTTCTTCATTTGATCTCTGCCAAGAAAAGGGAAAAGTTGAGTTTCTCCATCAGTGGCTTTTGTACGCAAACTCAGTTCTGGCTCAACATCCATTTTAAGTAAGGAGACAGGAAAGAGTCATAAAAGACCTGCATATGCTCTGAAGTGAAGGAGGGGGGCCCCACCATCACACACCATTGCATATTTCCTGAGGCAGGCTCCCCAAGCCTCTTTGTGGGCTGGCACTAGGTAGAACATATGGTGTGTGCTTGAAGGACAGGACCCCTAGCAGGGGCCCAGTTACATCTGCAACATATCAACAGGTGATCATCCAGCCTTGTTTGGAAGGTCTTCAAGGAGGGAACTCCTATTACCTTCTGAGATAGTTTATAGCTTTTTAATTTTGTAAAAACCAGCTCTAATTACTGAGAAGTACTTCCTTTTATCAAACTTAAATTTGTCTTTTTAAAAAAAGTTCTCATTCTGCCCTTGTGACAAAAAGAAAAAAGTCTAATCTTTCTTTTATGTCATAGTCCTTCAAGTACCTGAAGATGGTATCTTCCTGGGACGTCTAGATGGCACAGTAGTTAGAGCATTGGCCCTGGAGTCAGGAAGTTGATATTCAGTTGTGTCCAACTCTTCGTAACCCCATTTGGGATTTTCTTGGGAAAGATACTGGAGTGGTTTACCATTTCCTTCTCCAGCTCATTTTACAGATGAGGAAACTGAGGTAGAGTTAAATGACTTTTCCAGGGTCACACAACTAATAAGTGTTTGAGGCTATATTTGAACTCATGAAGATGAGTCTTCCTGACTCCAGGCCTGACATCCTATCTACTCACTCTATCCATTGTGCCACCTAGAGTCGAGTTCAAATCCAGTCTCATATACTTACTAGCTGTATAACCCTGGGCAAATCACTTCATTTCTGTTTGCCTCAATTTCCTCAACTATAAAATGGGGATAATAACAGCACCCACCTCCCAGAATTGTTTTGAGGATCAAATGCAATCATATTTGCAAAGCACTTAGCTCAGTGCCTGGCACATTGTAGGCATTACATAAATGTGGATCTGTTTCCCTTCCTCCAAATCTTTTCTTCTACATAGTATACAGTAGAACTAAGTTCAAATCTTGGATCTGCCACTTGTTGGTTGTCTGACCTTGGATAAGTCCCTTTTCTGAACTGCCTGGTCCCTTCCCTGTTGTAGCATTCTATGATTCATGGGTTTGCATCTGTGCCACTTGCACTGGACTTGGCAGCTGCTCTCAGAAGTTTGTAGCTAGGATGCACTTGGTTTTAGAAAGCATTGTTGGCAAATCCGGCCTCAGACACTTGACACTTACTAGCTGTGTGACCCTGGGCAAGTCACTTAACTCCCATTGCCCTGCAAAAAACCCCAAAAACCAAAAAACAAAAAAGAAAACATTGTTGGTCAAGTTTGTGATGTATCTGTGCTGAATCCTTGTTCAGGAACACCCTCCACCATTGCAGCAGTATTCCAGTGGGAGAACCAGGTCTGCTTTGCAGCAACCTGTTTTCAAGGCTGTTTCCAGAAACTGCACACCTGCCTCTGTAGGCAAATTAGAGAAGACTCACAGCAAGAGAACCCTGCTCAAGGTGACGAACTGAAATCACCTCCAGACCATAATTGTTCAGCAACTGGGGCCAGTACTGCCACAGCCGAGGCACATTTGAGGCAAGTAAAGGGAGAGGAGTTATTAGGTGTCATACAAATGGGAAACAATTGAGATCAAATTGTAAGGAAAATACCGGCAAAGTTCCAAGCAGTCAAATGATTAGAATATAAACCTGTCTTGCAGCATAAGTGGGGGGGGGAGGGAGAACTCCTTAGGCAGAAACAGATGCTGCTGGCAAAGAAGTAGTCACTTCCATTCAACCCAACAAACCCTGATCAATTGCCTGAAATGGACAGGGGCCCTGTTAATATCCTTCTCTGATGTCCCATCATGGCAGTGGAGACCAAGCAGGTTCCAGTAAGCTGACAAGTCTTGGAATGTAGACTGTTGGTCTGTCCAAGGAGGAGAGAAGGTAAGCTTGGAAAGACATCCTTAAAGAACTGAATATCAAGGAGTGAGGGATTGATCTAGCAACTAGCAAGCCAAAAAGCTGCCTTGTGGATGTATGCCCAGTGCCAGAAAGCATGTCAGACAAATAGAGCTATTTTGTTTCTACCTTGATATATAAATGTAGATCTGTTGGTGTGCATGTAGCTTTATAGAGAGACATATTGTATATGTCATGCATATACAAACTTGCAAATCCACCAGAAATGCAATATAAACCAAGAGTATAAGTATTGATATGAACTGTAAGATACAACAAAATCGTTCTACAAACAGGATAAAATGAAATCACTTCTCCTAGACCCAAATGAACCTGCTAAATGGAAAACAATGCAGGTTGCCTAGATTGGGGGTGGGGGAGGGGGAGAGAGGGGCAGGGTGGAAAAAGATATTGGGAAGAAAGAGAGATGGGAACACAGAGATAGAGACATAGATAGAAACAGAGAACAACAAAGGCAGAGAGAAACATGCAGAGACAGAAGCAGAGATAGACAAAGATAGATACAAAGAGAAAGAGAGATAGGAAGAGAGAGTGAGAGAGAGAAGGAGACACACAGACACACATACACACACACACACAGAGGAATGTGCTTCATATATAAAACTACATATACATGTCCTTAAAAACAAAATGTATTTAACACAAATTAACAGTTCCTTATAAATTTCCCTTTCTCATTTCTCATAAATTGACATATTTGTATTTGTTAATGGTTGTTAAATTCATAATAACAAAGACAAATTTTTATAAAGAATATTGGACTTATCAGAAGTCCTGGGATTTTGTCACTTTTAAGCCCTGTGACATTGGCCAAGTCATTTCATCTCCTTAAGTATCAGCAGTTTTATCTGTAGACATATCAGACCTTGACTCCCTTTTGTAAGGAAAACCCTTTAGGACCCGAAAAGCCCTTTATAAATATGAGATATTATAGTGGTGGTGTTTTCAGGAAAGTGAGCATTGAAAAGCACTATGCCTAGGGGGCAGCTAGATGGTGCAGTGGATAAAGCACCAGCCCTGGATTCAGGAGGACCTGAGTTCAAATCCAACCTCAGACACTTGACACTTACTAGCTGAGTTACCCTGGGCAAGTCATTTAACACTCATTGCCCCAAAGTGGGGTGGGGGGAAAGCACTGTGCCTGACAGAGGAGGCAGCTTTCTGTTGAGAGTAGGATAGGACCTCCTTGATTCACAGGTGAAAAGGGGGAAGTGGAACATCTCTCCTGCCCTTCTGAGAGGGCAAATGACTTGACGGACAGAAGTGATGATGCTGATTTCCGTTCTTGGGAGGTGTGAAAGAGCAGGTTTTAGCCAGAAACGTTCATTATACGTGGCCTAAACAAGGGGATAAATAGGACTAAAAATGTCTCATTCTTCTGGACTGGCTTTTTTTTTGTTCCTCTTCTATCATCTCTGGAGGGTAGAACACTAAGAAGAAATTATTTTCTTCATTTGCCCTTCTACCCATTCATGGAAGATAGGCTAACAGATGAAAAGTATGTATTGCATTTAATATGTGTCAAGCACTGTGCTAAGCACTAACAAGTCAGAATTTCAGCATGTCTATTTCTTTGCCTCTAATCTGTTATGGGGTCCATTTGTTTGCCTCTCTATTTCTGTGCTGTCTCTGTCTGTCTGTCAGACAGTCTGTCTGTCTGTGCTAAGATCTAGGAAGTCTGCATGGCCTCATGTTAAGTTAAATCTAGTTAGGTTTAGGAGAAATCATCTCATTCCTTTCTATTTGTAAGAACTTCTATTTGTGCTGTTTCTTTAGTTTCTATGAATAATTATATTCCCAATTTAAGTTGCATTTCTGATGGAATTTAAAGTTTGTACTGAGGCAGAAACTTGTCATTCCTCATTAAATATTTCAGTTCCACTCTCCCAAATAAATTTAGGTATTTATTCAGTGGGGTCTGGCTCATCAAGTGGCTTCATATTCTTTATCAAAATAGAACTCAAGGTCTTGAATGGGAAGGGAACTGGTCAGTTGTATCTAATTGCTTCTGGATGGCAAGGGCATGGAGTTTGAGAGAGAGAGAGAGAGAGAGAGAGAGAGAGAGAGTAGTTCCTTTAGAACTCAGCATGACCACCTTTTCCCTAGAACCCCTAGTTTAGAGAACATGGTAGTATTTCATTCTGATTTCCTGGACAGCACATTGCCATGGCCAGTGAATACAACAACTTCAGTTAATACAACAGTAAATAACAAACAGAGAAGAAAATAGCTCTCTGGTCTATATACAGACAGGGAAAGGCTGTATGTAATGAACAGCTTAGGTTGGAGAAGTGAAGACTTGTGTGTGTGTGTGTGTGTGTGTGTGTGTGTGTGTGTGTGTGTGTTTGTGTTGGGGGGAGGAGAGAGAAGAGTGGTTTTCACCTGCCTGAAGCAGATGCTATGCTTTTTCAAGGATCTCCAGTTGCTGGCTGGATGACCTTTGGTCCGAATTGTTGTTAAGATCATTCTTGCTGCAAATATCGGAGGGGTTAAGTCATCTCTGAGCTCTCTTCCAAAACTGAGTGTAGTGTAGTTGATCAGACAGCAGACTGGGAATCAGAGAGAAGACCTTTGTTCAAATCTCACCATAGATACTTACTAGATGGGTGACCTTGGGCAAGCTGGTCTCAGTTACCTCACCTATAAAATGAGGGGGTGATATGGCCTCAATGACCTCTGAGGCATCTTCCAAGTCTAAAATTATGATCCTGTGATAAGTATATACACATAGAATAAATACAAATACAAGTGTTAAGGTAGTTAGAGAAGAAAGACTATTGGGGGATGCAGAAAAGGCTTCATATAGAGGTTGATGTTTTAGCTGAGTCTTAAAGGAAGAGAAGGATTCTGTGCTGCAGAGGTGAAGATGGGGTGCCTCTGAAGCATGGGGGATGGTCAGCACAAAAACATGGAGATAGAAGATGGAGCACCCAGTGTGAGGAACAGAAAGAAGGCTAGTTTGACTGGACTATGGCGTGACTCAAGGAAACTCACGTATAATGGTACCTGTAAATAGGTTGGAGTGAGGGTGGAAGAACTTTAAAAGTGAAACAATGGAATTTATTTTTTATCCTGAAGTTTATCTAATAGGAGAGGCTACCGGTGATGACAGCTCACTACCTACCATAGGAACTCATTTTGCTTTGTGACCACTTGTTGGGTTGACTGTAGAGGAGTAAGAAATCCTGCTATAGAGGGGGAAGTTAGGCTAGAAGACCTCCAAGATTCTTAGAATTTCTCAGTTGAATTCTTCCTCACTTTATGCTTACCCATTAAAGAGCATATGTTATTTACTTACATGATAAGTAAAGTCCAAAAAAGTCATTAGTAATGGGAGTCCAAATGAGCCAAGTCCAAATAAGTCAATAGTAATGGGAGAGACCATGGGGCTCAGTGGAAAGAGCATCTTGGGAGTCAGGGGGCCCAGGTATTAGGCCTGGCTCACACCTTGCTTTGCGATCTTATGAAACTTGCCTCCCTGTTCCAAGCCCCAGTTTTCTCATCCATCATACCAGGGGCTGAGACCAGGTGATCTCTTGGGTCTCTTCTGGCTGGAACACTCTAATTCTGGCCTATTGTTATCACATTTCAAAACAAACACTACCCCTGGGCCCTTGCCTGCACATGTGTAGGCATTTAGTGTTATTACTGCTGTCCATCAATGGAGTTCTGTGGGAGTCATTATCTTGTGATTTTTCTCCTTTCTTTTTCCCAAGCATTATGGTAACCAGGAGCTGTGGAAAGGAAACTGGACTAGAAGTCAGGACACCTGGGTTTAGGTCTTAGCTCAGACATGTAGAAAAGTTAATAAAACTTGCCTAAAGTTACCCAATTGATTAACCTCATTTATAATGAATTAAACCGACACCACCACCAATTGTGTGAGTCCAGTAAAGGTGGGTCTAGAAAATGGTTTTAGTCCAAAAGATTCAGGGATTTTTGGTGGCCTGCCTTCTCAATTCCTATTCCTCAATTCCTCAATTCCTATCAAGTCCACCATTTTCTTTGGCAGCCAAAAGATCTAACATGACCTTGAAGCTTAGTATAGAAAGTTCCCACAGCCTTTTTCTGGGGAGGCTGCATGACTGAGTCCTGGAACAAATGGTATAGCCTCCCAAGAATGAAAGTGGAGGTCCCTCATTGAACAAGGGGAAGGGGCATGATGGGAATTAGCAGGCTACATGGGGATAGCAGTAAAGACCTGTGATTTCATTGACTTACAGTTTCACTGGACACTAAAACTCCAATTAGAAAAGTGATTGGCCCAAGATCCCACAGTGAAGTATACCAGCATCAGGGCTTGATAATAATACAGGTCCCTGGATAAGTGGCCCACTTTCAGGCACATAGGAGGTGCTTAATAAATGCTTTTTAACTGACTGACTTTAGTCAGCCAGGCCACTCTACTAAAAATGATTATATGAATCGCTGTTTCTACGGCAATTGATGGTTCACAAAGTACATCCCTCACAACAATTCTGTGTTGTAGGCAGAGGGCATATTCTTTTTCTAAGTGGGTATACAGAATCTCAGAGGTGGTCAGGTCCTTGGGAATTTTCTATTTTTTTTTTAATCTCCGTGTCTTTGGCCCCTCACATGACAGGCGCCTTGTCCAAGTATTGAATCAGATCCAACCTGTTGAAGTTAATAAACTTCATCCCTGATCAGATGCATCAGAAAACAAGATCTATGAGTCACATGGAGCAGCTGTTTGGAGGATTGTTGCCTAACATGTACAGAGATGTCTCTATCAACTGGGGTCCTGGTTTGGCACAAAGTCTAGGGATTAAATACCCTGGGCTTCCAGGGAATTCTAAGTAATGACCTCAGACAACAAAGAACAGAGTGTATATCTAATAGGTGAAAACAAGTCAGAGATATTTTGGTGATGTTGGATCATGACAGTAATATACAAGGAGCTTCAAGGACTCTGGGAGAAGATCAAAGTGCTGCAAATTACAGAGACTCATAGAGCTGTAAATTAGAAGAACAATTCCAATTGGGCTTGGTCACATACCAAAAAAATGTTAACAGCTTCCTATATCTCATAGCATTGTAAGCTGATGTAAGCCTTGATTAAAAATGAGCAGTGACTCAGAAGCCTTATAAAGGCAATAAAGCATTAAGTCTTTTCAAAATGGAATTGGGAGGGCAGCTAGGTGGCACAGTGGATAAAGCACCATCCCTGGATTCAGGAGGACCTGAGTTCAAATCTGGCCTCAGATCCTTGACACTGACTAGCTGTGTGACCCTGGGCAAGTCACTTAACCCTCACTGCCCTGCAAAAAAAAGAAAAAAATGGAATTGGAAGTCCTAATTCTATAAATTGGAAAAAGAGTTAACCAATTAATTAATCAATCAGTAATTAGAAGCACTTAGAATGTGCCAGCCACTGTTCTGAGCTCTCAGTATACAAAGAAAGGCAAAAAGACTATCCCTGTCTTCAAGAGAGAAGAGAAGAAAGGAGGAGACAGGTATGCACACATATAATATACATATGTACACATATATATGCATGTATATATAGACTGTAACCCCTGTCCCATATGCATCCATGGATATAAACTGTAATCCCTGTCCCATATACATACATGCATGTATAGACTATAAGCCCTGTCCCAAAGTCCATCAGTAGGAGGCTCTCTTCTTGTAGGTGGAGATGAAGGCCCTACACTGTATAAGGGATGGGGTAGAGTTGGTCAGAGCTTCAGTTCTCAGCTGAGAATCCCTTTGGGGATTCTTTAGGCAGGGGTCCCTTCAGGACTCTCCAAGTGGGAGAGCACCCCTTTGGAGACTCATAATGTGGGAGCTCATGGCTTCTAGCTTTGAGAGAGTAGATGGAAGATGCCAACTCCACTTGGAGTGCCCTGAAGGGAAAGAGTCTGGGAAGGCCTGAGAAGAGCCAGAAGTCTCTCTCATATACCTATTCCCACTTGCTAGTCTAAAGAATCCAAGGCCCTTGGATGAGATTCAGGATCTTCTCTCTTGGTTGAACTGAATTATCTCACTCCCAATCTAGGAGGAACCTCATTCTGTATTTTCGGTATATATTCTCCAGTGTCTTATCTTCTCTAATTTCTGTTTTGCTACAATTTGTATAAATGGGCTTCTTTGCTATTTGCCATGCGTGCTCATTGTGGAACTGATATTTGGTGGGCAAGAGGTCAAGCCTTGGATGTAGTGATTGGGGTCTCCTTGCCCCACCCCCCAATAATAAAGTGATCAAAAGTTAGATAGAAGCCAATTATATTCCCTAGAAAATTCATATTTAATGGACTAGTCAGGTATATTCTTTTTTTTTTTTTGGATGAGGTAATTGGGGTTAAGTGACTTGCCCAGGGTCACACAGCTAGTAAGTGTCAAGTGTCTGAGACCAGATTTGAACTCAGGTCCTCCTGAATCCAGGGCCAGTGCTCTATCCACTGCGCCACCTAGCTTCCCCTAGTCAGGTATATTCTAACCTTATACCCCCTCTCTCTGAGGAGAGCAGAGCTGGGACTTCTGGTCCTGATCTCCTGTTTCCCTCCTGGCGGGAGTGAGAGTCTCTCTTAGAGAAATGTAGGGGGAGAAGAGGCTAGAGATGTCTCTTCTGCCTTCTTTTGATCTATGTTCTATGACTGCCACCTCACCATACACGGGGCCTTCTCTGAGTATGGGACTCACCCTCTTACTCTGCTAATATATGATCCCTGATGAGCTTATGGTATTAGAGAAAGATACCTCAACCCTCTCAGGTGCCCCTGGACTCTGATCTCAATGGGGGCAGGAACCTCACTACGCATATATTATCTCATGGGATCCTCACAACAACTTGGTGAAGCAGGAGCTATTATTACCCCATTTTACAGATGAGCAAATTCAAGTAGGCAGAATTCTAGTGATTTGGCCAGGGTCACATAGTAAGTGTCTCAGGCAGGATTCTAACTTAAGTGTTTCTGACCTACATTACTTGAGTTATCCCTCTGTTCTTCTTGCTTTTATTCTACAACTAGTCACTCTTTTGGGGGATAATAGATTTGTCATCTGAAAGTTTTTACATTGTTTCTTGTACACAAATCATTGCTGGTCTCCTTGCACCTCCTATGTCTCTTCACTGACTGTTGGGTTCCCACATTTGTGATTCTTTGGAGATGGTGGTGCTCCATTATTCAGTGATATGGCTGGGCTGGGAAAATGTCTGTATTAAAAAGATGGGCTGGGATCCCAGGGAACAGCTGGGGACTATTGAAAATGCTGAACAATTTCCCAAATAGAATTCTGTGGGCTTTCTACCCCCCCTTCTATTTTGGATCCTGATCCCTGGCCTCCAGCAGAGCCCGTCCAAGTACATGCTTCACAAGACTCAAAGAACTGATATCTTGAAGATAAACCAAACAACACAGCTCATGGGAAAAAAGAACAGGTAATGTAAACAAAAATAACAACAGTAATGGTTAGTGTTTCCAGAGCTAACTGGGGCAGCTGGGTGGTGCAATGGATAGAGTACCAGTCCTGGAGTCAAGAAGACTCAAATCTGCCCTCAGACACTTAGTAGCTGTGTGACCCTGGGCAAGTCACTGAACCCCCTTTGCCTCAGTTTCCTCATCTGCAAAATGAGCTGGAGAAGGAAATGGCAAACCACTTCATTATATTTGCCAAGAAAACTTCAAATTGGGTCTAAAGTGTGACTGAAATGACTGAAGAATAAAAATTTCTATAGTACTTTAAGGCTTGCAAAGAGCTTTACAAATATTATCTTATTTGATCCTCATAATAACCTTCTCAAGTAAAAGATATTCTTATCCACATATTTCAAGAAGAAATTGAGGCAGATGGTTAAGTGACTTGAACAGGGTCACAGAGCTAGTAAGTGTTTGAGGCGAGATTCAAACTCTGGTCTTCCTGACTCCAGACCCTCTTATCTATTGTGTCACCTCTATAGGACCTACAACAGACTGTTGGAGAAGAGAATGGAAAATGTCACGGTTGGGTGGGGCATGAGAACATTAAATTATCAGAATATTAGAACACAGTACACAGAATAATAGAGTAGGGCATGCCAGAACTAGGAGGGCCATTAGAACACAAGACTATCCAAAGTCGGAAAGACCTTGGAACATAGAATTTCAGAACTGGGAAGGGTTCAGAACATGGAATACAGAATGGCAGAACTAGAAGCCCCCGAGGACAAAGATTGTGACTTCCCAGATTATTTAGAACTGGATGAGATCTTGGAACTCATCTAATCGAGCCCTTTGAGTTCACAGATTAGACTTGGGAGTGGTTTGCCCAAATTTACCCTGTGAGCTGGCTGCTGAGTTCAGAATCAAACCCAGACCTCACCCTCCAGTTCAGAGACCATTCCACTGCTTCCCATTGCTTGGTGGTACATTGGAGAGGCTTGAAATAAGGAAGACCTGAATTCGAATCTTGCCTCAGATACTTACTAGTGGCATGAACCTAGGCAAGTCACTTAACCTCTGCTTGCCTCAGTTTCCCTAACTGTAAATTGAGAGGGTAGGACTGGATAATCCCCAAGTTTTCTTCCAGTTCTAAATCTATGAGTACCATTGGGGATCAAAGCTCTGGGCTCTTCAATGGTGCAGGGCTTGGCACTTAGGGAACCCTTTCTCTGGTCTCCTTCATAGTGCCTAGTACAAGACTGGGGAACAAAGGGCTTGTTCCATCAGTCTTTGTGAAGCAGAAGGTGGGAGAATCCAGCACTTCTTCCATCCCCCAGCTGAAGCCTGTGATCAGCCCTGGTCTTGGAGGGAACAAAGTTCTTCATTTAGCTTCATTTATGTGATGGTGGAAATGGTGACTTAGAGAGCTCTGGGCTTGGAATCCAAAAGATCTGAGTTCAACTCTAGCCTCAGACATTTACTAGCTGTGTGAACTTGGTCAAGTCAGTCTCTCAACCTCTGTTTGCCTCAGTTTCCTCAGCTGTAAAGTGGGGATGATAATAATGGCACCTAACTCCAGGAGTAGTTGTGATGATGGAATAAAATATTATCAGTAAAGCACTGAGCACAGTGACTGGCACATAGTAGGTACTATAAAATGCCCTATCGTTATAATTAGTATTATTACTAGCCCTTTCATCCCTGCCTGGACAGTGACTCTGGGCTAGAGCTAGGAAGAGCTTGCAGGTCAGAGCTCCCTGATGTAGGAGGGGCATCTGGAGAGCTGGCTACGCCCTGCTCATGCAAGGGGAGTCTAATTGAAAATCAAACCTCCTTGTTGGAAGGTTTTTTTTGTGTGTGTGTGTGTGTGTGTGTGTTTGTTTGTTTGTTTTTGACCCTCAAAATATTTCTCAATAAAATCAGAGTGCATAGTTTACTCTCTGTGACTGGAAATAAAATACAAGGGGGCCGTGACTGCCAGCACCTAATTGGTTGCACATGGAAGAGAACCCTCCCTCCCCCTTCTCCCCGCCTCCTTTCCTTGCCTTGCTCAATTCTCCCCCTCTAAGATCTGGGAGAAATCCGTTAGAGGACTTACTGAATCCCCAATACAGCCTTTCCCATTCCCTTCTTCTACTTGTTCATGCTAATGAAAAGGGTTAGAGCCAAAGTAGATTTCTTTCCTGAAAAGCATCCATACACCCATCCATCCATTCAACCATCCATCCATCCATCCATCCATCCATCCATCCATCCATCCATCCATCCATCCATCCATCCATCCATCCATCAATTCATTTCATGCATTCATTCAACAAATACTTAAGCAGTGTGTGGAGCAGCATAGCAGGCATTAGGGTACAAAATCTAGATAAGATACGGTCCCGACTCATAGAGTTTACAGCATAAATGAGGGAAATTATAAAAATACAGCATTTTATAAATCATAAAATTTATAACAATAAATTAAATAAAAGTATAAAATTAATAACAAATTATAGAATGATAGGAAAAATGGGGACTTCACTTCAGGTGGGATTCCCAATGACAAGTTCCCCCCATTTGTCACTGTGCCATGATCATGTCTCTCTCTGTTCTATTACTATTCTAGGAGCCTGATCTTAGGTTTTTGCAGCCTCACATATCACGTTGGAATGTAAGCTTCTTGAGGGCAGGTTTCATTTCTGCCTTTCTATCCCATTGTTTGGTACATAGTTGTTGTTTATCCTTTGTTCTCCAAGAGGACCATGACATCAGGGTGCTGAATTGGATTTAAGTGAGAGACAGCTAGATAAGGTCACCAGTCTCACTCTCTCCTCCAGATCCATTTGCATCTAGTGGCAAGATACATAGCAGGACTACTGGAAATGGCCTCAGATGTTTAAGGCAATAGGGTTTAAGTGACTTGCCCAGGGTCATACAGCTACTAAGTGTCTGAGGTGAGATTTGAACTTAGGTCCTCCCAACTTCAGACCCAGTGCTCTATGCACTGTGCCACTAGCTGCCTCATTGGAACATAGTAGATGTTTAGCAAAGACTTTCCCAATTGATTGGTATCTTTGTCATGCCCAGGAGATTCTAGGATGGGTGTGGGAGGGCCAATATGCCTTGGACTGCCTTCCAGGCCTGATTTTCCAGCTTACTGTAATGAGAGGCAGACTCAGACTGACATCACTTAAACATGTCTTAGGTAGGAGAGCCTGGGGTCAAAGTCACATTATGTTTGTCCTTCTTGGAACCTACAAGGCTGCATCCTGTCCCCAGATTCCTTCCACCAGGTAGCCTTGGCCTAGGCTCTCTTTTCTCCAAAATGACCACACAGGACCAGTCCCTTGTGTTCTAAGATGTACAGAAATAAATCCCAGGGAGTTAGATGGTCTCATTGAAGGGTAGAAAAGGGCAGAGCACCCTGATCACCGCCAGAGCCTTCCTTGGTGCACGACCTCCCACGCCCAAATGATATGCAACCAATCCCAATGTGCAGCACAGCATGACTCACTTCCTTCTTTGGAATAAATGTTTAATGCTAGTTTAATGATCGCCAGCGCCAGCTCTGTCCAGCCGCAAATAGCCATTTAATGCCTTTCACTCGTGACACAGAGAATTGGATTGGATGCAGTTTTACCTGCTCAGCCCGGCCCTGCTCAGCTCCGCCCTTAGCTGTTCCTCTCTCACCATTGTCACATGGGGCCTCCCACAAAGCTGTGATGCTTCATCCAGGTGAGAAGGCTACACCTGCAGGAAGTAAGTGCCACCAAGATTGATGGACTCCAACAACGGCCCTGGGAGGTGAACTACCCAGGCCTCCAATGCCCTCCCTCCCCATCCCCACCTCTTCCAAGGTTCCTTTAAGACTCAGATAAGGCACTGCCTTCTACACAAGGTCTCTCCTGATTTTCTCCCTCCATTACCCTCTACTTTATTTCTCTTTCTGACACCCCTAGTCAAAATACAGACCCCTCACAAAAGAATGTTAGCTCTCTGACGGGTTCTTTTTGTCTTTGTACTCTCAGAACTTAGCATAGTGCCTGGCATAAGAGCAGGTGCTTAATAAATGTTTGTTGATTGACTGGCCAATGGAGGGAACAGCCCAGCTAAGTGTGGAGAGGTGCATCACCCATTGCACTGTTATGATGGGGATGCAGGAGGAAGTTAAAGCCATGAACCAGACAGAGCTTGGTGGGAACCTGCTCATATCCAAAGATAAGTTGCCTTGTAGCTTAATGGAAGTGGTCAGGACGGTCCTCTATTTCCTTCCTTGAAAAGTTGGAGGATCTCTGGAAGTGAAGCACTCCAAGTTTGCTCTATTCAGTGTTTGGAGGAGTTTAGCCTGGGAGAGATTTGGGGCATGACTCATGACAACTTCAAGGCTCCAAAGGCCTGTCCTGAGGAAGACTGGCTAGCTTTGTTCTGCTCAGTCTCCGGGGGCAGAAGCAGGAACAACTTGGGAGCTGGGCATGTGCAAAGTGGAAAGCTTTATGCTTTCCTAACCTCACTTAGGATGGGCTGCCTCCAGAGGCAGGGGGTCTGGGGGTGAGGTGTCTTCAATCAAAGAATGATGGTTGCTTGCTGGGTTTGAAGGACAGCAAATTCCATGGCTTTTGTGAAGAACCTGGTGAGGTCAGCTCTGAGAGAAGCCTACCTGCTGCCAATTATACAGATGAAGAAACTGAGGGCAGAGAACTGGAGGGTCAGGGGGTACTAAATCTGCATTTTTGTTAGGTAGAACTTCTTGGGATTGTGGAGAAAACCAGGAATTTTCCACATCCTCCTTTTCTCACCTCTTTCTACTCTTGTCTCTGCTTTCTTTACTCTCAAGTCTATAAATGAAAGTCTTTGGTTGATGTTGAATTATTTATTCTGTGCTTTATACTGCTTTGCCTGAGAGAGGAAGTGAGATATAGTGGAGGACCTGGGTTCCATTCCTACTTCAGTTCCTCATATATAACATAAGGATGTTGACTCAATGACCTCTAAGGCTTTTTCCATCTCTAAAGCTACGGTCCTGTTGTTGTGGTCATCCTCATCCTCATCACCACTGTGTGAAGAGTAATCTGCTCAAGGCAGATTATTAGGGAAGAGAAGATATAGTCCCTTTCTGCTTAGAGCATATTCAATGCAATTCAGTTCAGTTCAGCTCAGCTCAGCTCAGTTCAATTCAACACAAGCACTTTTAAGTAGGTGCTGTGCCAGGAGCCAAGATACAAAGACAAAAAATGAAGCAATCCCAGCCTACTATCAATTATTCAATCAACAAATTCTTATTAATTGTCTGCTCTTTGTCAGGCACTGAGCCAGGTGCCTGGGATATAAATACCAAGAATGAGACATTTCCCCTCTTCAGGAGCATGCATCATAGCTGAGAAGGGAGGATTGGACTGACCCTTAGAGGCTGAATAAGGTTTCTGCCTCAACGTTGCTGACTTTCTGTTGTACATTGAAGCCCTGTCCTCTGGTTCAGTCCCTGAGAGCTGGAGAGAGATCCCTAAGCTTCTTCCATGATATTTGCCCTCAGTGGGTTGAGAATTTTCTGGGACTCAGCCTGCTGTGGCACCTCTTGGGCCAAGTAGTCCCTGCTGGTCATGCTCATTCCCCAGCCCAGGTGAGATCCCATTAGCCACGTCCTCTCTCTCTCTGCAGGTTAGCATTCCTCTCTGGAAGGCTCCTGAGTGTTTCATTGCGTTTGGAAAACTATGGGCAGGAGGGGTAGTGAGGGATTGGAGAGGATGGGGGAGCAGGAAGATAAATTGTGCAATCACTGAATGAAGGGAAGGAGAGAAGGAAGACTCCTCATTACAGTTTGGGAAGAGAAGCCTGGAGGAAAGAACAGCCGGAGCCATAAATTGAATAGACAGGTGGGAATGAGAGAGGCAGCTGCAGACCTTGGCCAAGCTGCCACTGCCTGAGGGAACCCTCCCTAGAGTGGGAGGGATGAAAGCAGGGAGAGTATGAGGGTGGAGCAGCTTCCAGGCACCTTTTCCCCAAGTCAGCATAAAACTGATGGGTCAGTGATGTGGTCAGTTAGATCATTCCTCCTCTGCTCTTCTTCCTGCATCTCTCTTTCTGAGAAGCAGTGTTTACGAATGACTTGGGCTTTCACTGATAGGTTTCCCCAGTGTTGTACTGTGGCAAGGAGGTGCCCCTTGAAGGCTTAGACTAAGAATGGATGTTGTGACTGAGTTCTCCCTTATCCTAGAGAACCAGAAAACTCCCAGATCTTGTAATTTATTTCTCTACCACATCTCTCGTCTAGGTCCTCTTCTCTCCATTCACATGGCCGCCATCTTAGTGTAGGCCCTCATCCCTTTGTTTTCCTTCTCTTTAGCCTCTTTGTTTTATCAGCATCATTGCCAGGATCTTCATAATCATCTTCCTCCTCCTCCTCCTCATCTTCCTAGCTCCCATCTTTTATAGTTGATTTTTGGAGTTCTCACAGAGGACTTTACATTCATGCCACATAAATAGCTGTCTACTTCCCTTCAATGGAAGAACAGCCTTACCCGTAATTCCTGAGGTGACTTCTTAAGTAAATGTCGAGAAATCCAGCTAACCTCAATTTACTTTTGTTGGAAGGGATCATTATCACTCTACAATGCTGCTGGGCAATTCATGCCATAACTCTGGGACTAAGAGTTATAGGGGGTGGGGGCAGCTAGGTGATGTAGTAGATAGAGCACTGGCCCTGGATTCAGGAGGACCTGAGTTCAAATCTGACCTCAGACACTTGATACTTACTAGCTGTATGACCCTGGGCAAGTCATTTAACCCTCATTGCCCTGCCAAAAAAAAAAAAAGAGTTATAGGGGGCTTAGAGCTAATCCAACCTCCTCACTTCTACCCCAAATATTTTCTCATATTCTTTTTTCTGACTCCCTCCCAATTTTGACACACTATGTTCTAAGTTATGGTATGATTACTCTATGTTAATAATACTTAGCATTTACATAGAGGGTGCTAGGGGCCACAGTAGATAGAATGCAGGGCCTGGAGTTAGGAAGACCTCAGTTCAAATCCAGTCTCAGCCACTTACTAGCTGTGTGATCCTGAGCAAGTCACTTCACCCTATTTGCCTCAGTTTACTCATCTGTAAGATGAGCTGGAGAAAGAAATACCAAACTACCCCAGTATCTCTGCCAAACAAAGCCCAGATGGGGTCAGCAAAGGTGAGACTCCACTGAAATGACTGAACAACAATTAACATAGATCTTGAAGGTTTGGAAAGCACTTTATCTATGATAATTCTTTTGATTCTCTTAGCAGACTCATGAGGTAAGTACTATTATTACCCTATTTTGCAAATGGTGAAACTAAGCCACAGAGGTTAAGTGATTTATTTACCCAGGGTCAGATAGTACTAAAGTTCTGAATCAGGATTTGAACTCAGGTCTTCCTGACTTCACATTCTGCATGCTCTGACTGCAGTACCCAGTTGCCCATTCTAAGGTCTCTTCCAAAACTCTGCACGTAGGAAGACTGTTAAGGCTAGCTAAGAAGCCAGCTTGCAAAGAGAGCACTAGTTGGGCTTTGTTTTTAGCTCTGGTGGAGCATCTGGAGCTAGAGATGTGTGGGGCGGGCATTGCCCAGGGAGTTTAGGAGCAGGTCAGGTGGCTATTGAGTGGGGGAAGGTCTGCCGAGTTGGAGACATTTGCTTGGGGTTGTTTGCTCTGGGTTTGACAATGGAGCCAAGCTCTCTCCTGGACAGAGAAGAAATGAAGCCCTAATGTACTTTTGTCTTTCTTCCAGGGTGACGGTTAATAAACCAGGGGCTGGCCCTGCTCTACATAGAGGAAGATCAAAGAGATGGAGCACAATCGGGCCTTCCTTTGTGTGCCACACTCTTTCATCGGCCATATCCTGTTACATGCTTAGGGCTTGGTTTCCCAGCATTTTCTGGACCCAGATGCTCCATGGGCTCATGCTGCAGTTTCTGCAAACTTCCCTCCTTGCCCTGAAAGTGTATTTGGGGCACGGTCACAATATCCTGGGTAAAACACTTGAGTTAGAGTCAGAAGGCTTGGGTTGAAATTCTGCCTTATCACCTGTGGGACCATGGCTGATACACTTCCCCTCTCTTGAAGTCTGTTTCTTCCTTGGTAAAATGAGAATAGGATTGGACTAGATGAGGCCAAGACCTTTCCACATCAAGATCCTACATGTGAAAATAGGGCCAGAGGAGAGAACTCCTGGTATAGGAACTCCCTTTACCAAAGTGGATTGAGATCCATATATGACCTGGTGGTTAAACACCAGGGAGTTTATCTTCTAGGACTAAAAGAGTGATTATTCCATTGACCTTTGCCCTCATCAGTCCTCACCTGGAGGATTGGGCTTGATCCTGGGCACCACATTTAGGAAAGGTGTTGATAGGCTGGAGAAGCCAACAAGAGATTGAGGAGGAGGTGAATGGCCTTGAGCCCATGAGGATTGCTTGGAAGAACTAGGTGTGTTCAGGCTGGTGAAGAGAAGACTAAGGAGGGAAAGGAGGCAGCCTCAGATATTTAAAGGTCTGTGTCATGTGGAGGAGGGATTACAAGAGGGTGGAGCCAGGATAAATGTGGGGTGGGGACGACGAGCAAGAAACAAATGTAGGCTTGAGGTGAGGAGAAAATGCAGAACTGAAAGGGAATGAGCTTCCTCAAGAGGTGGTGGACTCCCTCTTCTCAGAACAGTGAATGTGAGAGCTGGGAAGGGCCTTAGAACAGGGAATGTCTGAGCTGGGAGGGAGTTTAGAAGAGGGAATGTCATGGCTGGGAGGGTCTTAGAACAGGAGATGCATTTTCTTCAAACATCAGAGGTGGAAGCGACCTTAAAACATAGAATTTGAAGAACCTGGGAAGGTGGAGCTATGCAGGATATTAGTGTTAGAATATCTGACCTGAAAGAGACTGTGCAATATTGTGCTTTGAGGCATGTTGGTGCTTGAAGGGACCCTTGAAAATGGAATGTACAAACGAGGAATGTTAGAGCTGGGAGACGTGCCAAGAATACCCTAATAGCCACTGCTATTTGTAAAGTCCTTAAGGGTTTCCACATGGCTTTAAATTCACTATCTAATTTCATCTTCATCAAGCCCTGTGTTGTAGATGGTATAAAAATTGTTGTTGATGTTAGGCAGGTAGGTGGTGCAGTGGATGGACATGCAGGCCTTGAGTTAGGAAGACTTGAGTTCGAACCCAGCCTCAGACACTTACTAGAATGTCTTACTATGTGCCCATGAACAAGTCACTTAATCTTACTGACCTCATCTATCAAATGAGCTGGAGAGGGAAATAGCAAACTACTCTAGTATCTTAGTCAAGAAAATCCCAAATGGGGTCATAGAGAGTCGGGCATGACTGAAAGGACTGAACAACAAAATAGGTTTCATCTTTATCATAGCCCTGCAAAGTAGATAGTATAAGAATTATTATTCCCATTTTCCACATGAGGAAATTGAGGTATGGGGTTATTTGACTGGCCCAAGGTCATACAGTAAACACTGAAGTAAAGATGGGAATCTTGGTCCCTAGAAACCAGGTCCCCATCTCGATTCCCCACTCAGTTCCATCTGGCTCATGGGAGACAGGGAGACAAACCTGACCCTTTTCAGGGCTCTGCCTCAGGCTAGTTCTGGGTGGTGGTTTTTGAGAGTAATTGCAAACATAGGCTTCCAACATCTCTATGCTGATAGCATGTTCACTGTGAAGCAGTTGTGGGGTGTCCAGGCCAACTGTGTTCACCCAGAGAGATCGGATGGGAAGCCTACTCTTTGAAAAGACTTTGCTTTTGGGAGGTAGAGCCTACCAGTGGTGCAGCCAGGGCTGGAAGGACAGGCTTCTGACAAAGGACCTGGACATCATTATATGATGAAAAAGAAATTTTGGGATTAACTGCTGGACAAAACCTGAACCATTTACCTCTCCTCTCCCCTCTTCCTTAAAATCCTACTAAATTGCAATCCCTGTCTCTTCGAATAAACCTAATTCCTTGCCTTAATGTCTGGGTGCTGCCCCAGCTTGCTGGAACAGCTGGTGAACAGCTGCTCCTCCCCCTCCCCCCTCCCCCTCCTGCCAGTTCCCGCCCCCACCCTGGCCTCCATCCCATTCACAGCTTCACCTTCCAATTACAGGTATTAACTGTAATCAGGCTTCTTGCAGGGAGCCTTGGGGGAACCAGGCGGAAAGCATTAAGATCGCCTCCACCTGGGGTACCAGCTATCCCAGTGGAAGGTGGAGCTGTGAAGGTGAAAACCTCTTCTGCCCAGGGCCCAAAGAGCTGAGCTTCATTTCTGCCTTAGATTCAGAAGGAATCTTATGTAAATCACTTCCCATTCCACCCCTTAACCATCTGAGATTCTGTAACAACCCTGAAGGGCAATTGGCAGTGTGGGGTAAGGGGGCTTCGGAGACTGAAGAGTTCAACTTTCTTTTTCTCATCTTTATGGCAGAAATGGAACATTTTGGAAAGGAGATCCAGAGGCATTTATTGCTGGAAAAGGATCCCCACTAGTCAATCAGTAATCAATAAACATTCATTAAGTGCCTACTATGTGCCAAACACACTGTTACAACATCTTTAATAGGTCACAGAACATTTTCCTGAAGACCTCCAAAGAGGAGGAATGAGTTCCCTCACATAGCTGCCCATTTCATACTTGGGTGGTCCTAAGCATCAAGCCTAAAGGGGCCTCTTTGCACCCCATTGTCCTGGTTTTGCCCACTGGGGCCAAGCAGACCAAATCAGCTTCCTTTCCTACAAGACAGACTTTCACAAATTTGAAGATGGGTTGCCCTGTTCCCCTTGAGCATGAATTTTTTATTTCAAAGATCCAGGCTAAGGGTCCATATTTCCTTCAAAGGAACCTCCTGTGGAATGAGTCTGACACCCCTCACCATCCCATTTGCCTTCATTTGTCAACATCCTTCCTCAAATATGAACACCCAGAACTGCCTCTCCTCTTTATTCCCCTCTTCCTTAAGGAAGTATTTTGTGAGCTAAGACCGAATCCAGAGAAGGCTCTGAGCCAACACTGGGATGCCTGTTGGGGCAAGAAAACCCACTTCATTGTCATCTAGAAGAAAAGCCATTGAAGGGATGTGTTCAGTCTATTTGCTGCAAGCCTAGGCGGGGAGAAGCATCAGTTGGCACCCAGACAAGGCATTTCTATGGGGAAAGGAGGCTTGGAGTGTCATTTCCTAGGGGGAGAAATGAGGCTGGAAGGTGTCCTGAGGCCAAGGTGGGGAGGCCAAGCTATCAGGCTGAAGACATTATCCTGGAGGCAACAGGACTACATGGAAGCTTTTTGAGAAGGAAATTCAAATGGTCAGAGCTCACCTTTTCTTTGAACCACCCCTGTGCTGTCACTTGTCGGGGGAGGTGTTTTATGATTAGGAAACTCACTACCAATAGACAGTAAATGCACCTCCTCTGCAGCTTGTATTAAAAGGTTTCCTGAGGGATGCTAAGGAATAATGAATTAGACAATTTGCCCAGTGTGCATCAGAGGACTTGAACCCAGGTCTCCTTGACTTGGAGGCTGGAGCTGTCAGGCCACATTGCTTCCAGGCTCCCTTCTCTCCCAGCCATCCTTCATGAATCTGCCCAAATAATGGCTCCCAAATAGGAGGGGCTGATGGAGTTGTAGGAGACTCGGGGAGGTGGAATCCACAGGATTTCATCATGGTGCGCATTGTCAAAGATGAAGGATAGGGAAAAGTCAAGGTTACAAATGTGTGACTTTTGGCAAGATAATTAGGCCCTGAGTGCCTTATCTGTAAAATGGGATAACAATTGCTGCAACACACACTTCACCAGGTTGTTGTGAGGATCAAATGAGTTAATATAAGTCAAATACTTTCCAACCATTGCAGTGCTGTAGAAATGACAGTAATGTTAAATACAGCTAGGTGGCTCAGCATATAGAACACTGGACTTGGAGTGAGGAAGATCTGAGTGCAAATCCAGCCCTGGAAACTTCTTGCTGTGTGACCCTGGACAAGTCATTCAACCTCTGTCTACCTTAGTTTCATCATCTGTAAAATGGAGATAATAACCTCTACTTCCCAGGGTTGTGAGGATCAAATGAGATGACCTATGTAAAATACTTTGGCATGTTATAAATGCTAGCAAGTTAGTAAACCCTGTTTGCCTCAGTTTCCTCATCTGTAAAATGAGCTGGAGAAGGAAAGAGCAAACCACTCCAGTGTCTTTGCCAAGAGAACCCCAAATGGGGTCATTGAGAGTCAGGCATGACTGAGATGACTGAGCATCAAAAACAAAGTGCTAGCTGTTCTTATAATTGTCATTTGGCATTTGTCAATTGGTAATCAAAAAAAATGCCTGTTATCTCATTGAATCAGGACAATGAAAACAACTCAATACAAGGGAGGGGCAGAGAAGTGTGTTTCTCTCTTGTTGGGCCAAGGAACTGTTATGTAACCCGTGCCCTGCACGGGTCTTGTGAAATGTGGTACCCAAGGGTTCTGTCACGAAAGCCAGGGATTGGCCTGGGCTCCTTCTCTGGCCATCAGTGCCCCAACCAAACCCTGCTTTTCCTGGAAAATAAAGGAGCGTTAAAAAGAATAATGAAACCAACCACAACAAAGGACACTGTGTGTGTTTTTAAAATCTTCCTCCTCCTCTTAGACACTGGTGGGGGCTGAGTATTGGATGACTTGTCCTTGCTAGGTCTTGGGAGAGAATGTTGTGGTTTCTGTGATCCCTTGGTTCAAGCCCCACAGCCTGTTTGCTGTTTTTCCTATGTTCTTTGTACTTATTGTTCTCTGGTAACACAAGCTTATTTGGCCTTTGGTGCAGTCCAAGGGTTCAGAAGATTTTTTTTTTAACTGAGAGAAAGGATATTTAGAGATCATCTTTGTTGTTATTATTCGCTGTGTTCAACTCTTCATGACCCTATTTGGGGTTTTTGTGGCAAAGATGCTGGAGGGGTTTGCCATTTCCTTCTCTGGCTTATTTTACAGATGAGGAAACTGAGGCACACAGGGTAAAGTGACTTGCGCAGGATCACACAGATGGTAAGCATTTGAGGCCAGATTTGAACTCAGGAAGATGAGTCTTCCTGACTCCAGAGCCAGTGCTCTGTGCACTAGCAGCCCCATAGAAACCACCTACTTTTTTTCCAAAGACCCAGAGAGAGAATGCCTTTTGTTGCTCAATATCACCCACCAAGGTTGTGGTTCCCCTGACTCAGTCAATGCTGTGAAAAAAAGATCTGCAGTTAAGTACCAGCTCTGGCCCTGTCTTGGACAAGCACCATCCCTTCCCAGGATCTGTTTCCTCATCTGTAAATGAGAGTTTTGGACTAAGATCTCTAAGAAAATCTCTTCTATCTTGAGGAATTAGAATCTAATAAACCAACCAGTCAACCAAAACGCATCTGTAAAGTGCCTACTGCGTGCCCCATGCCAGAGGCTGGGGATACCAAGACCTTCAGGAGCTGGCATACCAGTGCGAGAGATGCCATGCTCACACTCTCTGTACAAAGGGAGTAGAAGGTGGTTTGGGGCCAGGTGCACCAGTGGCTGGGGTGGAGGCTTCAAGTGGGAAGGGGATTTCGAGCTGCATCTTGAAGGAAATCATGAATTTTGAGAAATGGAGGAAAGGAGGGAGTGCCTTCTAGTTGTGGGGAACAGCTAGTGCAAAAGTGTGGATGTGGGGTATGGAGTGGGGTGTGTGTGTGTGTGTGTGTGTGTGTGTGTGTGTGTGTGTGTGTGTGCGTGCGCTCACACGCGCATGCGTGGATACACAACAGCAAGAGAAGATCACACAATTTCAGAATTGGGAAGGGTCCTCAGTGCCTAGATCCTCGGGAATGTAGTTCAACCTTTCCTTGAACAAGGATTCCTTCTCCAGGAACCCTGGCAAATAGCCACCCGCCTCATGCTTGAAGACTTCCAGGGAGGGGAAGCACACAATAACATAGCATAGTGGCTAGACTTAGGGTCAGGAAGTTCTGGGTTCAAGTCCTGCCTCTGACATGTGCTAGTCATGTGACTTTGGGTAAGTCATTTTACTTTTCTGAGTCTCAGTTTTTCCATCTGTAAAACAGAGTCATCATCATCATTAAACCTTCATGGGGCGATGGTGAGGTTCTGATGAGATTATGTCTGCCAAGTGTGCCAAGGCAAACTTAAAAATTCCATTTACATGTTGTTATTACTCATAAAAATTTCCCATAAGATTATCAATAAAGAGCTAGAAGGGGATCTTAGACATTCTATTGTTCAACCCCTTCATTTTATAGATAAGAAAACAGACTCAGAGAAAAAGGAAATATTTTTGCCCAGAAGAGCAGAGGTAGCATTTGAACTCATATCTTGTGTATCTTCCATTGTTCCACACTATGTCCCACCATCATGTTGTCTCAAATGGTCTTCTCAATAACCCAGTTATTGTTGAGCTTGGAGGGGGGTCGTTATAACCTGCATTTAACAGATGAGGAAAGAGACCTCAAAGTGTTTCCTGCCTTGGCTAGGTTCACAAAGTTAGCTGGTGACATGACAGCTTAGACATTGCTGGGGTATCTTAGCTTGTCTGTTTTTCTAGAATGTATCCTTCATCCTGGTGTTTGAGCTTTGAAACCCCAATTTGGGAGAAGGCCATCCTTTTATGTAACAGTGCCCTGCCATTGATTGACAGGGAATGTGAGAGTTGACACATGACACATGCATGGGTTTCCTGGGGCCAATGCCCAAATTTCTGGCCCTGTTATTGACTGCTATGAGTTGAATCATCCACCTACATGATTTTGCATGTCAATGACATTTCTGGTTGGGTAGGGAGAGGGGAAGTTGGAAGGAGAGAAAATAAATGCTTCTTAATTTGAAAACAATTTAAAAGAATATTAAGAAATATATGATGACTACAATCATATAAATGGAAACAACAAAAATGAATTGAAATTGAATGCATATAATTAGAACAACCAAGCTTGGTCCCCAAAAGACCTGGGAATGTAACTCCCTCCCTTCTTTGCAGAAATAGGAAATTATGGGTGTGGAATAATGAATAGATATCTGACTTTGTTGATGTGTTGGTTACTTTTGCCAAACTATTTTTTCCTCCTTTTTCTTTATTCTTCTTATTTTTAAATAAGGGATTACTCTATGAGAGGGGGAACAAAAAGAGAAAGTGTATAGTGGGAAATGTAACTGCTATATGAACAAAAGATACAAATCAATTTTTAAACAAATAAGGTTGGACTTGATGGCTTTTGATTTCCCTTCTAGATCAAGATCTGTGATCCTTTGGTTCTATATCAGTGATGGACTAATTTAATGTGCTGCCCATCCAGCTGTCTTCTGGGTGATTTATGACAAAATTCAATGGTCTGCCCATCCAGCTGCCCTTTGAGTTATTCATGATGGCTCTCTACTAAGTAAAGGAGTTGCCTCTGTGTTGTTGAAAAGAGATAATTGGATCTTACTCAGTGTTGTCGGTTTTTAGAAATTGCCAGTCCTGATGGCTTTTTTGAATGTGTTTTGCTTTTATGTTACATTTATAGATTGATCCCACTCTGTGAAAGGTGACAAAATAAAACGATTAACTAAAACTAATATCATGGTGTCCTCATCTGTGAGCCTCACCACTATTATCATCAAATCCATGACAAGACAAAAAATACAGATAATCCACCCTCTGGCTTGGTCAACTACAGCTTCTCCTTAACTGTTCCCATTCCAATCTAATAATAACATTAACTGACATTTGTATAGCACTTACTATGTGCCAGCACTAAGTGCTTTATAAATATCACAGATCCAAATATTTTGTCCTCACAACAACCCTGGGAGGTGGATATTATTATTATTATTTCCATTTTACATATGAGAAAATTGAGGCAAGTAAAAGTTAGTGATTTGCCTAGGGTCTGAGGCTGGATTTGAAGTCAGGTCTAGGCTCAATACTCTATTATTCCCCCCCAATCTCTTGTCCACTTATGGATGTAGAATTCATCCACACAAAAGAAGGGCAGGACTAGGCAACCTGTGTGCCAAGCTTTGCCATCCAGGATGGGGGTGACTGCATCAGTGGGATGTCAGTGGTCATAGAACCAGGTTGTAGAGCTTGGTAATGGTGAATGTCTAAAGATGGGGGAAGTGCTCTTTTTTCTGTGAAATAATGAACAACTCCACTAAGCACAAGCAAAGGGGCTTCAGTTTCATGTAAATATCTGCAAACTTGAAATTCCTTCCTCGTCACCCATGTGGGGACTCCCTCTGCAGGTGCACCCCATCATTCCTCCACCCCTTCTCATCCTGTGGACTTTCTGTATGGCATTCCAAAAACCACTATGCTGTATTCCTTCCCCTGGACCCTTTAACATTCCAAGAGTGGCAGGGACACACTTAGAGGGTCCATATACTATCCCTTACTCTTGATACATGGATGGCCAACCTTCTTCTTTACTTATTCATGCCCTGCATGAGATCCTTCAGGATATTCCTCACATATGGTTAGGTCATCACTGGGAATACAAGGCAACCACATAAGTCCACCCTCATCTTCTCCACTGCCTTTTGGGTCAGCTGTAATTTTAATATTTTTGGAAGGGATTATGGCCTATGTTTGTAGGAACCTTAGGACACTGGTGCTATAGGGAAAGGTTTTTGTAATAGAGAGCAGCTGGGGATCATTGAAAGTGCTCTGTGATTTCCCAAGGGAATCCACTCTACTCTCTTCCCGACTGTTATATGTTGGGCTTGATTCAGGTCAGGAAGCACCTGGTAGGATGCTTGACACCTTGTAAGTGCTCAATAAAAACTTGCTGATTCATTGATTATCTAAGGTTACATATACCAGAGGCTAACCTCTCTGTACTGTTCAACCAACTGTGTGTCATTGTCTGGATAACAAGTGTTCTCCATTCACTTTGTTTTTCCTCCATGGATTTGATTTTTTTGAACATGCCTGGGCCATACTGGGGAGTTCTTATTGGGTTCTGGGCTAAATTCAATGACATGATATCATCTGAATTCAGGAACATTTGGAGAACCCTTCCATGGATCAGGAATCTTCTTTTTGCCATTTGTGAAGAACATTTTCTATGACCTTGGAAAACACCTTTGGTGAACTCTATTCCCCTCCCGAGATACCTTATCATGTTGTGCTAATAAATCTGGATTCTAAAGTATACCCATAAAGTACAAGTCATTTGCATACTTTTTGGGGAGTGCAGAAAAAACTCAGCAGGTGTGATTGCTGAGCCACTATGAGTGATATTTGAAAGATCATGGAGAATGGGAAAGGAACCACAGTACTGGAGAAGGGCAAATGTCCAGATTTTCAAGAAATGGAAGAAAACAGTTTATACACCAGAGGCTAATGAACTTGACCGATTCCTGGCAAATACTAGAATGGGTTATTATGGAGATGATTAAGGTACTTCTAAGAAAGGAGGTGATGATTGCACAGAGTAAGCACAGCTTCATCAGGAACATGGCAAGTCAGATTAACCTTTTCCCTTTTTTGTCAGTCACTAAACTGGGTGACAAAGAAATGTCATAGACATACTCTACCTACACTTTAGCAAATCATTTGGGAAAGTGTCTAATCCTTTGTTTAGTTGTTTTTTCAGTAGTGGCCAGCTCTTTGTAACCCCATTTGGGGCTTTCTTGGCAAAGATACTGGAGTCGTTTGCTATTTCCTTCTCGGGTTCATTTTACAGATGAGGAAACTGAGGCAAACAGAGATTAAATGACTTGCTCAGGGTCACATGGCTAGTAAGTATCTGAGGCCAGATTTGAACTCAGGAAGATGAGTCTTCCTGAATTCAGACCCAGCTCTCTGTATACTATGGTGCATATAGCTGGCCCTAATACTATTGCCTAATACTATAATGGAAAAATGGAGAGATATGGTCTCCCAAGAATACATTTAGATGGCTAGAGAACTGGTGTAATGGATGGAGTCAGAGAGGAGTCACTGATGGTTCAATGCCAACATGGCCAGTTCCAGCACCCCACTCTAGAGATCGGTGTCTTGTCCTGCACTGTTTAGTATCAATAAAGCATTGGGGTCTACACATCCATACAATTTGTAGAGGACATAAGATTAGAAAGGAGATCGAGTGACCTGAAGGGCAGAGTCAGGATCCAGCAAGATCTTGACAGATCAGGATATCAGCCTGGATCTAAGAAGAGGAAATCCAATTGGGATCAATGCAGAGTCTCATATTTGGGTTCAAAAACATCTTTATGAGTACAAGATGGAGGAGGGATGAGGAGAGGGCCAATGTGGAGAGCATCAGGGTGTCAGAGGGTCAACGGTCTGATGTAGGAGATGTAGGAAAGGCTGTGCTAGGTGCTGGTGCTTGGCTACAGCCAGACCACATTGGGAGTACGTTCAGTTTTGATGGTTCTGCTTAGGAAGGACATTAATGAACTAGAGATGGTCTGGAGAAGGCAACCAGGAAAACTCACCAATGGTGAGAGCTGTCCGGGAGCAGAATGGGCTGCCTGTGGTGGTAGTGGGTTCAGTCTCACTGGAGGGCTCCAACCTCTTATGCAGATGTTATAGGGTGGAAGTCTTTCTGGGGATCAGTTGCACTGGATGGCTGTTGAGGTCCTTCTAACTCCAAAATTATGTAATTCTGTAATTAAAAACTCAGCCAAATCCTGCTGAAATGCAAAGGCTTTGAGGATAAATAGGCCTGGGGACATTTGACTGAGAAATATGTGTGCAAAGGGTATTTCTGTAAGGTTGGATAAATATGATGATAAGGATGATGGCACCAATGATGATGGAAACTGAGGAAGACTATGCACTCAGGCATGGAGGGACTGTGATGTTTGTTGAATCCAAGCCCACTAGCATTTCTGAAACGGTCACTGTATGCAAGTCACTATTCTAGACCCTGGATAGCTAAAGACAAAAGAAAAGGTCGTCTATATTCTTAAGAAACTTACAGTCTATCAAGGTGATATAACATGTAACCCAAAGTACAAGACAGTCTGAGATGTGGGATGTGGGCTGAAGGGGGTGGGGGCTGACTGGAGAGGGAGGGAGGGAGAGAGAGAGAGGTAGAAATGGGGGTGGGGGGAGACAGAGACAGAGACAGAGAGATAGAGGCACACACAGATAGAGAGAGAACAGCTAGGGGAAAAGAGAAAGGCTTCTTTTAGAGGGGGGGAGTTGCAACATTACATGAGTCTTGCAGGAAACCAGGGATTCTGTTGAAGGAGGGAGGACTCATAGGCACCGAATAATGCATCTGTGGAAGCATGATCCTCATTAATATTGTGATGTCATACATTGGCCCTCTGACTTTGTCTATCAAGAGGTGTCTTTTGCTTGGATGCTCATCCCTGGCCTCTTTCTGAACTAGAATTCATTCAGCAGGTGAGACTCCTGTAAAGGAGAAATTCTCCCATGTTTGACATTTTTCAGTCCCATCAGATCTAGTACCATGTCTTTGTCCGAGATGTTAGCAGTGATGGAGCCGGCTGCTGGGGGGCATGACTCAGGAATTAGAGGCCAGTGTTTCTATTTTTTCTTTACAGCACTTCGTAAATCTGGTAATTACAAACAAAGGGGATTCTGTTCCGGGTAAATACCATTTGAAATCTAATTCCTGTAAATGTCTTTATTTCAGTCGTGAATTTTCAAAATTGTTGGAGTAATTAACAGGGCATAAACCAGCCTTCCTTCTCCTGCTGTCCCCTTTCCTGAATGCGGCCCTTGTGGGGATCTGCCAGAAGGAACCTCAGAGTGCCCGTGTTGGGGACCAACTCTGGGATGTTATCAGGACTGGGCAGGGGGCAGTCCTGGGGGTTGGGAGGTGGGGATGCCTTAACAAACAACATCCCTCCCCCCACCAAACCCTTCAATTCATGGGCTCCAGTTTAATGTGCTTATTTTAGGATTCTTATAGGCATGCCTTGGCGAGCTCATGGGGCCCCCTCTTTAATAAATTAGAATAGAACTAGGTGCCCTTGCAACAAGGAAGGTGTTCGTTCTGCGGTGTTTAAATCAGAAGCAAGTATTTCCCACCCCCTTGCACTGACATCATGTTGCTGGGGCATTTTTGTAAATTCTCCTGGTTTTTGCTACCTTGGGTTTTCTTTTTCTCTGGGAAAACTGTTCAGCCCTGTGTTAAAAATACAGACCCCCATTCATGAAAGAGGCTTTGGTTCATGGGCAGACAAGTGGGACCCTCTATAAAGCAAATAAGACCCAGAGAAGAGAAGCTTGAACCTTTTCCTCCTGGCCTTCATCACTCACCTCCCTCCAAAGCTCTCCTCTGTGTCAGTCCCTCCCTTCTGCACTCAACTCCACTTAGTGCCATTTTTCTTCATTCCACACCACAAATGCCTATTTGGTGCCTATTATGTGTAAGCAGATCCCCTCCCGGATCACTGCCTCAGGGTGGCAGAGGGGCTTGTGTAGCTCAATGAAAGTAGCTATGCTGTGCAGGGTTACCCAAGATGGACACAAAAGGTGATCCACCGGACAAGGAAATGGCCAACCGCTCTGGTGTGTTTGCCAAGAAAACTCCACAGACAGTATGGTGTGCTTTGGTTCATGGGTCATGAAGAGTCAGGCATGACTGAATGAACGAACAACAGTGTATAAAGCAGAGTTCTCAGTATCAAGAAATTTACACAATTAGTTAGGACAGTCCCTATTCTCATGAAGCTCACCTTCTAGCCGCCATTTTGTCCTACAGACTGGTTCCACCAAACTGCCCCCAGTCCAGTATTTTCTCCTCTCCTCTTCCTTTGTGAAACCTTTTGTTTCCAGTGTTCCTCTAACCAGGTTTCTGTTTCTGTCCTCCTTGTTCCCCACTCAGGCTGAAATAACAGATTGATCTCAGACTTGATCAATAATGGCCAACATTTCTTGGCCTTTTTCTTGCTCTCTGCTCTTCTCTAGGTTTGAGGGCAGACAGAATGTTCTTAGGATCTTCCCAGGAAGGAACATGGGATCATAGATTGTAGAGTTAGAAAGTAGTAAGTTCAATCCCCTCCTTTTACAAAGGAGGAGACGGAGGCTCACAGAAAGAAAGGGGATCTGCTCAAGATCTCATGGTCATTCAATGGCATAGTCAGGACTAGAACCCAAGCCTGCTTCTATCAGAGATGATCCAGTTCAATATTCTTCCTAGTCTCCTTCCCAACAACCTCTCAGTGCTACCACCTTCCCTCTGAGATGGCCTCCCATTTCCCTGTATACAACCAGATGAACATACTTGCTTGCATGTTTTCTCTCCCATCAGAATGGACTCTCCTTAAGAATACCATACAAACTCCTCCACCTGGCATTTCTAACTCCTCACAATCTGGGTTCAGCCCATTTCCCCTAGGAGGTCACTCATTAACTCCTCACACATTCTTCACACCAGCTAAACTGGGCTCTGCACTCTTCCCTTTCCTGGACAATTCACCTCCCATCTTCATCCCTTGAAAGTTGTTGGGAAAGCTCCTCTCAGTCAAGTCTACCTTTTAAAGCCCCAGGTCCCCTCAGGGCTCAGCCTCATGTTCCCCTCTTAGCTTCCGTCCTCTTACCATGCATTTACTTTGGGAATATTCGGAATTGATCAATCCGTGTATGTGTTCCATCTCTCATTAGAATGTGAGTTCTCTGAAGGTGGAAGCTGACTTGTGCCTGCGGACAGTAGGCACTTAATAAATGCTCACTTGGGTGACTTTCCAGCCTAGAAGGAATGGGTGGATGGACTGGGATTCGAATAGGTTAGGGATCTCCTTGTCCAGAAATACAGCAGGTCTGTGAAACTATTCACTGATTCACTTGCAACATCTGTATCCTTTTTCCAGGCTAAGGAGTTGGACACACGATTCTTGCGTGAGTCGTGTCTGTAACAGAATGATCCAGAGAACAGCCAAGATGTGCAGATCCTTGTGGTTTGAGCTAACAGATCTGCTGAATGTCTTCCAGTGCACTTAGGGAAATCTGAGCCCCATGGCCTGGGAACAGAGCCTTGGCGCAGAATGTGGTGAATGCCCCTCCCAAATTGTGTCCACTCCACTGGGATTTAGGGACAAGGGGTCATGGTTACACGCTATGTCCAGAGGTTACTGCAGGCTGGGACCCATCACACACCAGCCTGGTTAACACTCACATCACTGGGGAGGAGAAAGAACCTTGGTTTTGGAGTCTGAGGACTGGGATTCCATTTCTGACTCCGGAATTTCTAAGAACAGCAACTGAATCCCAATTTCAATAGGAAGATATAGATTTGAAAGCGAAATTTCCTAAAAGTGATTGATTGCCCTTCGAAAGTGGAATGCCTCAGGAGGTGTGGGGTTTGCCCCAGTAGATTGGGGCAAATTTTCAAGCCAAGATTGCCAGTTGTCATTTTAGTCATGTTAGATTCTTTGTTTTGCCATTTGGGGTTTTCTTGGCAAAGACACTGGAATGGTTTGCCATTTTATTTTACAGATGAGGAAACTGAGGCAAACAGGGTGAAGTGACTTGCCCAGGGTCACATGGCTAATGGTTGGATTTGAATTCAGGTCTTCCTAACTCCAAGCCCAGCACTCTATCCATTGAGCCACCTAGCTGTCCAAGCTTATTACTTGTCGGGTATATTGTGGTGGAAAGAACACTTTTAGAGGAAGGACAGGGAAGGCGATGGGTATAAGCATTAACTAATCAGTCCTTTTTTGGGGGGGGGGAGCAGGTCAATGAGGGTTAAGTGACTTGCCCAGGGCCACACAGCTAGAAAGTGTCAAGTGTCTGAGGCTGGATTTGAACTCAGGTCCTCCTGATTCCAGGGCTGTTGCTTTATCCACTGCACCACCTAGCTGCCCCCTAACCAGTCCTTTACAAATATTATCTCATTTGATCTCTGAGGTTTCTTCCAACTCTGAGATTCTATGATTCTGGGTTCTTCTGGTCCCTTATCTAGTAGTGCAGTCCCTCCCCAAGAGACCTTGGATGTATTGTGCATATGCTCTCTTTATCCTTGCATGTATGTATGTAAATGTTCATATATGTTATATATATGTTATTGTTATTATTATTATTAGACCCGTTGGAATGTAAGTACCTCTAGGAAAAGGGCAGTTTAATTTTTAGTTATGTTTTTGTATCTTTAGGACTAAGCAGATTACTTAGAATATTGTTCAGTGCTTAATAAATACTTGGTGATTGATTGGCCTGGTGACTTGATCCTGCTTGGGTGACCCTGGACCAGTAATTTGTCCTCTCTGAGCCTCAGTTTCTCCCTCTGTCAAATGAAGGGGTCGGTCTCTAAGTTTTCTTGGAGGTCTAAATATTTTGATGTTAGAATGATAATGGTACGGGACCTATCTCAAAGGAAAATTGGGGTTAAAATAGCACTCAGGGTTGTTGAGAGAATCAAATGAGACAATATTTATAAAGTGCTTTGGCACATAGTAGGTGCTTAACAAATACATACATACACACATACATACATACATGCATACATATATATATTTTTCCCCTTCCTTCATCCATTGTTACCTGGACTATTGGAATGACCTCCTGACTGATTTCCTTGACTTCAGGTTCTCTTCTTTCCAGTTCATCCTGAACAGACTGATCATGGCCCTCTTTTCTTCAAAAACCTTCAGTGGTTCCTCATAACTTATTGAATAAAATTAAAATTCCTCAGGGCCCACCATGGTGTGGCTCTCCCCACCACCTTCCCCACTGCATCTCAATTTATTCCTTTTAAAATATTTTACACTTTAATTGGGCTCATCCCATCCATACTCCATGTTGTCTTACCTGGCTGTCCAACCCATCTTCTTGCTTTAACTCTGATGCTTCATTCTGTGGACCATTGGAAGTGCAGAGACTAAGTCCTGGGGGGGGGGACTTAATCTACTCAGCTTTGGGGGCTCCTCTCCTTTGGACAAGATGTCCTGATTTGGGAGTTAGCAGAAAGGTATATGGTCCCCCAAATCTAGCCTGCCCCAGCCGTGGTTCCTATCCCACCTAGTGGTCCATCCCCCACCCATGGACCTTACCTTCTGCTTTCTTCTCCTTCCCCCTGACCCATCATGCTTGCTTGGTTTTTCCTTCATTCACCTCAATGCCTTGGTTTACACTGTTCCCTTGTGCCTGCAATACCTTCACCTTTCCCCCTCTCCATCTCAGTCTGTTGGTATCCTACGTGCCATAGTAAAAAAAGCTCTTGCTCTGGGGTAAGTTGATCTAGGTTTAAATTTTGGCTCTGCGATTCCCTACCTATGTGACTCTGATTGTTATTTCACCTCTGTGGGCCTCAGTTTACTCAACCATAAAATGAGAGGCTTGGACTTTACAATCTCTGAGGTCCCTTCCAGCTCTAAATTATGATCCCATGATCCTTCTTTCAAGGCCTTGTACACATATCACCCCTCCACGGAAGGGGGCCTTCCATGGTCTCTCTAGCTAGAAATGATCTCTTACTGATCAGTTTCATTTTTGTCTATGTATCTCTAGCGCCCAACCTGATCTGAATAAATGTTGTAAATGATCGATTAGTGGGATGTTGTGGAGGTCTGTTGTATCAGCCGACACAATGTTTTATCACACTTATTCTGACAATAATTTGAATTATGGTAATCTCTATGTTATCTCCCCTACTGTACACCAATATTAATGTTCTTCTTTAATGCCTCATTATAGATGGCAAAGGAGAAATCTTGGGCTCTTGAAGTCTATGCACCAGCATTTGCTCATGAAATACAAACTCAGACTGATGTTACCAAGATGGCAGCCGAAGGGTACCAGCCTGGTGACAGACTGGGTGTTTGTTATCTGGGTACCATCCTCAATGAATTCAAAAAGGGTCTTCACTAGATATTGACCAGCAATTGCTACCCATAATGAATCATTTACTAATGTATAGAAGAATTGGAATTCATATTAGTGGATGAAGTGCTTTACATAAAAGAGGTCTTTAATAAATGGTTATTTTAGTTCTATGGAGGGATTGCAATCTGTACTGATGGATTAGAGGTAGCTGGGCAGGGCAGTGGATAGAGGGCTAGACCTGGAGTCAGGAAGACCTGGGTTAAAATCCAGCCCCAGAGAATTATTAGTTGTATGACCCCAGTTAAGTCACTTAACCACTGCCTGCCTCAGTTTCCTTATCTCTAAAATGGGAATAATAATAGCACCTACCTCCCAGAGTTGTTGTGAGGATAAAATGAGGTCATATTTATAAAGTGCTCTGCCAACCTTGAAGGGCTATAGAAATTTTAGAGGTTATTAATGTTGTTGTTGTTGTGTTGGAGCCTGAAACATCCCAGAGACTAGACAAACTACTTTAACTCCGGGAATTCTATTCTCCTTCCAGTGGATAAAGGAGAGAAAAGACTATAACACAGTTCCAAACTCGGTTCAGATTAGAGTTCTGGTGAGGTCAGACTCTGAAACACTGGGCTTAGGGCGCAAGGGATGACCCAGAGATTCAGGGGGGCTCAGGAGAAGCTAGCAAGCAGCTAGGGTTTTCCTATCTTGGCCTGCTTCTTAGTGTGGCTGGTCTTCCTCATGGAACAGGGTGAGTGGACTCCAGGAAGGCTCCAGGAGGAGAAGCCTGTGGCTGCCTCTCCCCTTCCTGCTACAGGGAGGCCTCTTCCTCTCACTGGTCAAAGTCCCACCTCTTCTTTTGGGGGCTGGGGTGGACCACAGGGCAAGGGGGCATTCTGGCCAAATAAATAAACCTTCAAAGTCATCTCCTGCAGCCCAGTCCCCTTACAGAGGCCAAATCAAGGCCCAGGGAGGGCCATGGACGTGACCTGTCACACAGCAAGTTACTGGCCCAGCTGGAATGCTGACTCCTAGCACCCACAGTTCCCCTCGGCTGCCTCCAGTGCAGCTGCCTCTCTTTTGGTCTTGAAAACAAAGTGTGTGGATAGAGCAGTGAGCTCTCAACCCTTCCCTGGGGCTCCAAGTCTCTTCTCATCCCCATAGCCTCTTAATCGTTTAAGGAATCAAGGAGGCCCCATTTGGTGTTGATTACAGGCAACTTGGGCTCCTCTGTGCAAAGGAAATGGTACCTCATTTCTCTTATTAAAGTAAAATATGACCCATTTCTGTGCATGGGTATATTGTTGCATAAATTACAAGTATCCTCCTCTCTGTTTATATGTAACATAGAAATGTAATACCGGGAGGACCAGGACGCCAGGGCTCAGGAAATAAGAAACATCTGTTCTCTTTTCTTCTCCTCTGCCTCGGCCCCCACCTCCCAATAGCAACCAACTCTGCGCTCTCTCTCTCTCTCTCTCTCTCTCTCTCTCTCTCTCTCTCTCTCTCTCTCTCTCTCTCTCTCTCTCTCTCTCTCTCTCTCTCTCTCAATCTCTCTTTCTCTCCCCCTCCCTTTCTCTCTCTCCCTCCCTCTCTCCCTCTCTCCCCCTCCCTCCCTTATCACTTTCTCCCTCCCTTTCTCTCCCCCCTTTATAACTCCCTCTCTCTTTCCCTCCTTCCCTCACTCTCCTGTCACCTCCTCCTCCCTTTCTCCCTCTCCTAGTTCTGTCTCTCTTCTCTCTGTTTTCAATCTCTTTCTTTCTCTCTTTGTCTCTCTGATTTCCCATTATTTTCCCCTGTCCCTTCTATAGACTTTGCCCATCCTGCTTTGTCATGCTCCCATTTTCATTTTTGTTTTTGTCTACACTCCCTGGCACAGAGTAACAACAAATGTTTGTTGGTTGACTAATTTGTCTTTATAACTGAGTTGGAATAGCAAAGATACGCAGAATCTAGTTCTGATGGATGGATCTAACCGGACCTGGTTTGAGGCTTGATTTTGTTGCATCTTAGCTGTGTGAACAGGGCAAGTCACTTTCCTTCATAAACCTTAGTTGTACCATTTGTGAAATTGATATACAGTGATATGGTGCCTGTCACACTTGATAAATAATAAATAAACTTACAAAGAATTAAATGGTAAATTCATAACCAACCAAATTTGTAAATAAATCAAAAGACATAAATGCACTTAATACATAATAAATTTATCAGTCTATCAATAAGACACTTAATAAATGAATATTGGCTAAGTGAAATATAAGTTCAGGGGATTGGTGATGAAATGACAGTTCCCATGCAAGCTCTGTCAATTACTAGCTGCCCTCAATCTTGTTGGGCTTCATTGAATGGCAGAATACCATTGGAAGGGACTTTTGAGGCTACCAAGTCATCCTGGACAAAGCCTTCCCTCTCTCTATAACATGCCCAGAGAGTAGCCAGGCAGCCTCTACTTGAAGGGCACCTGGGTCCAAGGGAAAGATAGGAACTACATCATGTCTTGAAACCATGATGGACAAACCACATGGAAATTCTCCAGCCACCTGGTGGCCTAATAGGAGAAAGTCTCCAACTTCTGTTGAAGGATAATAAAATATAGCAAACTATGTAAGGACGTGGTAAAGTGGATACTCTCATCCACTGTCATAACAGCTACTTGCCCTTGGATAAGAGACCTGCAGTTTTGTCGAAAAAGGATTTCTTTCACAATTGTAAAAATATTTGGTCATTTCCCCTCATCTCCTGCCCTTGAGCAGGGAATGTTTTCTTATAATAAATCTGACCAATTGCATTCCAAGCACTCTCCTTTCCCCCTTGACTGATCCCTTTCTTCTCTACCCCTCCTTCTTCTGTGAAATTCTTTACTTATCTAACCTAAGTTGCCACACAATGCTGCTGGTTGGCTGGACATTCTAAAGGGGACTGAAAGGTTGTAAAAACCAAATTTGTACCCTAGAAAGCTGAAGCTGCTCTCATCAAGATAGCCATCTTCCTTAGAATGTTAATAAATTTTTGGTGTTCATTTTGGCCTCCTATCTTTGACCTCACAGTTATTGAACTAATGATGGATATACCTCCCCCAAGAGGTCCCATTCCTCAGTTGAGAGATTTATCCAACACTAGAAATGTAGGAAGAGACCAAATTGTAATGGTTTTAAATGACAAAGAGAGTAAATCCAGGGTAACAGTTTTCCTGGTTAATTTTTCCACCTTTTGAACAATTACATTTTCATTATGGCATGTCAACATATTATTGGCTGCTTTACTTTTGAGGGAGAGAGAGAGAGAGAGAGAATGCCTCACAGATGTGTTTGGGCAATTGAGGTCTCCCATCACTCCTATATCCTGCTTTATGGTTTTTTGGACTCCTCATCCATTTCCTCTTTCTGTCTAGGTGGTCTATAGTAAACACTGATGATCATATTGTTTCTGTTGTTGCCTATTTTTTGGTCTCCACCATTTTATCAGAGCTGTCTCATTCATATACAGCACCTGCCAGGGATAACAGTAGGACATAGTTTGCCTTCAATTCCACTAACTCCACATTTCTTTCTATTTCTCATGATCTCCACATTCCTTGGATCTGTACCCTATACCCTATTAAATGACCTTGAGATCCATACCAAAGCACAGAAACCAATACAGATGCCCTAACCTTTTGTTTGGGGGTTCACACAGCTCCATTTCTTAACTTATTCCACTTTAAAGTACAACATTAGCTCTATCCATTGTCTAGTATCTTTACCCTCTGTACTCCTCAGCCTCAAGATCTGTTCCATAGATATGCCCATTCCATCAATTATCTTCTACAAAAGAACAATTTAGATAATCCTTTATGTCCTAGGATGGGAGAGGTTGGTAACCAACAATTTTAAGCAGGTGAGAGTCCTCTTGGAGATCAGTGCATAGCTGGATGTGACTTGTTCAGAGTCTACTAATAGGGCTAATGTATAAAGAGTGCCTAATAAGCTTTACAGTGCCATAAAAATGAGTTATCACTACCACCATCACCATCCCATCACCACCAACACCACCACCACCACCATCACCATTTTTCACCACCTCCATCACCGTCTTCATTATCTAAATTTAGATCAACATAAAGCCATTGCTTTCACCATATCATAACTCCTTGCCCCTCATATCTATCCACTGCCACAGGACCAAGTTCAATAATTGTAGTCTGGCCTTCAAGTTATCCTCAGTAATGTCTGAGGTGTAGTAAGATGTGTCAGGCTGGGGAAGGGAGGACCTGGGAATCAAGGGAAAGAAGACCTCTGTGGTTAGATGTGAGTGAGGTGTATGGGGTACAGGCACAGGAATATGCTTGAACAGTTGAGAGGTACCATAGGGAAAAACCCTGGAACTGGATTCTTTCCATATCAAGCATTCCATATTCTCAAATCTCTTCCAGCTCTCTAAGACCCCTCCCAGCTCTGACATTATCTGTTTTAAGTTCTCTCCCAGCTCTGACATTCCATGTTCTAGGGATATTCCTAACTCTGACAGTGTCTTTTCTAAGTGCCTCCTTTGTTCCAACTTGCCAGTATCCCATAATTTTAAAAATCCAACTATGTGCTTATAAATCCATAAAGCAGATCAGAAACCAAGAGCTGATTCTATGGGGGAGAGAACAGGAAGAGCTGAATCCTTGAATTACAACTCCCTTTCCTCCCATTTTATCCAGACCAGAAACCATACCTTGGAATACTTAACCCTTTCATTTCTAGGGCTACAGCCCTGGGGCACTGGTGCCCTCATTGGTGGATAGCTCATTTGACCCCCACAATTAGGCCTGACTCCAGCCAAGCTTCCTTTAACTTCCTGACCATGTTCTTGACCCCTACCTTGCTACTATGGGCAAATCTTTCATATCCCCATCTCTTTCCAGATCTCCCATCCTGGGGCCACGATCTGTCATTTCTTCTGGAGAGAGTGTGACAGTTTTCTGCTTTATGGCTCCATCTGCCATTTCTGTGATTGTCCAACCCCCTCCCATCATTTCTCTTGGAAGGATTAAATGAGATAACATTTGTAAAGCCCTTTGCAAACCTTAATGCTACTATTGATTGTTGCTACTACTACTATTATTTTTTTTTGTGGGTCAATTGGGGTTAAGTGACTTGCCCAGGGTCACACAGCTAGTGAGTGTCAAGTGTCTGAGGCTGGATTTGAACTCAGGTCCTCCTAAATCCAAGGCCGGTGCTTTATCCACTCCTCCACCTAGCTGCCCCCATCCCAATAGAATATAAGACACTTGAGGAAAAGGGACTGCTTCATCTTCATCTTTGTATTCCTCCTGCCTCGCACAGTACCCGGAACATAGTAAGTGCTTCAAAGAGTTATAGACTAAATTTGCTCCTTGATTAGCAGCCATATGGCATCAATAGGAACATATTAGTACTAAAAAGGAGACATCCCCAAACATGACTGGACTGATTAATACTAAGGAGCAGCCTGAAGTCGTGAGACTAAGGCATCTTTGTGATAAATGCTTCTAGTTAATGGTTGAATGTCATAGAATCCCAGACCACAGGTGGAAGTTACCCCGAAGGCTCTCCAGCCCAACCCCCTCCTTTTACAGACGAGGAAACTGAGGTCCAGGGACATTAAATGGACTGGATGAGGTCATCAGGCTTGCACTAATTGGTGCCAGGGAGAAGGTTTTTATCAGCCCTCGCTAAGACGGTTACTCCACCTCACGTCAGAGGTCTTGTCACTTAATCTGTTCTATCTCCCGGTCACCAGAAATCTTTGTAGAAATAAACAACTCACTGACGAATCCAATCTAATGAGCTAACTGCCTGGGGCCCTGTAATTATCCCTGGGCCAGGTGGTCACGTGGCTCTGGCCCTGGGAGTCTCCAGGAGCTGGAGAGATTGAGCCTGAGATGGGGGTCTGTTCAATCTCTGCACCCAGCAGGGAAGCAGAGCAAACAGAAAGGCTACTGGAGGCCTTACTGGAAGGCCAAGCGTCCCTGTAAAGGGGGTGGGACAGAGGGTCCAGGTTTGTTCAGGTGCTCATGGGCTGTCTGTTTCCAAACTTGACCTAATTCAGCTTGGTGGTGGGGAAAGAAGCCCAATCTGGGTATTGAGAGAGTGGGGTTCAAGGCTTGGCTGGGTCACTGAAGCTCATTTTGCACATCCGATAAGGTGACTCATCCCTCGGGGCCTCTGTCTCCTGCTGTCTAAAGGAGGGGGCAGGATTGAAACTGAGAAAGAAGGGGGAGGGAGAAAACTGCCTCTGCATCTCTGTCAAGCTGGAGACGGCGAGGAGCAACTCCCGTGTAAGAAGAAGACGAACAGGGGCTGGTTTTGCCATTCTTTGTCTCCCTGTGCTCCTCACATAGTAGGTGCTTAATCAATGCTTGCTGCCTGGTAAACAGCCATCGACAAACACATAAATTCACAGCAGACAAATTCAAGAGAGGAGCCAGCAATCAAACCATGGCCTCAGGGAGCGCAACATTAACACAGCTGGACTTCACAAATATCACTGGTACATGGAAAGATGTGACTCAGGACCCTGAAAGGGTATAATTTTGTAAAATGAAACAGAGCAGATTAAAAGTCAAATGGCATTGCTTATGAATAAACATGTCAATTCGAGGAAAGCCAAGCACTAGAGAGAGTTCTAGGCTCCATCACTGTCCCCCTTACAGAACTGGGCAAAGATCAATAAAGGAAGAAATTGAAGTTATATTGTCATTGGAGCGTATGCTAGACCACCAGGACGGAAGGAAGCCATAGATGAGAAGATTAGGTGAGAGATCAGACATCTAGCCTCATTCTAGGGGAGTTTAATTATTTAGGCAGAGTTTGGAGCTCTTTCCTTGCTAAAAGCAAAGCTGCTAATCATTTATTGGCTTCCTTTAATGGTAAGTTCACCTCTCAAAAAGCCATAAAGCTGCCTGTGCTTGGTGTATCCCTCAGTTCCCAATGCAGACACATCCATCTGCTGTCCCTGTTCTTTGAACATTGCTATGGGCCCCAGTTGCTGGTAGGTCCTTCTCCGTTGAACTCCTACAATTGCCTGTGGTGAGAAGAAGAGTGGGAAGGAGATAGAAACTCTCTCCTCCAGGCCTGCCTTCCCGCTTTCCTCCTCCACTATGTATACGTGTGTGTATTTAATATATAGAGATATATACACAGATATGTGCATATATATGTATGTTTATTGAACTCTCTGTGTATATATGCTTATTTAAGACATGTAGGTATATAGAGAAATGTATGTATGTATATCTATATCGATATCTGTATCTATACACATATACACACAGAAACATAGACATACACACAGAGGTGTGCCTGGTTTTTTTTTTCCAAAAAATTCTCAATAAGCTCCCTGGCATCATCCAATCATCAAAGTATTTCATTCCTTCCAAATTATCTAAAGACCTGTTCATACCTAGTGAATTGCTTGATGGATGGATTTGATAGAAGTGTTTATTCCTGATCCATCAGCCTTCAGGATGGGTCAAGCAGCTGGGTGGGCTTGTCAGTTCTACCCAGGCTTTCTCTATAGTAATGCACATGGGGCAAGAGGGGTGGGAAGGAGGTGCATTCGAGCTCTCTGCTAGCCAGGCCTGCCCTTTACCTTCCTGCTGGACTTTTTCTTTTTTTTCTGTAATTAAGTAAAGTATTAATGTCACCTAGCTGTCTCCAGGTCCTGACCACCACCCTATCAAAACTATTGGCAGTATACATGAAACATCTCCATCATACTGGATGGCCAGCCTTATTTATGAGGTTTGGAAGGGGAGCACCAAGGCAGAACGAACCAGATACCCGACTGGCTAAGCGTGATTTGATGGCCAAAAGAGTGATGCATTTCAGGGCTTCCTCCTCCCCCATGGAGAGACCTTGTTGGACCAAAGCCAGACTCTGCTATACAATGCTCCCTGGGCATCGAGCCATGCATGTTCCTGCAGGGAAAACCTGGTTTAGTCTGACAAACAACGCCCAGCTGTTTGACCCATCTTGCATACAGATTAGGAGGAGATAAGAGGCTTACACAGGGGCATTTTATTTTTCAAACAGAATCATGGACTTTTCAGTTATCACAATTAGAAAAGACCTCCATGGGCGTCTGGCTCAGTCTCCCACCCAGCACAGGAATTTTTTTTTTTTTTTTTTTTTTTTTTTGCAGCAGCTCTGGCAGGTGATCATTTAGTCTCTTCTGGAATTACATGGTATAGTCAATTAGGATCAGAAGACCTGGGTTTGAATCCTGACTATGCTATTTTTCCTCCATGTGACCTAGGGCAAGCTACTTTCTCCTGATATTTGAAAATATCTGAGTGCCCTTCCATCTTAATAGCCTGTGTTCTTGGGAGTGATAAGAAAGTCATTACCTATTAGGCAGTGGTGAATAGACCTGAGTTCAAATCTTGCCTCAGATACTTAGTAACTGGGTGACCTGTAATAATCACCTAACCTCTCCCTGACTCAGTTTCCTTATCTGTAAAATAATGATAGTAATAGCGCCAGTCTCATAGGGTTGTTGTGAGGATAAAGGTGCCACATAAGTGCCAGCAATTATTGTTAGTTATTGTCTCATTCTATTGTTGTTCTTTAGAAGGAGGTTATGTTTTCCTCTGCATTCCTTCCTCCTTCTAAGCACAGAATTTAAAATGAAATCTGCAGGTGCTATTTGTGGACTGACCTTTATAATGAATTACTAGAATTTAAAAATGACAGAATGAAGTTGCCAAGTTTTTATTGAAAAAAAAAAACAATGGAAAGTTTTTTTCTGATTTTTTTTTCTTTCTGAAATTTGCTTTTGCCCACTGAGCCTGTGAGCCTAACATACAGTGAAAGGACATTTTGACCGGGAAAGGAAATCAAAGATGGTAAAATGGAGAAAGAGCTGTGATTGGAGTCAGGAGAACTCAGTTTAGGTCCTAGTTCTGGAGATTGAAATGTGCCTTTGAACAACCCACTTCCCCTCTGTGACATTCAGTTCTCTCGCCTGTAAAACAGGGGCAATATTAATTTCAGAGACTGCTATCACAATGAGGGAAGTGGGGCACTTGCACGTGTGAGCACTGACACTCCTGCAAATTCCCTTAATGATGTCATCAACTATCCTACTCTGAGACTGCTAGAAGGCACTAGATAAGAGTAGGGAGAACCCAAGTTTTTTTGTTTTGTTTTGTTTTGTTTTGTTTTGTTTTGTTTTGTTTTGGGGGCGGTGGGGGCAATCCTTAAACTGAACTTTATCCTATGGACATGATAACAGGATGAAGAGAAAGAGCAAAAAACCTCTTTGCTTCCATGAAGTCCTGTTATCTTCTGTGTCTCTGTTGTGTGTCCTCCTGGAGAAAGTTTCATGCATTGGGCTGTGCTATAAATTTCCTGATGTTTTATGTAAGCTCTGAGTACTTCTGAGGGTTGGTTAGATGGACATGACTCTGGGTTACAATCAGCAACAATAGTGTCTGTGGCAAAACTTTTTAAACATTTCTCTGTTATCTTTTGTTTTTACTCTTGTTTCCTTATGTACTTTTAGAAAGAAATCTCTTAATGGTTTGTCTGTTGTGACATTGTTGTTGATGTGTTGTCAAGCCCATCAATGTCTTTCACATTTTCAATTTTGTTTCTTGTTTTTCTGGGGTAATTTATTTTGTTACCCGGGCCTTCCTAGGTTGTTGGATTTGTTCACTTTTCCTGCATTTCAGTTATTGGGAATGTTCGCAAAGCAAATAATTTGTCCAGATCCAATTGTCTTTGTAGCAATGCTTCAAATGTCTCTTTTTAAATGAAATATCCATCTTTCCATCTTTTTAAAAAGTTACATTAGGCTTAGGTTTTCAGGGTTTGTCACCTTGGGCTACATTTTGAATTCTTTTGCTCTTTTGGGTGCTATTTCCATTCCCTCTGGCAGTTTCTGATGAGTGAAGAATAGTCCTTTGGGGTTCAAATTTCTTTTCCTTTTCTCCTGATCATTTGAGGAATTTGTTGTTGTTGTTGTTTTAAATTTAACACTCTGTGTCACAAGAGTTTACAGCATAGGACTTTTTTTCTGGAGGCAATATGTGTAATCTTTTCGTTGGAATTTTTTGTTCTTAGAAGTTTTAGAAGATTTTCTTGTATTATTTCTTGAGCTATTATGTTTATATTTTTTAACTTGTTTTCTTCTGGGAGACCTATGTGAGATCAATTTGTTTTGCTCATAGAGTGATCATGTTTCCTTTGAATGTTATTGCTTTTTGTTTCTCTTCTTTCAGATTGTCCTTCACTTCTGTATACAATTAGCATTAATATAGAACTCTAAGGATTGTAAAACACTGACATATATTATCTCATTTGCATTCCCAGTCTGATGTTCCCTCTTTTGTTTGCTGAGTTTTGCTACCAAGGATTCAAGTTCTCTATTCTGCCAATTATTTCTGCAATATAGGCCACGAATTATGTTTTACAATTCTTATTTCTTTTTCTAACCTTTCAGGAACATCCTTCTGTGGTTTCTTACTCTACTGAGGACTGCCTCATCAGGTATCTATTTTCTTTATATTTATTCATGGAGTTATTCCTAAGTTGATGCCTGGACTTGTTTAGATGATCCCTTCTTTTAATAATGTATTTCTTGATGCTTTATCTGTTTATGCTCAAAGTCTTTAACCGAGTTTTCTTCCCCTTGAAATCTTTAGTAATTTTATCCTTTTTCCTTTATATTGTCCCATTGTTCACTTTCTGACTCCTTCCCCTTTAATGGTGGTTTCCCTAGGTGCTAGGTTTCTAAACTGTTGCAGCTTCCTCTTACACTGGGTAATTCATGCTTTCCTGCCCTCAATCTCAGTCTCAAGTGATTTCTGGGGGAGCAGGGGGAACAGAACTAGACCCAGCTAGATTGCAGAGTCTTTTGCTTCCAACCTGGTGACTCTATACACATGCTAGAATCCTTTCCTCAGTTTCCTCTGCTTCCATAGATTCTTGTGGCTTCAGTTCTTTGCTGTTCCCTAGCTGAAAAGGTCATGCTGGTAATAGCAATAATGCTAATAAAAACTAATATTTATATAGTGCTTTAAAACCTGCAAAACACTTTATTTAAATACATCATCTCATTTGATCCTCACAGTCCTGTGAGTTAAATTCCATTATTATCCCAATTTTACAGATGAAGATATTTAGGCTGAGAGAATTTAAATGACTTGCTCACTGTTACCCAGATAGTAACTGTCTAAACCAGAATTTGAACTCAGGTCTTTCTGAGGTTGAGATCTAACATTCTTCTGTGCTCCTTAACTGCCTCCAGAATGTCATAGGCATAATATAGTGGGGTTTCAGTGAGGCATCTGACAAAGAGTCATAGGATGTGAAAACTGAAAGGGAGAATTTAAATATCATTGAATCCAACTGATTTAATGTCCAAATGGGGAAATTGAGGCACAGAGAAGGAAACAACTCATCAAAGATATACAACTAGTTAGTGGCAGAGCCCAGATTATAACCCAGGACTCTTTACCTACAGGTCAATACTTTTCCTACCATATCATGCTCTTTTCTGATGTCTTGGAAGATATAATAGAGAAGTTTTGGTTGGGTGATAATATGTGGAGAAAGAAGTGGTTGACTGACCTGACCCAAAGCAGCTTGATTGGAGGAGTCTACAGTGGTAAGCTTCTGGGTCCTGTTCTGCATTTTAAATGATGGGTATGATTATACACATAGCATGGATGTCAGATTTGCATCTGATACAAAATGGAAGAATAACAGCTGACTGTTAGGGTGATAGTTGGGACCTTTTGAGACACTGGCTCCTTTCACAGAGCCTTCCCTCTGAGATTTCCTTCCATTTATATTTGTGTGTGTGTGTGTGTGTAGATGAATATAGAAATATAAATAAATATATAATATATAAATATAAGCACGTTAAATACATACTAAATATAATAAAACATTTGAACATATAAATATACATATATAATTAAATAATTTAGATATAATCAAGCCAAACATATAAATATATAATTAAATGTATAAAATATATTAAAACTTTCAAAAATATAATAAATATATGGTAGGTGAAATATGTATGTAAATTAGTATATGTAAATAACATACACACATATAAATAAGTAAAAATAAAAGCATATCACAAGCATAAATGAATTATATATAAAACCAATGGAAGGTAATTGTACATATGTGATATTTCCCCCCCAATTACATGTTAAAACAATTTTTAACATTTAAAAAATTTCTGAGTTCCAAATGCTCTTTCTCCCTTTTTTCCCTCCCCCCTCTGTAAGCAATCTGGTAGAGATTCTACATGTGCAATCATGTAAAACATTTCCACATTAGTCTCTTTGTCATATGTATTTTGAAGGTACACAGAAGCTTGCATACTGTCCCCTCCATTTTACTGTGAGCTCCTTGATGGTGGGTCCATCCTTTTGTTTTTCTTTGTATCCCAGTACTTAGCACAATGCCTGGCACATAAAAACTAGCTGCTAACTTATCACAGAAGAGATTCCTGCATTGGTAGGAGGTCCAATTAAAAAGCCCTCTAAATTCTTTTTAATTCTAAAATGTTGATTGACTGATGATCCAACACCCTGATTTTGTTGTTGTTGTTGTTGTTTTGTTTGTTTTTTTGCTGGGCAATGAGGGTTAAGTGACTTGCCCAGGGTCATGCAGTTAGTAAGTGTCAAGTGTCTGTGGCTGGATTTGAACTCAGGTCCTCCTGAATCCAGGACTGGTGCTACCTAGCTGCCCCCCACCCAATACCCTGATTTAAAGGAGAATAAACTGCTCAAGGTCGTAGAGAACATAATCGAAGCTTAGAGCCCATTCTCCTGATTCTCAAGTTCTGGGCAATGCCTCTCTTATCCCACTACATCATCACATTTGTCTTTCTCTTAAGCCTCACCTTTAGCCGTCCTGGCTGGCATGCAGACAAAATGCACAGTGGGTGGGCCAAGGCTGCTGATTTATTATGGGCCTGTTTGGGATGTAAACTTTTGCCATGTCTGACCTCTTGGCCCTGGTTCAGAGGAGGAAGGATGCCCAGGATTGTTGCAGGAGAAGCACCGCCATGGTGGGCTCTGCAGGAAGTCAGGTATGAAGGACTCTCGTACGCCAGGGCTGAGACCCAGTGCCCTGAATCATGACGATTTTTCTCTTCCTTAGACATTCTGGGTAAACCTCGTACCTGCTGCTGACATGGACCAAGTGTCTACCTTATCTGCTGTGGAGAGGAATGTCTAAATAGAAATATGTCAGATGGCTCTTAAAGAGTCTCTGAGCTCCCAGAGACAGGTGGTCCATGACCCAGGTCTGGGATTGTAAGTCAGGGGAGAGCAATGAAGCCTGGGGGCAGGGTGGGGGGAGGTGCAGGGTAGGGGAGAAATCAGTGAGGGAAGGCATGAGGAAAAACATGGATGGGGTTGTCAGATCTTAAGATGCTCAACAGCTGGGGAAACAGGCACTGAAATCCGGAAGGGGCCATTTTTGGCTCTTGGGAATCTTGGGTTTGGTGATTTGTCAGGGCCCTTCTGGCTCTAAATTTAATCCATTCATTTTCTAGATGAGGAAAGTGAGGCTCAAAGATACACTGACTAGGGGCAGCTAGGTGGCGCAGTGGATAAAGCACTGGCCCTGGATTCAGGAGGACCTGAGTTCAAATCCAGCCTCAGACACTTGACACTTACTAGCTGTGTGACCCTGGGCAAGTCACTTAACCCTCATTGCCCCACCAAAAAAAAAAAAAGACAAAAACCAAAACAAACAAACAAACAAAAAAGATACAGCGACTCACCTAGGGTCACACAGGTGGTTAGAAACAAAAACTCTGCAAGGAGCAGGGAAGAAGGAAGATACCTATCAATGGGGCAGGCTAAATAAATTGTGGTACCTAGAAGTAATGGCATGTCAGTTGTTGTGCTGTAAGAAGAAGTTTCTCATGATTGTCTTTCTAAGGCAACCCTCTCTGGGCTGTGGATCCACACTTCCCATTTAGAAAGCCCTCCTCTGTGCTGAATTTCTAGGAAGGGAAGACTCTTTCTGGGTCTCCAAGAAGGCTCATTCCCCATGGTGGAGGGGCAGGAACATGCAGCCTGGAGTCCAGCTTGGGTACCCATCCTGCTGCCATCACTTACCTGATCTGTGATTTGGGGCACATCTTTCCTTCCCTGAGCTTCAGTTTCTTCACTTGAAAAATGGGCTCCTGGAGTAGGGTAGGAATGTTTCATCTTAGCATAGAGTCCTGCCCCAGTAGGCATTAATAAATATTAGTTGAATTAAAGGATAATGACTCCTGTTTGTTTAACTCTCTGTAGTTTCCTCAGTTTAACTCTGTGAGCTGCATAACTGATGTGAGTCTGGCTATGCATTCTTTACTAAGCACTTACCCTCTGTCAGGCATCCTGCTGAGCATTGAGGGTACAAAGAGAGGCAAAAACCTCAGTCCCTGCTCTCAAGAAACTCACATTCTAAATGCTCAGAAATATTACAGGAAGAGACCCCTCTTGGATGGGGTGGAAAGGGAAGCCCAAGAATCTGTGTGATGTCCTAGAGGGAGGAGTGTTAGATTTGGAGCTGGGGAGACCTGAGTTCAAATCCTGACTCAGATATTCACTACCAGTGTAACCTTGGGTAAATTACTTCAACTCTTCTAGTCTCAGTTTCCCCATTGATGAAAGGAGGGTGTTGGACTTGACCTGTAAAGTCTCTTCTGGCTCTACATAGATTACCTCTGCTCTATGACTTCAAGGGAAAGGTGGCATCTGAGCGGGACCTTGAAGAAAGAGAATGGTTTCAGCCCACGGAGCTGAGAAGGGTAATTGTTCTAGGCATGAGAGGGGGAGGGAATTCCTGACATTTCTCTTAGGCCCCTCCCAGCTCCACCATTTCCTGTTCTAAGCTATCTCCCAGCATTGACATCTTGGTTCAAGGATTTTGTGGGGGTAAATTGGCCTGTGCTCATACTGTGGATGATATGGCCCTATCTCATTCCCAGAACCTATCATTGCAAATGAACTGCTTGGCCCAATGTAGCTTGGCTATCTTGTGGTTGAGGAAAACACTGACTACAAAAGAGAATGGACTTGGAGTCTTAAAGGAATAAAGAAAGCTCACTCACACATGTCTGGCCTGAATGAGGCTTCGCTCTGCATTCTATTAAGAGCCACACATGTCCTTAGGGGGCTGAGCCTTCCAACCTCAGCTGACTGTTCCAAGGCTTTGAGGGAATGGGTTCTTGTAAAAGGGAGCGATGCAACCGGGGGCTGCTCTCTGGAGGATGGGGACAGATTAATTCTAACAGGGATGGGCCAAGGCATGGAGGACAATGGCCTTTGGGAAGACAAGAGTCTGATCGTTCTTCTGCCTGAAACTCAGGGAGGCCCCCTGACCTTACAGCCTTGAAGCCACCTCACAACTCCAAACAGAGGGCTGGGAGCAGGACCGGCTATGATTAGCATCAGGGAATTTCTATCCATAAAGATGAGCACATTGATAGGGTAAGGGGTAATCTGGACCTGGGTGATGCTATCTGGGAAATGACCACAAGGGGAAAGATAGCCTGGTGGAAAGAGCATTGGTTCCAAAGGCAGGAAACAAGAGCCTCACCCTCCTCTCCTCTCCTTTCCTCTCCTCTCCTCTCCTCTCCTCTCCTCTCCTCTCCTCTCCTCTCCTCTCCTCTCCTCTCCTCTCCTCTCCTCTCCTCTCCTCTCCTCTCCTCTCCTCTCCTCTCCTCTCCTCTCCTCTCCTCTCCTCTCCTCTCCTCTCCTCTCCTCTCCTCTCCTCTCCTCTCCTCTCCTCTCCTCTCCTCTCCTCTCCTCTCCTCTCCTCTCCTCTCCTTTCCTTTCCTCCTTTCCTTTCCTTTCCTCCTTTCCTTTCCTTTCCTCCTTTCCTCCTTTCCTTCCTTCCTTCCTTCCTTCCTTCCTTCCTTCCTTCCTTCCTTCCTTCCTTCCTTCCTTCCTTCCTTCCTTCCTTCCTTCCTTCCTTCCTTCCTTCCTTCCTTCCTTCTTTCCCTCCAAAGTCTTTTCCTCACAACAACCCTTTTGGACAAGGATCGTTTTCTTCATTTTAGAGTGGGGACCCCACACGGGAAAGGGACTTGACCAAGGTCACAAACCTTATTGTCAGCAGAGTTGGGACTAGAACACAGATCTCTTGCATCCAGGCTTAGTAACTTTCCTCCTATATAATTCTGCTTTATAAGGTCAGGACTCACAGCCAGTTCTCTTGTGTAGGGATTTACTTGGGGACTTAAGTGGTTGGGATAGTTTCAACTCTGGATGGCCTAAAGTAACCCTGACACTGGCTGGAGGGGCTGCGTGACCACCTGGGGACCCTGGTTGAGTTCCTGGAGCAGATCTGGATGGCCCCATGCCATGCTCGAGAGCCATTAAACACTCAGAGAGCTCATCTGCTTCCAGCAGAGAGGGTCTGAAGCTTGGGAAACCTTTCTCACCCATGTACCCTTGGATTGGCCTTGAGTTTAGAATCTTTTTCAAAGGCAAAACACAGGAAGGCTGTAGAATATGCTTTGTTAACTAGGATAAGAGGCGCTTTTGTCCTGGGGAGGAAAGGAGGGGGTCTTTGTGTCCTGCACAGATTCATCCAGGCCAAGGTGAAGCATAAATTAGCTTGAAGACAGTAGGAGACATGGGAAATGAAACTCAGCAGAGAGCAATGGAAAGTCAAGTCTAAAATTGAACTCCCCTCACTTTAGAGGTTAAATGTGGTCATCTGCTCATAAAGACATAAACACACAGAATGTCAGGGGCAGGAAGGATGGCACAGAATGGGTTTGTGAGGGTGGCCATCAACTGAAGCAGTCACCCAACCCCATTTAAGGTAACTGATGTCCTGATACCTTCATTAGGTGAGAACACCTAAAGGGAACCAACCATTGGATCAAAGGTATGGAACCAGATGCAAAAGACCCTAAGTCAATGTGAAAGGAGCAAAGTGCTTATAACCATGGATAAACAAAATGGTGCCACACAGGAAGTGCAGTGCCTGGAGAGATTTGGTCACCTCCCATGGGATTTTAGCTCTTGTTGAGTCATTTCATTTGTGTCCAACTCTCTGTGTTCCCAGCTGGGGTTTTCTTGGCAGAGACACTGGAGTGGTTTGCCATTTTCTTCTCCAGCTCATTTTAAAGATGAGGAAACTGAGGCAAGCAGGGTTCAGTGACTTGCCCAGGGTCACACAGCTATTAAACATCTGAAGCCAGGTTTGAACTCAGAAAGATGATGTTATTTAAACTTGTGGGAAGATGCAGCCTAGGTTGGGGGTGGGGGAGATGTGTTATACCAATTATTCTTATTATACCAGCTTAGTAAACACTAGTTTGCAAATGCTAATGAAGTCTGGTTGGTTAAGTCTGGTAGGGACACATTAGCTGTAGCACTAGATGAACCATTCCCCATTTATGCCCACAAGCCCAAGAGAAGAAGTTGCTGAATGCTTCCTGGGGACCCTGCCTGAAAGTGGGAGGGGAATAGTGAGTCAGTGACTTGTGCTACACTGTGAATATCAGATCAGAAGGACAGGTAGAAGAGACACTGTCAGATCTGGGAGGGTCCTTAGAACAGGGATGTCAGAGCTCGGAGGGGCCTTAAAACAGGGTATGTCAGGGCTGGGAGGGCCTTAGAACAGGGGATGTCAGAGCTGGGAGGGTTTTAGAACAAGGGATGTCAGGGCTGGGAGGGCCTTAGAACAGGGGATGTCAGGGCTGGGAGGGTTTTAGAACAGGGGATGTCAGAGCTGGGAGGGTTTTAGAACAAGGGATGTCAGGGCTGGGAGGGCCTTAGAACAGGGGATGTCAGGGCTGGGAGGGTTTTAGAACAAGGGATGTCAGGGCTGGGAGGGTTTTAGAACAAGGGATGTCAGGGCTGGGAGGGTTTTAGAACAAGGGATGTCAGGGCTGGGAGGGCCTTAGAACAAGGGATGTCAGAGCTCGGAGGGGCCTTAAAACAGGGGATGTCAGGGCTGGGAGGGCCTTAGAACAGGGGATGTCAGAGCTGGGAGGGCCTTAGAACAGGGGATGTCAGGGCTGGGAGGGCCTTAGAACAAGGGATGTCAGGGCTGGGAGGGGCCTCCTTAGAACAGTGGATGTCAGAGCTAGATCAGATCTCAGAGACTGTTTAGTCCAACTCTTTATTTTATAGATAGGGAAACTGAGTCCCTGACAAGGGAGGTCACTTGCTGAAAGTCTCCTGCTGTGTGCTCCCCCCACCCCCCACCATGGTCTCCCTTTGTGTCCTCTCTGGTCCCTCTGGCTCCCTCAGGCTGCCCCATTGTTCAGTCTGTCCCTTACAGGAGGGCTGAGTCTCAATAATTCCTGCTTCAGCAGAGCCAGGCCAGTGGGAATGCCCACCCGGGAGCCACCATGGAGGATGGGGGAGAGCAGAAACACTCTGTTCCTCTGCAGAGCTTGGCTCTCCTGGATGTCAGGCCTGTGGAAAAAGCAGTTCCTCATTGAGTAAACAAAGATAATTTTACTCTGCTCCTGTGTTTTTACTTTAAAAGGGCACAGAGAGTGAGAGCTCCAATTATGGGAGGACGGGAAGAACATCCAGGCTTCCTAGAACTTGGGGGACATGGCCTGGATCACGGCAAAGCCAGGTTTGTCTGACCTTGGCTTGCCACCCAGAGCTTCTCCGCCATAGGCTTTGCTTCCTGCACACATTATACTACAATGAGTCCAAACCTTGCACCTTCCTCAAGTGTCCCCTATAACCTTCCCTCCAGAACCCTTCCCTTACCCTTGGAGATCCACTTTGGCTCATCAGACCAGAGATGACTGAGCAGGACCTCAGTCCAACTCCCTGATTTTACAGAAAAGGAAACTGAGGCTGGGAATAATAAAGTGATTGGCCTGAGCTTGTGTTCCCTCTCTCTCTCTCTCTCTCTCTCTCTCTCACACACACACACACACACACACACACAGCAGGTGGCAGGACTGAGATCTGAACCAGTGCTAGTCCTGGAAGCAAGGTCTGCCTGAAAGTCCAGCATCCTTTCCCCTCGATCATGATTTGCCTTTTTAGTCATCTTCCACAGATGCCCCCTCTTCACAACTTCTACACAGTTCTGTACTTCTACCTGATCCTTCTCTTCTTCTCTTGTCTCAGAGGAAGAGGGGTCTCTCCTTCCCCAGGAACACATTCATCTGGGGAGAGGCATTGGGGTGGAGCTGAAGGCCTCCAGACTGGGCATCCAAGGACCTGCCCTAGAAACCTAAATCTATGATCTGTGACATCAATGATCAATGAACCTCAATCTCGAGGGGTTTCCGTTTTCTCCTCTGTAAAGCAAGGGGTTGGATTAGCTGCCTCTGAGGTCCTGTTCAGCTTTAAATCTATGAACCTTTGATCCTATAACCCTCATTGGGCCTCAGTTTCCTTCTCTGTAGGGTTGGCTTAGACTGCCTTTGATGTCTCTTACAGCTCTGTCCCTGAGGTGCTGTATACCTACTTAAGGTACACCATGATTGCCTGATTAGAATGTAATCTCTTTGAGGGTAGGACTGTTGTTGCTTTGATTTTGTATGCCCAGAAATTAGTGAGAGATTAATAATTTTTTTTGGAGTCAATTGGGGTTAAATGACTTGCATAGGGTCACACAGCTAGTAAGTGTCAAGTGTCTGAAGCTGGATTTGAACTCAGGTCCTCTTGACTCCAGGGCCAGTGCTCTATCCACTGTGCCACCTTGCTGCCCCAATGAATAAATATTTGCTGATTGACTTATTATCTTTCCCCCTCCCCTAGTCAAAGGTACATTCTTCTTGGCAGACAAAAAAGAAAAGATGAGTACACTTTCCTCATGTTGTGAGCTAATGCCCTGAAACCCTGATCTTGGTCCTTGTTTCATAATCTTCTCTCTCCCAACATAGATAAAAAGCCAAAAAAAAAAAAAATCCCCAGCCCTTTTATTGTCCTTAACTTCCCTTGCTGGTCTCAGATCTTTTTCACCTTTAGCGGCCCCAGCTATGTTTTTACAGGACAACGTCATGCTCTTATAACCAGCCTATGCTGCTCTCCTTTCTTCCATCCTCTGTATTTCATTCCACTTTTCCAGGCCTCAGTTACTTCAACAGCTAAGTAATGGGGGTGTATAGGTGCTAAGTGGCCTTTAAGTTCCACTGTCTTCTTGTCCATGATCCCAGGAAGGTCTCAGGATGCATCTAGATCACAGGGACAACGAATGTGTGCCAAAACCTGAGGTGCAGCTAGTGATTCATTATGGATGGAACATAGAGGGGTAGGGATGGGAATCAATGCTGAGAAAGTCGGCTGGAGCCAGACTGTGGAGGGACAGAGTTATATGGCTGAAACGTTTGCTTTTTATCTTGAGATGAGAGGAATCCATTGAATATTTTGAGCAGGATCTGCACCAAGGAAGCTTATTTTGGCTTCCATGTGGGAGATGCATTAGAGAGGGAAGAGAACAGAGGCACAGAGACCCATTGGGAGGCTGTTGAAATGGTCCAAGGAAAAGTTGATAAGGGTGATGGAGGTTGTTTGAGAGGAGAGAGGGAAATGTGGGAAGGATATTGTGTGTGTGTCAGTTCAGTGATACTGATTGGCTGTGGTGGCAAGGGAGAAGGAAGGCTTGGAGATGACTTTGAGATTCTGATCCTGGGTAATTGAAACAATGGCAATGTACTTAATAACAATGAGGAGTGGGTATAGGTGTAAAGATTATTCCATTTGCGTTTATTGGATTTAGGAACCCTCTGAGATATCTAAGTGAAACAGATGAACATTTGAGACTGGCACTCAGAAGAGAGGTGGGGGCTGGATATACAAATTTGGAAACTGTCTGAATAGAGATAATTGAACCCATTTTGTTATTGTTCAGTCATTTTCAGTCATATCTAACTCTTCATGACCCTGTTTGGGGGTTTCTTGGTAGAAATACTGGAGTGGTTTGCCATTTCCTTCTCCAGGTCGTTTTACAGCTGAGGAAACTGAGGCAAACAGGGCTAAGTCACTTGTCTAGGGTCACATAGCTGCTAAGTGTCTGAGGATAGATTTCAACTTAGGAAGATGAATTTTCCCTACTCTAGGCCCAGCACTTGATTCACTGTATCACCTACCTCTCCCGATTGAACCCATAAAAATACATGAGAACCAGGAGAGAGGGAGAATAGAAAATACAAGGCATAATAAATATAATCCTTGGATCACCTATTTTTGATTCTGAATTCTTGGAAGACAGATGTGTAAGTTTCGTCCTGTGATGGATAAACACAGTCTTTCTCTATGTTTCTTTGGCATGAGAGATATAATACAAGGACAAAATTGGAAAAATGGGAGGAAAAGAAATAGTGGCTTCAAGAATCCAACGCCTTTCCCTGACTGTGCCCCAGGGTCATGAAGACCCTATTTTTCACCCATTATTTTCCAGAAGGTCAGGGACAGAGTGAGGAGGAGACAGGAATCTGGGGAGTGAACTCACTTTCCATTCCACAGAAGGACACTGGCTTCTCTTGCCATCTGGGAGGATTGGATATTTCAGTGCAATCAGTTGCTTTTGCTCTTGATTTAAGCGTGACCCCCCAGCCACATGTATTCCTGTCTTTCTCTCCCAGGGAAGGGCATCTGTTCTTTCCCTTCTGCAGTCGAATCCTGCTCCAAGAAGGTTGGGATTCATTGTACAATAAGATGACCAGGGCTGGGCCAACACTTAGGGGAAGCAGATGCCACTGAGGCTTCCTCTGCCTGGTCCCTGGATCAGAAATCTCTCTCTTCCTAGCTAGTTTTGCTTCGAGTCCCCAGCATTAGAGAAGGCCAAGAGGCAACATGGTGGGAAGGAAAAGAAGCTGAGATTTGGACTTCGAGTACCTGGGACAAAATGCCATGCTACTTACTATCTTTATAACTTTAGGCAAGTCACATTATCTGTCTTGGTCTCAGTTTCCCCAACTGTAAAATAAGGGGAGAGAACTAGATGACCTCTAAGGTACCTTCTGGCTCGGATCTATGATCTTATGACTTTCTGATGATGCCCATTGTACTTTTGGGGGCAGCTCTAATTGTCAGGATGTTGGTTTTTCCTAACTAATCCCTCTTCTCTAAGACAACCCTTCTGGGACTTGAAGATTGCTCTCAAGCTCCACCCATTCTTTTTTTTTTTTTTTTTTTTTACAACTTCCCCATACCAATGAAATCAAAGGTATTGATCCCTATTAAGAAGCCAATCTAGTATAGAGGAAATACTCCTGCACCTGGAATTAGATGGTCTGGGTCCAGCTTGTGGCTATGTTACTTAGTAAAGTTCTGTGATTTATGCTGGTTTTTTTTAACATTCTGAGCCTCAGTGTTCTCATCTGCAAAGTGGGTATAAGCCATAACATTTACCTTGGGGTTCTTGGGAGGATCAAATTTGATGAATTGTGTAAATTGCTACCAAGACTTTTTTTTATAGGTCAGTCATTATTACATAACAAATATTGATCAACAGGATATGTTGACTTGAGTCAGACTCAGCCCACTTGGTTAAGTGGGTATAGAGGTATGGGGACATGATGTCTTATTCAATTCTTGGCAATATATGGGTTTTTTTCCCTTTTTTTTTTCTTTTGCTGGGCAATGAGGATAAAGTGACTTGCCCAGGGTCACACAGCTAGTAAGTGTCAAGTGTCTGAGGCTGAATTTGAACTCAGGTCCTCCTGACTCCAGGGCCGGTGCTTTATCCCTATAGCACCACCTCGCTGCCCCTTGGCAATATATGGTAAAGATGATGCTGATTAGCTGGAGAGCATCCACTTGGAAGCACCCAGGGTGAGTAAGTGGACTTGAGTCCAGATCAAAAAGATATTGGTTGAAGAAACTGGGGGTGGTTCACCTGGAGAAGAGAAGGTCAAAGGTAGACAAAGATGGCTATGCTGCAAGGATGTGAAGGGAAGTTCTGTGGAGGAGGGTTGGCTTTGTTTTTCTTGGTCCCAGGATCCAGTACCAGGATTAGGGGGTAGAAGCTGCAAAGAGGCAGATTTGGGCTCAATCTTCACAAGTGCAATGGCTTACTTCAAGAGTCGCTGAGCTTCCCCTACCCAGAGGTCTTCAAATAGAGACCGGGTGTCTATTGTCAGGACTGTTGGCGAGGATCCCATCTGTACCAGCGCTGGACTGGATGGTGGTTAAGGGGCTCCTCCCACTCTCAGATCCCATGACTGTGTCATCGCCATGGTAAGGAGTTTTCAAATCCAACACAGTCACTTCCATGAGAAAGCAGGAACCTGTTGACTGCCTGCAGGGGGGAAGGGCAGCCTGGCTCAGCAGACAGAGGGCCTGCCTTGGAGTCAGGATAACAGGTTCATGTGCTTCCCCTAGTACCTAGTGCTTACGTAAACACTAGGCACCAATTTCTTCATGCCCTGGACAACTCTTCCAAGAGTAACACAGAGGGGAGTGGATGCCAGTGGAGGGACTTTCAATCCACAAAGTTTCTCCACAAATGAAATTACAGGTACACACACACACACACACACACACACACACACACACACACACAGAGCAAGGCACTATGCTAAGTGCTGGGCATGCAAGGACAGATGAAACAAAGACTCTGCCCCCAAGGAGATCAATAACAACAATAAGAACAAGAGGAAATTATGTAGCACTTTTAGGTTTGATAAGTTTTATATATATGTATATGTATATGTATATGTATATGTATATGTATATGTATATGTATATGTATATGTATACACACATACATATACATACACACATCTAAATATGTAATATATAATGTATATAAATACATATATATGTGTGTGTATGTATATGTGTCATTGTTGCTATTTAGTTGTTTCAGTTGTATCTGATTCTCAGTGACCCCATTTGGGTTTTCTTGGCAGAGATCCTGGAGTGCTTTGCCATTTCCTTCTCCAGGTCGTTTTACAGCTGAGGAAACTGAGGAAAAGAGGGTGGAGTGACTTGCCCAGGGTCACAGAGATAGTAAGTGTCTGAGGCTGGATTTGAACTTAGGTTTTCCTACTTCAGGCCTGGTGCTCTAGCCACTGAACCACCTGGCTACCCTGTGCATGCTTGTACACATAGACATAAAAATGTGTGTGTGTATGTATCACACACACTGAAAAAATAGATAGCTAGATGGAGGTGGAGAGCTGTTCAGATAGCTACTTAGACAGATAAAACATTTCCTCACCACTTACTATGTTCCACGCATGGTCTTAATGCTAAGGATCATTAGATTGTAAGCTTCTTGAAAGCAGGGGCTTTCTTTGGCCTCTTTTTGTATCCCCAGTACTTAGCACAGTGACTGTCACAAAGTAGGTGCTTAATAAATGTTTAGTCATTGATTCATTGGACACAAATATAAGCCATCGCGGCTGCCTCTGCCTTCAAGGGGCTTACTTTCTGAGGTGGAGCTGGGTGGTTGTGGGGGGTGCAGGTAGACGCAATGACACAGCTGGAGATGCCCATGACGAACTAATGGAGGCCCAGAGGTCTGCAAGGTAAGGCTAGAGGTGGCTCATCAAAGGAGAAGGTGGTTCCCATTCTGAGGTGAGGGAGGGAAGTTCCCGGGGAGTGTGAAAGGCCTGACTGGAGATGTCCTGGGAAATACTGTGGTCCAGAGTCCTTATTATTCCCATATCAGAAATGAGGAAACTGAGGCTCAGTGAGGTTTAGTTACTTGCCCAGGGCCACGCAGAAGTGGGGGGCTCGTGGGGAGTTAGGTGAATCTCTGAGCCACTGGTCCCAGGAAGAGAGAGGGAGATGTGAGAGGGATGAGCAGGCAGCAAGTGGGGAGGGACGGCCCCAAGTGTGGAGAAGCCCCTCTTCCTGCTCCCTCTCTGGGATGGTCCTGAGGCCTCTGCCGGCTGATGTGCAGTGGTGGCAGATGGAGGGAGCCCCCTCCCACTTGTGGCCTCGGCCGCTTCTGCAGAGTCTGTGAACTTTCTATTCACCCAGAGAGGAGGACAGTCAGAAGGGGGACATCGAGGCCTTGGATGTTGGAACAGTCTGGAAAGCCGGGCCAGGGGAGGAGGAGGCGGAGGAGGAGGAGGTGTCCTTCTCCTGAGGGGATGGTTCTCATTATGAGACCCCAGTTGTCCCCAAGTCTCCAGGGAGCCAGATTTATGGGGCTGTGCCCTGGATCCCCGGCTCTGGAGCCTCTCTGGGCTTACAAAGGGATGGGGCAGCTGAGCCCTTCTGGGGACCGGCAGTGGGTTTGGAGAAGGGCTGGAACTCAAGGCCAGGCCTCTCAAGCAGCCAGGCTTCCTGCTGAGGAAGAATAGCAATGGGTTGTTGGACAAGTGTGCATGCTTGCATGTGTGTGTATGTGTATATATATATATATATATATATATGTGTGTGTGTGTGTGTGTGTGTGTGTGTGTGTGTGTGTGTGTGTGTGTGTATATGTATTGCATATGTGTGTGTGTGAACAGGAGCTATCTTTCAAGACTGTCATGGGATCATCTTTGTCTTGCTGGGCCCCTGAGGGCCAGACCAGGAAGAGTGGGGGGAAAGTTAGAGAGAACATTTAGGCTGAAAATCAGGAAAATCTTGCTGCCTACAAGAACTGTCTCCAGGTAGAAAGGGGAGCCTCCCCCTCCTTGGTGGTCTTTAAGCAAGGCCTGGGTGATTACTGGTCCAGTGACTTACAATGGGGACTCCTTTGGGGGCCCCCGAAGTCCCTTTAGGGTTTGGAATTCCATAATTCTGTGAAGTCCTTTAAAATTAACTTGTTCACATTTATTAAACCCCTAATGTATGCAGAAGGACCAGGCAAGGTCCTGAGTGGGGAGGGGGTCCGATATTGACATAGTAGCTCACATTTATAGGAAGCCTTTAGGGCCATAAAGTGCCTTCCTTGCGGTGTCACGGTGATGTAGGTTGCACAAATATGACCCACATTTTCAGGAAGGATCAGTGACCTGCCTGTGATCACACAGGTGTGGTATGTTGGAGAGGAGAGAAAACATGACTCCCCACTTCCTCCCCTGGTTTATAGTCTAATGGGATGATAAGACACAGAGTAAATCATAAGAATGGGTAGAATGGAGATCCACATTGGAATCAGCACTGACTGTAGAGTCAGGCTCTGTGTGACTTTGGGCAAGTGATTTGACTTCTCCGGGACGCAGTTTCCTCAAAAGTAAGATGATGGCCTTTGAGGTCCCTCTAAATCGATGCTCCAACATGGCCTTAGCAGCTCTCTGACCAATCTATGCCCACAACAATCCTCACTATGACTGGGATCCAAAATATTAACACATAGGTACATTGGGAGGGATACAATGCGATAAGAGGTTTCAGCTTGGTGGTCATTCCTGACTGGGTAAATCAAGGCCTGCATCAAGGAGGAGGTGGCATTTATCAAGGGACTACATAACCACTTAGTATGCCTGAGCCTCATTTGGTTTTGGACCATGGTCTTGAGTTCTTAGAACAAAGAGGGATTTTGTGAGTCACCCTGGCTGATCCCTTCATCTTACAGAAAAGGAAACTGAGGCACAGAGTGAGTGGCAGAGCCAGGACTCAGAAGAAGGTCCTTTGAATTCAAGCCTCACGCTTTTTCTTCTCTACTTCCAGGTGTTCCTGGGACTCAGTTTCCTCCTGTCTTTTAGACAGGGTCTAGAGGACATGATCTTCAGTTCCTCTGGCTCTCAATCCTTTGGTTTAAGCTTTTTTTCAGCTCTTAAGATTTCTTACTTTATCACTTTCCTATTAAGCTGTCCCATATGCCCTAGGAAGACAAAGGCAGGGATTGACAAGGGTCAAGGCCTCAGCCTCAGCCTTGGCTGTAGCGAGTCCAGCGTTGGTTTGGCTGGGCCTTTGAGGCCAAGGGAGGCTCCTGGATGGAGCCTCTCCTCTAGGCCCCAGACTGCTGGTAACCTCAGGAACAACATGGCTGTTCATGTGATGTCATTCTGCATCCTTCCCTCCTCATGGTGGCAGATTTATGGTTTTTTCCTCTCATAAAACCACTGATATTCTGCCAAAAATGGGGCTAGCTGGAGCTCAGGGCAAAGAAGAAAAAGAATTAGAGAGAGCCTTGCTGTTGTGAAGGCTTTGACTTCATCGGGTCTAGTGGAATGAGCCCTAGCCTGGGAGCTGGGAGAGTCAGGCACACCAGGAACACAACGTGTGATCTTGGACAAGTCCTTTGCCATCTCTGGGTCTCCTTTTTACTGATGATAAAATGAAAGCGGTGATTGGCGTGGATTCGGATGGCCCTTCCAGCTGTGACAATCTCCTTGTATAGTGGAGCTCTCTCTGCCATGCTGGGAGTCCCTGCCCTGCACTCCTTCCCCCTTGTCTAAAGAACTAAAATTCTGGGTATTGGCTCAAGCACTTGTCACTAAGGGACCTTCCCTGTGGAAAAGCTCTGTTTTGGAGAAGAAGATCCCAGAAAGGTCACAGAGAGTGAAAGTTGGCAGGACACATTGAGATCATTTTCTGCTTGGCAGTCAAGGCTCTCCATATGTATCTTTTCAGCTCTATCTTATATTGATTTATAATAAGATTATTCTATGTTTTATAAGAATATAATTATTTTGTAAGAATAATTATACAAAATGCAAAAGTTGGTAGGGTCCTTAGAGATCATCTTTTGCCTGGCATTCAAGGTCCCCCACAGCCTACCTTTCCAGCTCTAGCTTATAATAATTTAACCACCAGGTTAAGATGCTCCTCCCAGGGATACAGATAGTATGGAATCTGACTTCCAGTCAGTGAGTCAGCCAGCAAGTTTGTACTAAGCACCCACTTGGCGCTAGGCCCTGGAGATACTAAGAAAGCAAAAAAACAATCCCAGTCATGGGGAGGCCACATTTGAATTGAGGCAATGACATGTTGACAACTGGGTTCATAAAAATATAAAGAGTGCCTGGAAGGTAACCGTGGAGGTTTGGGGGTGGGCTGGAAGACTTCTCACAGAAAGAAGGGGGGATTTGAGCCAGGTCATGAAAGATGCCAGGGATAATAAGAGGTCTAGGAAAACATTCCAGATAGGGAGCATTGCCATGGAAAGGCATGGGGACCAGAGCAGTGGTGTGTGTGTGTGTGTGTGTGTGTGTGTGTGTGTGTGTGTGTGTGTGTGTGTGTAACAACAAGGATACGAGGGTAGCTGGATCTCAGTGTACAGAAAGTGATGAGGCATAAGAAGACTGGAAAGGTTGGAGGGGCTGGGCTATGAAGGGTTTTTAAAAAAATCAACAAAAGCTTTTTCAGTTGGTCCTGGAGGTGATGGGAGCCATCAGAGTGATGGAATTAGGACAGGGTGAGGGGAAGATCAATTTGGCAGCTGAGTGGAGGAGGAGACACAATTTCCTTAGCTGTGTTTCCAGAGAGCTTGACGTTACTGCAAAGGGTTATGGGTAGTCTAGACATGGCTACCCTGAAGGATCATGAGACGTTTTCTCATGGGAAATTTTGCTCTTGTTCATCAGCTTAAGCCTGCCTTGTTTGTGTTGACTCCTGGCCGGTTGCTCCAACTGTGCTTAATTCAGCTTCGTCCTCCCCTCTGCCTTGAAGCTCACTTGTTTTTTGTCTTCTGTGATTAGCAAGAAAAGACATTCAGCTTGGATGGGGAGCATGGCTATGGCATTGCTTAAAGTGCCTATCACTTGGCTTTCCCTTATAGGAGTAAGAAATGAGTGTCTCAGTGAAACAAGCAGCTGTGAGGCAATTGAAGTATTCTTTAATGTCAGTCCTTTTTCCAGTCCTGTTCAGATCTGGGTACTGGGGAGTCCCATGATCACTTTGGCCAGTTCTGCATCCCCTCCTGGGCAGAAGTGCCAAGTGTCAAGTTCTTCTATGGTGATCAGAGTCAGCAAACCTTTTATCCCTCACCTCTGCCACTCTGTACAGGGCAGTGCCAAGTCATTGGCAAGGGTAGTAAGGAGTTGTGGATTTACTCAGTCAAAATCAGCTCTGATGTCCTACCTACTGGGCAATTCCCACTCCTTCCATGACTTGTGATATTTCATCAAGTCTCAGTTATGGGGACCTTAATTGGCATCATCCTCATCCTCATCAGATAGCTAGCATTCAGATAGAAATTTAAGGTTTCAAAGTGCTTTACAAAAATGATCTGCATGCAGCATATTTACCCAGTGTAGAATTTTTCTTTTTTTTTTGTGGGGCAATGAGGGCTAAGTGACTTGCCCAGGGTCACACAGTTAGTAAGTATTTAAGTGTCTGAGGCCGGATTTGAACTCAGGTATTCCTGAATCCAGGGCTGGTGCTTTGTCTACTGCACCACCTAGCCACCCCATCCTAGTGTAGAATCTATAAATAATTAAATAGTATACAACAATAAATATTTTAGTTAAAGATTTGATAAAATGTTCCATATTATTTTTGTGGAAATGATGGCAGGACAGGGGCTGGAGATGATACAGTGAGTTGGATTCGGAGATGGGGGAATGATGAACCCCAAAGAGTAGCCATTGATGGACTAAAGTCAACTGAACAGGAATTCTCTCATGAAGTGAGCCAGGAATCTAGGTTGGCCTTGTGTTATATAACCTTTATTCAATGATGAATAAAGCCACATAAAATGACACATCAGTTCCTCAAATGACATAAGTTTAAGAAGGATAACAACTACATTTGAAGACAGAGCCAGAATCCAAAAATAAAATCTCAGGAGACTGGAACATCTGGTAAGGGATGGTCAGCATGATCATGGGTGATACTACCCAGTATCGAGATCTGAACAGGATCAGACAAAGGACTATTTTTAAAGAATGGATTTATTAACTTGCATCTGTTTGTTTCATCAAGACATTATTTATTTCTTACTACTATAAGGGAAAACCAAGATGTTCCCAAATAAAATGAAATCTAATAGTGATAAAAGTAAAATCTTACATGGGTTAAAAATCAGTTTCCCAAGAGCGAGATGAAGGAGGCATGATGATATAGCATAGGAAAAAATCTGCTTTTCTTTTTTTTATTATTATAAGCTCAATAGGACTAAATTATGAAGGGAGAAGAGAGAAGGAGGAGGAAGAGAAGGACAAGGAGGAAGAGAAGAAGAAGAAGAAGAAGGAGGAGGAGGAGGAGGAGGAGAAGGGGGAAAGAAAAAGAAGAGGGGGAAGGAGGAGAAAAACAATTGAATTAAGAGATCTGGTGAATTTGTAATCCTAGCTATTGATGAGGCTGAGGCTGGTGGATTTCTTGAGCTCAGGAGTTCAGAGCTACAGTGGACTCTTGGCAGTCAAGTGTCCACACTCATTTTGGTATCCATATGAGAAGTTCCTAGGAATGTGGTGGGGCACAAGGTTGCCCAAAGCTGGGAACATAGTAGAACTAATCTATCAGGCTGATCAACAGTGGGATCAGGTCTGAGAGGAGCCCCTGCACTTCTAGCCTGGGTGAGATGGGGAGACACAGTCTCAAAAACAAATAAACCCCACCAGCACTGTATAAGCAGGCTGAGGTGCATTACCATTGATGCTTATACACTGTAAGTGACACAAAGGACAATATCAAGAATTGGAAAAGGAGGTGGATTGGTCATGTTGGGAAAGTGAGTGATGATAGATGCATGGTCTAGTGTTCCCCAGATATCCCCAAGTTGCTAAAAGCACCAAAGGAAGTCTCCAGGATGTGGTAGATCCCCTCTGGAGAACTGACAGAAAAAATTTGGGCATGGTCCAACCACTCTGGAAAGCAGGCTGGGGTTATGTTAAGAAAGGGACTAAAATATCCATCCCCTACAAGCCAAAGAGTCCCTAGCATGTCTTGTACCCCAAGGACGTCAAGGACAAAAAAGCAAGGTCTCTAAATATTTATAGCAGTGCTTTTTGTAGTAGTAAATAACTGGAAACCAAGTAGTTGCATAACGATTGGAGAATGACTAAACAAATTGTGTTGTTACATGAATGCAATGGGAATATTACTGAGCTGCAAGAAACCATGACCAAGAAGAGAGGAAAGACATGGATGGATGCAAAGTAAATGGAACAACTCATGATGACTGCACAAATGGATGGAAAGAGCGCTAACAAACACCCCTAAATTAATCCTGTGTAATGGTAATGACCAAGTTTATGCCAAAGCACAAGGAATTTTATTTTCCAGGGTGAGAAAATTAATCTCCCTTCATCCTTGGAGGACATAGGGAGGAAACCTCTGGTGTGGCCCGTTGCATGTGGTGTCCAACTCAGTTGAAGTGTTGGTTAATTTTCCTGAATTCATTTTTTCCCTTCCCATTCTTTGTTACAAAGGGCTGCTTTCTGGGAAGGGGAGGGCAGAGGGACACATTTGGAAATGAAAGTGATGTAAACCACAAAGGATTTCAATATGAATTTTAGAAAGAGAAAGTCAGGGACAAAAATCACATAGACTGAGAAAGTGGGAATAAGGCTGGGAGTGCCATGGATAGATTGACAGTGCATCTGTACTGATGAGCTCATGGATCCCTTGAGATACTGAAGTAACTCATGAAGATCCATATATTAAGGCAGGGAGGGACAGAAATGCAGATTGGAAGAGGGAGGGAACACTTGCACCAATGAAATCATGGCATGGGGTACGCATTGCAGTATAAATTATTTTGTTTTGACTTTTTAACTATCCCCCATCTGTTGCTTCCTTCTTCATTCATTTCAGAATATTACCTTCCCTTTATTTATTCACTCATTCACTTATTCATTCATTCATTCATTCATTTATTCACTTATTTGTTTGTTTATTTATTTATTTTGAAGGGCAATGAGGGTTAAGTGACTTGCCCAGGGTCACACAACTAGTTAGTGTCAAGTCTCTGAGGCTGGATTTGAACTCAGGTCCTCCTGAATCCAGGGGTGGTGCTTTTTCCACTATACCACCTAGCTGCCCCCTGCCATTTATTTTTATTATTTTTTTCTGAAATCTCATGACTTTAGAATGACAAAACCAGGAGGTAGCCCCAGAGCGCTCATAAACACACACACACACACACACACACACTCGCATTCCTGTAAAGATCAGGCTAGTTAGTTTCCTGATGGCTTCCTCCCCTGTTTCTTCCCAGCCCAAAAGACCATTCATTGACTACCATCTACCATTCCCTTAGACAGAGTGTTCTAAAAGCTGTGAAAGTTTTAAGCTATACTAGGACTTTTAGAACTTTTGGACTTTTGTGAGTGTGTGTGTGTGTGTGTGTGTGTGTGTGTGTGTGTGTGTGTGAGAGAGAGAGAGAGAGAGAGAGAGAGAGAGAAGAATCAGAAAGGGATGAGAGCTTTGCTTTGCTTTGGGGCCAATGGGACAATGACAGCTGACAATGGAGAGAAGGCAGAGTAGCTCCAATTTGACTTCTCTTCTGTTCTCCCCACCAAGTTGAAGGGCCCTTGTTCTGGAGATGCCAGAACAGAAATGACTTTCAGGGAGTTGATGCCCAAGGTCGATGAGGAGAGTTGAAGAGAGCACCCAGCTGCCATTGATGAATCTGAATCTCCTGGCCTGGATGAATGACATCTTCAGGTCCTCAGAGTCCTGGCTGAGCATAATGGCTGAGCCTCTGTCAGAGCAGCTTGACTCATCATGGGAAAAAGAGAAAGGCCACTAACATGTAGAAGGGTTCTCCTGGCTTCTAAAAGATGAATAGAATAGAGGCTCAATAACCCCATGTCAAGGAAGTTATGGTGGGCATCCCTTCCAGCTCTCAAATTATTTGATTCTTGGATAAAGCACCAGCCCTGGATTCAGAAGGAGCTGAGTTCAAATCTGGCCTCAGACACTTGACACTTACTAGTTGTGTGACCCTGGGGAAGTCACTTAACCCCCATTGCTCCACCACACACACACACACACACACACACACACACACACACACACACACAAATTATTTGATTCTAGGATTCCAGAGACTTTGGTGCCATGTCACTGACTGCTGGCTGGGCATCTCCACTTATTTTTCTCACAGGTAGATTAAAAGGGAACCCATCGTCCTCCCCCTCACAGTTGCCCATTTCTGTAGAGGGCACCACTATTCTCCCAGGCCCTCGGGCTCACAATCTAGGAGTCATCCTGGACTCCTCATCAGCCCTTTCATGTCCAAGCTGCTGCCAAGGCCTGCTGATTTCCCCTGGGCAGCCTCTTTTGAGCATGCCTCCTTCTCTCCTCTGACACTGCCTCCACCCGGGACCATTGCCATCATCTGCGGGTGGGTTGGGCTGCCTCGAGTCTCTCCCCACTCCAGTCCTTTCTCTGTCCGGCCCATGGTTTTCCTCATGGTGCTGTCCACATCCTCCACAAAAAGCAGCCGCTCCCTATCACCATTGGCATCCAATAGAAACTGTATCTGACATTCAAAGCTCTCAATAGCCCAGCCCTGTCACCTCACCCCGACCTTTCCAGTCTTCTCACATCTCACTCCCACTGCATCCTCTTCAATCCAGGGACGCTGGCCTCCTCCCCTTCCCACCAACAAGATGCTTTATCTCTTGGCTCTGAATGTTTTCCAGGGCCGTCCCCGTGCCTGGAGTTCTCTCCCAATCATCTCTGCTTCTTGGCCTCCCTGGCTCCTTTGAGTCCCAGCTAACATCCATCTTGGACAGGAAGACTTTTCCAACCCCTCTTAAGTTTAGTGCCTTTTCTATATTGATTTTTGCTATTGTTCAGTCATTTCAGTTGTGTCCAACTCTTTGTGACTCCATTTGGGGTTTTTTGGGGCAGAGCTAATAGAGTGGTATTTCATTTCCTTCTCTGGCCCATTTTACAGATGAGGAAATGGAGGCAAACAGGGTGAAATGACTTGCTCAGGGTCTCACAGAGCTAGGAAGTATCTGAGGCTGGATTTGAACTCAGATCTTCCCAACTCCAGGCCCCACACTTTATCCACTGCACCATGAAGCTGCTTCTGTTGATTATTTCTTATTAATTCCATACAAGGCGTATTTGTATGTAGTTGTTTGCATGTTTTCTCCTCCACTAGATTGGGAGCTCCTTGAGAGCAGGGACTATCTTTTGCCTTTCTTTGTATCCCTAGCACTTAGCACAATGCCTGGCCCATAGTAGGTGCTTAATAAATGCTTACTGACTGACTATATTATATCCCCAGAGGAGAATGTAAGCTCCCTAAGGTCAGGGTCTGGTTTTTTTTTGTTTGTTTGTTTTTTGTTTTTTGCCTTTTGTACCTGGAACATAAAATTAAATGTATTTTCAGTGTCTGGCACACAGTAGGCACCTAATACTTGCTTATTTCTTAATTGAAGGGGAGATCTCTGTAAGACGCTGTGGTCTGAAGAACCTTTATGAAGAAGGAGGGCTTCCAGCCAGGTTTTCTGAGAAGAGGTAGCCTTTTTCTCAGAGAAGAGCCTCTTATTCTTATATATATGTATATATATATATATATATATTCTTACATAGAGTCAAGGGCTTATCCTTGGTATATGGGCCTCAACAGCTTTCCTCCACAGGTTTACTACCAGTTTTCCCAAATGCATAAGACAATGACCACTATAGACATACATAGTTGTATTTATACATATGTATATATGTGCATATATACATATATACACATATATAAAGATCTACATGTTTCTAGCCTAATTAAACAGTTGGATTATTGGGACACACAAGAAAAACATGTATTTGCTAGAATCAACTCTTTTATTTGGAAAATTATCTCCATGAATTAATTTTCAAAGGTCCCCTAAAAGGCAATATGTCTTATTGTTGAAAGCAGTGGAAACCCGGGGTTCCAATACTAGCCTTGATGCTTATCAGGAAAGTTATATCCCTCTCTGGGTCTCAATTGCTTTGTACACAAAATGTGGGGGTTGTACTTGATGACCTCTGAAGGATCTTCTTGTGATAGTTTATGAAAATTATAGGATTTCACTCAGACAGGGCATAATTCCATGTATGACCTGGGTCAAGTTCCTTCCCTTTCGTAGAATTAAATCTCCTCCTCTCTAAAATGGGAGTAAAGATCCCTGATCAGCTTTCCTTCTGGGGTGTTGTGAGGAACAAATGAGAAATAGCAGACATTTAGATAAAGTAGAAGGGAAGGGTCTTAGTCTGCTGTAAAGAAGGGTACAAATGTGAGAGGTTATTGCTCTTTTTAAAAAGTAATTTATTTATTTATTTTAAACATTCATATTTTTTAAAAGGCTAAGTTCTGAATTCTCTCCTTCCCTTTTACCCCTCCCCCACTCATTGAAAAGTCAAGCAGTGTGATACCAATTATACATGTGAAATCATGCAAAACACACTTTCGCATTAGCCAAGTTATAAAACAAAAACAAGAAAAATAAAGTGAAAAAATTGTGCTTGAATCTGAACACAGACTTTTTCAGTTTCCTGGAGGGTAGATAGTATATTTCATCATGAGTTCTTTGCAATTGCCCTGGATCGTTTTATTGCTGAGAAGAGCTAAGTCAGACATAGTTGATCATTATACAATATTGCTGTTACTGTGTACAACGTTCTCCTTGCTCTGATCACTTCATTCTGCATCAGTTCATATAAATCTTCCCAGTTTTTTCTGAAGCCATCCTACTCATCATTTCTTATACTACTATAGCCTTCCATCACAATCAAATGCCACAACTTATTTAGCCATTCCCCAATTGATGGGCATCCCCTCAATTTCCAATTCTTTGCCACCACAGAAAGAGCTGCTATAAATATTTTTGTACATATAGGCCCCTTTTCTTTTTCTTTGATCTCTTTGAGATATAGACCTAGTAGTGGTATTGCTGGGTCAAAGGGTATGCATGGTTTTATTACCCTTTGGATATAGTTCCAAATTATTCTCCAGAATTATCAGACCAGTTCATGACTCCATCAATGCATTAGTATGCCAATTTTTCCATATTTTTAAAGAGAAAAGCTCACCTGCCCATGGGTGCATGCATGCATGCATGTGTGTGTGTGTGTATGTGTGTATGAGTGATATCCAAATAAATAGTGGAAGGGTGTTGAAATAATGAAGGGAATTCTGAGGATGATACAGTTTGGAGGACTGGGAGAACTCCAAGAGAGAAAAGTGATTTCTAGCATTTAAGCCAACAAAGTATAACCCTTTCTTTGTTTATCTGTGCTACAAATTACATTTTACCTAGAAGCAAAAAAGAATAGAGAAGGAAGGATGAAAAGAACAAAGGAGGAAGTAGGAAAGGAGGAAGGAAAAGAAAGAAGGAGGAAAAAGGAAAAGTAGAAAGGAATGATTGAGGAAAGGAGGAAAGGAAGAAAAGAATCAAGATGAAGATAGCAGGTAAAGAATGATGAAGGAAGTGTTAAAGAAAGGAAGAAAGGAATGAAGAATGAAGGAAAGAGGACATGTAATGAAAGGAAGGGAGAAGTAAGGAAGGAAAATAGGAGTAAAGGAGGGAAATCTTCAAACATGGGAGAGACAGTATGGCTTAGTAGAAAGATGGAAGGAAGTTAGGACATCTGGGTCCTAGTTCTGTCTCTGCTGCTAAATTGCTGTGTGACCCTGGAGAAGTCCCCATAACCTCTGTGGGACTCAGTTTCTTCATTTGTACAAAAAATGAAGGACTGAACTAGAGAATCTCTGGGGCTCCTTTCCCTTCCAACATTCTGCAATTTTCTACCTAGCCTTTTCATTCTCCCATTCCCCTTCCCCCCAATAAAAAAAAGTGCGGGGTACTTAAAAGGGGAAATTTAATCAGAATTTTTCTGATTCATGTACACTTAACCAAACAAAATCCTGCTTTCTAAGAGAGCCCTTTGATGTCTGAGCAGCCTAAAGGAGCTTTTCTACGGGTGTTTGAAAGTCTTTTTTCTTCGAAACAGGAAATCAGGTTTTGGCAGGAGAGAGAGAGAGAGAGAGAGAGAGAGAGAGAGAGAGAGAGAGAGAGAGAGAGAGAGAGAGAGAGAGAGAGAGAGAGGGAGGGAGGGAGGGAGGGAGGGAGAGGGAGAGGGAGAGGGAGAGGGAGAGGGAGAGGGAGAGGGAGAGGGAGAGGGAGAGGGAGAGGGAGAGGGAGAGGGAGAGGGAGAGGGAGAGGGAGAGGGAGGGAGAGAGAGAGAGAGAGAGAGAGAGAGAAATTAAAACAGCCAAGGGCTGGGGGGGTTGGTTTGTTTGGAAAATCGGAACCGAGTCTGGCCACGGGTAGCCTGGCCCTCCCTGGGAGAGGGAGCTTGCCAACGTTTGCCACTGGGATTCTGGCCCGAGTTAGAAGAGAGCAGGAGGCCCTGAGAGAATTTTGGGGTCTGCAGCCATTTTAGGGTTGGGCAGAGGCATTTCGCTCAGCTCCTCCTCTCATATCTGCCCTGTTGAAGATGGCTGGCAGCCCAGGGCTCCTAGTGATCACTAATAAAAATAGTTTTCACAAGAAAGTTGGCTTTCTCTTGAAGATGAGGGAACAGGAGGGTAAGGTTTCAGTTCTCATTTTTAAAACATAAAAAATGTTCCCCCAGTCAGGTCCAAACTCACAGACCTCAAGAATGGGTTGGAGGTCACCTGGGCCAGTCAGCCCTGAAAGGTGATGAGAGCAGTAGATTCAGTTGACACATGCATCCCTGTTGCCTCTGCTTGACATTCAAGGCCCCCCCACAAGCTGCTGCCAGCTGGCCAGGCCCACCTCAGCCCAGAGAAGTGCCCTTCACAAACTCTATAGGCCAGCCAAATGGAAGAAGTCCTTTCTCTGGTCTAACCCCAATGGCCTGAGTCTCACAGAGAACCTTTGTGTTTCTGAAAGCAATTCACCTACTAAATCAGCCTCCTAGCAGTCCATGAGGGAGGTGCTAGGATGATTCCCATTTTACAGATGAAGTTACATAGCTAGTCATTGTCAGTGACAGGATTTGAACCCAGGACTTTTGGGCTCCAATTCAAACCTTCTTTCCACTGCGATGGTGGATCATGGCTGGTTTTGTTTTTCCTGTTTCTCTGTTAGCCATAAGCTCTTTGAGGTTGCGTTGACTCTTTTCTTGTTTGTTTTGTTTTTGTTCTTGTCTTCTCCCAGCCTGTGATTTCAATAGTATTGGGAAAGGACATCCAGACAGTCAGTATTTTCAGTGCCTGAACTTGAACTCAGGGCTTCCCGACTTCAAGGCTGTCCCTCCAGCTCCTCTGCTTAGCTGCTATTTCACATTAAAATACACCCAGGTCTTCAGAAAATATTTGTGGAATGGCTTCCTGATTAAAAGGAGTCTGTTTCAGGACGGGCACCCACCTCAAGACAGAGAATTGCTTCATGTATAGTGCGTGGAAAATGAGAGCAGAGGCCATGTTTTCGGTTAAAATTTGAGCAGCACATGATGGTGGAAAGGGAGAAAGGCTTTATTCTGCTGCTATTTGGTGTAAATGGATCCCATCTGGTGAGCCCACCCATTCCTCTTAGTGCTCAGCTTGGCTGATTTTCTAAGGAAGGGGAAACCAAGAATGGCTTTTGCCAAGTCAGCAAGTTTAAGTGTCTGTCTCGCTGCCTTGTGTGACCTTGGGCAAGTCACTTATTTCTGAATCTGTTTCCTGCTCTGAGAAAAGGAAGGTGTTGGGCTTCTTCAAATTCAAGAAGTATTTATTAAACACCTGCTGTGTCCCAGACACTGATAGGCATGGGTGATACAAAAGAAAAAAAAATAGATGGATCTTGCTTTCAAAGAACATCCATTCTATTTGAAGAAACCACATGGACACAGAGGAATAAATGTACAACATATACAAAGTATTTTGCAGTGGAGGGAAGAAGGCAATAGGTACTGAGGGGAGGGGGAATCAAGGGAAGTTCCTTGAAGGTGGTGATGCTCAAGATGAACTTTGAAAGAATTGAGGGCTTCCCTGGGTGGAGATGAGGCGAGAGGGCATTCCACAGAATCTGTGAAGGGATGGAGACTGTAATAAGCCTGGAAAAGCAGTCGGGAGCCAGATGGTGACGGGCTTCCTCCAGCTCTAAATAGGAGATCCAAGTTGGCCATTCAGCTGCAGGGCCAGATGAGGACTGAAAATGCTTTGGAAGCATCACAGTGCTAGATATATGGAAGTCGTCCTTCTGAAGGTGCCAAAGGGTTCAGCAGGAGGCCCTCAGGTTCAGCTTCTGATATGCACACACAACCCTGCTCACACTCATCTTCATCACAGTGTATGACAGGTGTGAGCTCATCAAATGCAGGCTCCACCCAAGCACCCTCCCCCATCTGTCATCTCATGCCTTCTAGGGTACTGAATTCCCTTTGAATTAAGTGGAGTGGCAGACATGTGGGCTGGCCTGGGATAATGAGGGTTAAGTGACTTGCCCAGGGTCACACAGCTAGTAAGTGTCAAGTGTCTGAGGCCAGATTTGAACGCAGGTCCTCCTGAATTCAGGGCCAATGCTTTATCCACTGCACCACCTAGCTGCCCTCTAGCTGTTCCCTAGTTGTAAACACTTTGATAACAGCCTGCCTGCGTTAAAGTGGTCCCTTAACCTCTAATCTCTCTGGCTTCTTTCTCTTTTTTGTTGTTCAGTCATTTCAGGTGTGTCCAAGTCTTCCAGACCCTATTTGGGGTTTTCTTAGCAAAGTTGCTGGAGTAGTTTGTCATGTCCTTCTCCAGCTCATTTTACAGACAAGGAAACTGAGGTAAACAGGGTGAAGTGACTTGCCCAAGGTCACACAGCTAGTGTCTGAGGTCTGATTTGAACTCAGCTCTTCCTGACGATAGGCCCAGAGCTCTGTGTACTATGGTGCCCCCTAGCTGCTCTATCAGGCTTCTAATAGCAGGGTAATCATTCTAAAGTAAAGCTCTGGCCAGGACCCTCCCCTGGATAAAAACTTTTGGTGGCTCCCTGTTACCTGCCAAATAAAGTCCAAGCCTCTTAGGTTGTTGTTCAAGGCCCTGCAAATTCCAGCCCTAACCTGCTTTTCCAAGTTTATCTCCCATTTCTTCCACTCGTGGACTTGAGGCAAGAGCAAAGCCTCATTTCAGTCCAATTCATGTACAAGTCATCATCCCGATATGATCTGTCCTCTTTGATAACAAAGGACAGACAACCTACCTAAACTCTACAGCTCCCTGTTTCATGTGTAGTTCACCTGTGCTTCACCCATGAGAGGTTGAAGGTTGCTCCTGGAGTCACAATGACCTGAGTTCCAGTCCTGCTTCTCACATTTACCAGCTGTGTGACCCAGGATAAGTCCCTTAATATCTCTGAGCCTCAGTTTTCAAATGTGTAAAAATGGGTATAATCCATAATCTGTAGCAGCTATGTCACAGGGTGACTGCAAGGGCCAAAGGAGATAATATGTGGGATGTGTTTCATAAGCTTTGAAGAGCTGGACAAAGTTAATGCAGTGGTATGTACCAAGATTTTTGGGACCAAGCTCACTAAGACTTTTGGGACACCCTGTACAATTGTCAGATATTATAATTATTCATTTTCCCACACCTTTTCTCATCCTCTTGCCTCTACCTGAAATATTCAGCACAGCATATCTGCCTGTTGAAATATTATCCAAAGTCTAGCTCAAGTGGCCAATCAGCCTCCAAGACATTCCTGTTCTGTTCCCCTTAGTTGGGAAAGAGCTTTCCTTTCTCAGATTTAAAATAGCACATCTTAGATTTTAAATTTGAATGATGTAGCAAAATCCATCCAACATTCATTCATTCATTCATTCATTCATTCATTCATTCATTCATAGTAAGCTCTTTGAGGACAGGGCTATCATGGCTTTTATATTTATATTCTCAGTAAAGTTCTTGGCACATAGTGAGGACTTAATAAATGCATTTCCTTTCTCCCTTCCTTCCTTCCTTCCTTCCTTCCTTCCTTCCTTCCTTCCTTCCTTCCTTCCTTCCTTCCTTCCTTCCTTCCTTCCTTCCTTCCTTCCTTCCTTCCATGTTAAGTATGTCTGGGGTACAGGATATTATTTTTAGTGCAAGGACTTTAAGTAAGACTTGGCCTCTGCTTTTTTGTAGCTTATTGCTTATTAACATCATCCTATGGTGAGTCATTGGGTTATGGAGGTGACCCTCCATTCACCAAGGATGTACTGCTGAAGCATGAGTGCTATCAAGTCCTATCAAGCTGGGAGGTCTTTGGATATAAGCCTGTGGTAGATGGTATGCATCTGCGTGTGCATGTATGTGTACATATGCATGTGTGTTCATGTGCATGTATGTGTGGTCTGAGAATTGATGCAGTTCATTTTGGAGAGGCTCATCACAAGACACTGGACTGTCAGGAGATGATTAACACTCACCTACCCCTTAAACTACTCATCAAAGCTTTCTACCAAGGCACTGGGGGCTGTGGTTCTATCGGCATTTATTGATGCATCGTTGCAGATGGAGGGTTGCTTCCCTAGCACAATGAGTTAACAGAAGATATTAGAGATGTTAGAGAACTGTGAGGAATCATATGGAAGGGCATGATGATATAGAACCAGAGGGTTAAAGAATATAGACTAAGCTTAGATCTAAGACTATTCATTTGTATTTCTACTTTCCTATTTCCCTAATCAGTATCACCTGTTTGTTGCCCAAACAATGAAAGCTAATCCCTCTCTGATGAAAGCTCAGAGGCTTCTTTTCTTACTGGTCTGGGAGATATATAAAGGAAAAAGTTAAAGGGGAAGTTTAATGATCTTATATCCAATTTTAAATCTCACATGCCAAAGACCTTTCTTCCCTGCTCTGTGCATATATTTCAGACATACCTATTTATATATGTTCTCTTACACATTGGAATGTAAGCCTCTTAAGGGCAGGGACTGTTTTTACCTTTCTTTCAATCCCTGGTGTTCAGCTCTTTGCCTAGCAACACCATAAGTACTTAATAAAAGCTCACTGCTTGATCAAAATATTGAGTGATGACAATTGTGTCCCTTCCTAGGCTATAAACTTCATGATGGCAGGGACAATGCCTTTTTAAATCTTTGCATGTACCTTTATGTTGCTGAGCAAATGCTAATTTAATTGAACACAATTAGCTATTGATGTGAGTTGAAATAGAAAATACCCATTAGCCTTTTCAACAATGGGAAAACCTTTCTAGGACTAGGTGTGTTGAGAGAAGCTTTCAAGGGTCTAGGGTTGGATCTCTCTGTCTGAGTATAGCAATGCTGAAATGGCTTCTGACAGCACTAGCTCTTTAAGAAACAAGAAGGATTTGAAGTCCCTGATATGAGGGGACTGCCCTGAACATGTGCCAAGAGGGACAAACTGTCAATCTGTCACATTTCATTGACTTTTTCTATATATTGAATCATTTTCTAATTTGTATCCTAATTATTGCTATATAGTTTCCCTTCTAGTAGATTGTAATCTTCCCAAAGCATCTTTGTATCCTTTGTATCAAAGTATCATCTTTGTATCCCTATGTTTTTTACTTAAGTTTCAAACACCTGACTGCTTAAATAACTGTTAAATACCCAACTAAGTACTCAAGTGTTTTGTACTTAAGATAGTATTTAATAAATGTTAGTTAATTGGCTAGTACACAGAGTGCACAATGGGACAACACTATTAAATTCAGATACATAGATATAAGCCAGAATGTGAAGAACTTTGAAAGCTAGATGGAGGAGTATACATTTTATCCTAGTGGTAGTAGGCAGCATTGAAGCTTATTGTGCAAAGGAGAGATGTGATCAGACTTATACAAGTATATAAATAATCATATGAGGCAGCCCAAGTGCTCAGTGAGTGTTGTAAACACATAGGCTTATGGTGGTTCCAGGAAGAATCCCTGTGACTTGAAATGATCAGTTCACATTTTCTGGAGGAGGTATGGCTTGAGCTGGGCATTGGAATATAATAGGCTGAATTTGATGGGAAAAGAAGGAATAGTAATGTATGTGGGAGGAAAGATGTAGGCAAAGGTAATAGAGAAAGAAAGGTATGTGGTCAATGATGGAAACGATCTGACCAGCTTGTTTTGCTAGATCTCAAATGCTTTTCAACCATATTTGGTGAGGGGGTGGAGGGGAGAAATACTGGACATTCTAGATCATATGTGTGGTCTATTTCTGTATGTAAAACATAACCCCTTTGGGGATGGGGGGGTGTTTCTTTTTTGTTTTTCTTTCTCTAGAACCTAACACCAAACCTTTCCTTCAGTAGATGGAAAATAAACATTTGTACAGTTGAAGAAAGGTGGGTGAGCCCGGATTTGAACCCAGGTCTTTTGTCTCCAAACCTAGTGCTTATTCTTCTATTTAGCATCCTTCTCTGGTTAGCATCTTCATTATTCTTGGCATCTTCATTCTATTTTCTGTGCCCATAGAGTCCCCAATGGCCCCATCTATCCTGGGACTACTTGATGTTCTTGGCTATTAACCCCTATATTCTGATGACCTAATTAGGGGACATGAGAATCGCTATTGCCATGGGGAATGTGAATTTGCCTTGATGTAGAACCAGGCAGGTGGCAAGGAGCAACTGGATCTCAAGGACGAAAGCCGAGAAACACATGTATTGCAAGCTGTTGGATGCCAATGCCCTCATGTAACCCATAAAAGTCCCTATTTCTCCTCTTACTGAGCAAGTTTTCCTTAGGACCCAAGGTACCTTCTGGAAGTCTACTTATGTTGGCTCCCAAAGCCAACTGAGCATGGTGGCTTGGAGTATTTTTGCCTACTAACTAGGAAGCTATTAAGTGATTTCCTAAGTAACACTTTTTTTCTGCAATAAATGCAACCGTGGTCAAAAAGAGAGCTCCAGAAGGAAACTCTGGGTTTTTATAGGCAGCAAAGTCCAGAATCCTACCTTTAACAACCACAAAAAATACAGCACCGGGAAAGGAGAATAAGAAATTAACTCCTCCTTGCCCACCCTGGAAGCCCCCTTAGATGGGATGGCATACTCCAAAATTGTAGGAATTCAATGAAAGAGAAAAATGCCTTGGGATCAAGAGCTCTTATCTTGGAGATGAACAAGAAGGTGAGTGGTCAAGGAGGTGTCATGAGGATCTCATCTGGACAATGATACTATTTGCCATCAATTTTATACAATTTGAATGGAGCAGGGGCAGCTAGGTGGTGCAGTGGATAGAGCACTGGCCCTGGAGTCAGGAGTACCTGAGTTCAAATCTGGCCTCAGACACTTAACACTTACTAGCTGTGTGACCCTGGGCAAGTCACTTAACCCCAATTGCCTCACTAAAACAACAACAACAACAAAAAAAAACCCCCAAAAACCAAAAAACAAATTGAATGGAGAGCTTTAGATTGGGATGGAGAGGACTTGGGCTTGGGTTCTAGCTCCACCATTTATGAGCTTTGGAACTGTGAGCTTAGGCTTCTCACCAAGAAAATGGGGCTAACAGCTATACTACCTATGTCACTGAGCTCTTATCAGGGAAGTACTTTGAAAACTAAAATTACTCTAGTTGGTTATTAACTTTTCCATTGTATTCTAACATTCTCATTTTATTGTTTAAAAGTTACCCCTCTTGTTTATTTTATTTGAAAAAAAATTTGTTGGCGGCTTTTGTTTTTACACTCAATCATTTCTGGCTACACTGTAATATCCTTTGTCTCCTCCCCAGTAACAGTGAAAAATAGTTAAGTAAAATTAATCAAAATCAGTGCCTACCACATTCCACACCCCTGATCCCTCACCTGTTCAGTAAAAGTAGTGTGGTTAAATTTCCTCATTTCTTCTTCAATGAATAGATTGGCTGTTATAATGACAAAAGACTGCTTCATTTTGTTACTCTTTTCATTTACATTGTTACTAAGATATTTTTCCTACTTCTACTTACTTTCCTCTAGATTGGTTAAAGAAAATCTTCCCATGCTCCTCTGAATTATTCACATACATTGTTTCTTATGGTGCAATAACATTCCATTATTTTTTGTTTGTTTGTTTGTTTTTGTTTTGGTGGGGCAATGAGGGTTAAGTGACTTGCCCAGGGTCACACAGCTAGTAAGTGTCAAGTGTCTGAGGCCAGATTTGAACTCAGGTACTCCTGAATCCAAGGCTCGTGCTTTATCCACTGCACCACCTAGCTGCCCCCAACATTCCATTACTGTTTGTAATTTGATTTATTGAGCTATTCCCCAATCAGTGGGCACCCACTTTGTTTCAAATTCTTTGCTACCACAAAAAACTGCCATTATGAATATAAATAGGAAGCTATGTGGGTAGACACAGAGTGTCCTAGAAAGCTGAGTCTAGATTAAAGCTTAAATTTATTTAAGCTATTAAACCTTAAAACTATACTTGGGGCAGCTAGGTGATGCAGTGGATAGAGCACTGGCCCTGGATTCAGGAGTACCTGAATTCAGATCCAGCCTCAGACACTTAACACTTACCAGCTGTGTGACCCTGGGCAAGTCACTTAACCCCAATTGCCACACACACACACACACACACACACACACACACACACACACACACAGAGGAAAAAAAACCCAAACAAAGAAACATAAAAAACTCTATACTAAGACTTTTGGGTTAACCTGAGATGGGGAAAGAAAGGGAGGAAGGGAGGGAGGGAGGGAGGGAGAGAGAGAGAGAGAGAGAGAGAGAGAGAGAGAGAGAGAGAGAGAGAGAGAGAGAGAGAGAGAGAGAGAGAGAGAGAGAGAGAGAGAGAGAAACATTTGTGGAATGCTTATTTTGTGCCAGTGATACACATATAAACAAGCAAAATAGTCTCTACCCTCAAAGAGCTTATATTCTAATGGGGAAGAGAATGAACAAGCGGAAGCTAGAAATGGGGGATGGGGAAGGGTGCCAGAAAGACAGCAGGGGAGGAAGAGCAAAAATCTAGGAGAGCTGTGATTGAATTCAAATCTGATTGGGGTCCTTCCTGAAACAGTGTTCTGGCTGGGAAGTTCCCAACCAGGAGAGAGGGCCTTAGGGAGACCTGAATGCAGTAGAGGCCTTGCAGTGGGTTCACCAGGCCAAGGAAAGGCAGGCAGAGCCAGACACTGAGCAATACTGGCATTGTGGGTATGGGGCCTAGCTTGAGAAAAGGCACAGAGACCTGAGAAGGTAGGATGGGTCAGGGCAATGGAAGGGAGCTGGCAAGGTGGCACAATGGATAGCCCACTGACCTGGGAGTCAGGAAGATCTGAATTCAAACTGTGGCTCAGATACTTTTTAGCTATCTGACCCTGGTCAAGTCACTTAACCTTCCTCAGCCTCAGTTTCCTCTTTGGTAAAATGAGAGTTTTGGAGTTGATGGTTTCTAAGGTCTCTTCCAGCTCTTAAAATTCTGTGAATAGATACAGTTAGGGTTTTCCTTGTTTGTCAGTTTGGTGATGGGGGTAGGTGGGAAACAGGGAGGGATGGAGTTTTGAAATGGCTGTAATGTAAAGATGAAAGGCATCTTTTAACTAAAAGATAATTACAGGATAAGAATTGGAAAGGATGATAAGTGGGAATTGAGTCTGGCCTAATTATTTTATAGATGAGGAAACAGACTCAGAGAAATCAAGTGATTTGCCCAGGGTCACACAGCTAGCTAGTAAGTATTGGAGGCAGGCTTAGAACTCAGGTCTTCCTGACTCTAAACCAAGTACTCTCTCCACTGCACAATCCAGATGCTTATCAACATTCCATTAATGTGCATTTATCAACTGCCTACTATGTGCTCGCACTGGTGAAACAAGAAAAGAGCTTACACCTTCAAGAGACTTTAATTCTTATGAGGGAAACAATGCTTATACAGATAGTTATATACAAAACGCAAGCAAAACAGGCTCAAGTTAATTTTGTGGGTAGCTTACATGGCACAATGGCTAGAGCACTGGGCCTAGAGCCAGGAGGACTTGAGTTTAAATCTAGTCTCACACACTTACTAGCTATGTCACTTCAACCTCTTTGCCCAGTTTCTTCATCTGTAAAATAAGCTGGAGAAAGAGATGGCACACCACTCTAGTATTTTTTTTTTGTCAAGAAAACTCAAATGGAGTCACAAAGAGTCTGAAATGAGTGACCAACAATAATGATGGACTGGAGTGGGGAAGACTTGAGGCAAGAAGACTAAGGCTATTTCAATAGACCAGGCGAGTGGTGTTGGGGGCCTCAGCTATCATGGTGGCTCTGTGAGTAGAGATGTTATAAAGAGAGGAATGACAAAGTTGGTGACTTAGTGGGCATGGGAGGTGAGTGGGAGAGAGGATTCAAGTAGGATGCTGAGGTCATGAACCTCAGTGATGGGGAGACAGTGGTACCTCTGCCAGAAATATGGGGATTCAGAAGAGGGGGTTGGGGGAATGATGATGAATTCTGTTTGGGACATGTTGATACTGAGATGCCTACAGGGTACTTCCTGTTTGAGATGTTCTCCATGATCAGTTGGGTATTAGAGATGGAAACTCAGCAAAGAGATGGGGAAAGGATGGATAGATCTGGGAGTCATCTCCAAAGAACTGATGTTGGAAACCATGAGAACCAATGAGGTCATCAAGTGAGAGTATAGAGTGAAAAAAGAGAAGGTATAAGAGGAGAGAGAGAAGGGAAGGGCCCAGGGAAAGCCTTTGGAGACATCAGGAGTCAGGGAGCATGTGGGTAATCTTCATGTGGATAATCCAGAGCAGAGGCATCAGGCATGCTGTCTGTGGGCCAAATGCCCTAGCAATGCTCCCCAGTGTGGAACTAGATGAAAATATAGTTGAGAAATATGAAACAAAGTAACTAAAAGTACAATAAAAACCAGAACATATTATGTGGGGTTTTTTTTAATGTTTTTTGTTTTTTAGTGAGGCAATTGGGGTTAAGTGACTTGCCCAGAGTCACACAGCTAGTAAGTGTTAAGTGTCTGAGGCCGGATTTGAACTCAGGTCCTCCTGACTCCAGGGTCGGTGCTCTATCCACTGAACCATCTAGCTGCCCCACATATTATGTTTTAAAACTCAGTCAAAAGGGGCAACAGGGATCCTTATGTATGAAGTCATGTTGGGTCTGACAATGCCAGAGCCAAGGACATCCATGCTATGTGGGCCGTCCTCCTCAGCCCCACCTCCAAGAATTTTGACCTGTCAGGTAGGTGATCCTCTTGGAGGCTGACATTGTATGCACATGCACACACACGCAGACAGACAGACACACACACACACACTCACATATGCAATGCCGAATGCATGCACACACATAGTGGAGAGAGGAAGAAGTGGAGAATAGTCTAGATAAAACTAAAAGGTTCCTCCTGGCTCTAAATTTATGCTCCCATGGATTCCCCCACATCCTCAACCTGTACTTCACGTTCTTCTGCCCCATAATCCTGAAATGATGAAACTGTTAGACCAGCTTTGAGATAGTAGCATAATAATCTTGAGGTAGTGTCACTTATTAGTAGAACAGTGAGTGGCAGGGCTGGGAGGGGCCTTAGAACAGGGGATGTCAGAGCTGTGAAGGGCCTGTGAGAAAATAATGGGTTCTGGGGGTCCCAAAGGCCCCCCATTTGGGGGCCTAACTCCAGAGCCTTGCCTGATTGGTTTTAAGGCCAGCCCAGAGTCAGTAAAGGTGAACCTCAGACTCTGAATAGAGACAATAGAAATTAAAACCATACCTGGGGGAGCTAGGTTGCACAGTAGATAAAGCACCAGCCCCTGGATTTAGAAGGACCTGAGTTCAAATCCAGCCTCAGACACTTGACACTTACTAACTGTGTGACTCTGGGCAAGTCACTTAACCCTCATTGCCCCATAAAAACAAATAAACAAACAACAACAACAACAAAAAACCCAGAACCATATGTACTTGGAAGCCTTTCCCTTCAGAGGATCTGTCCTCTGGAATCTGACCTCAGCATGTATTGCTCATTTTAATATGGGCCACTCTTAAGTCCACTAAACCAATAGATTTGAATGATGCTAGCCAATTAGCTTTGAGCAGTGTGTAAGAGCCACATCTTCTCCAGACTACAGGGAGCTTATGTTCTCTCTCACGTGCTCTTGGCTGGGATGCTGGAGGAGGCAGCCAGACAACTCCTTATTCTCCATCCTAGGTAATATAGGGCTTCTGAACTTTTGGAGCCATGTGTTCTCTTTTTACTAACATTTACCATGCTTCAATAAATTCTTAATGCCAAAGGCTGGTATTATAGTCTCTCATTTATAATATATATTATATGTTATATAATATATTAGAAACCCCAGCTAAGTTCCCTAAAACCTAGAACAGAGACAGGTACCCCATATATTTTCTTTTCTTTTTTATTTTTTTTGCAGGGAAACGGGGGTTAAGTGACTTGCCCGGGGTCACACAGCTAATAAGTATCAAGTGTCTGAGGCTGGATTTGAACTCAGGTCTTCCTGAATCTGGGGCCAGCACTTTATCCACTGCCCCACTTAGCTGCTCCCCCCCCCCCATATATTTTCAAACAACACAGGCCTTAGAACAGGTATGTCAGAGCTGAGAGGGGTCTTAGAACAGGGGATGTCAGTGTGGGAAGGGACTTAAAAGGCAGAATATTAGAACTGGGGGGCACTTTGAAGGTTGGAATGTAAGAGCTGGGGGAGATCTTAGGTTTCTAGAACAGAACATGATGACAAAAGTAGCTGGCACCCATGAGATCTAATTTTACCCTCCTCCATGGTACAGACAAGGAGGTTGATGCTCAGAAGGGCAGTGACTTATCTGAGGTCACACAGCCAGTTCTTGGCTAAACCTCATTCTTCTAACCCGTAGGCCAGAGGATTTATGATTATACTCCTCTGAGAGGGCTGCTTTTGCTTCTCTCCCTTCCCCTTCTCTCTCTTGCCCCTCTTCTCTCCCCCCTTCTCTCTCCCGAACCCCAGACTCTTCCTTCTTAACTTGTTACCCCTGACAATGCTGTCTGTTTTTAGGTATTTCCCTGTCCCAGTAACTGAGCAAAAAGACAGGAGACAAGAGCACCAGCGAGGTATCTGTCTCCCATCTCCTGTCTTCCCTTTGCCTCCCAGGGCCCAGCAGCTGGCTGCCTGCCTCTGGTAATGAATTAGTAACTTGGAGATAGGCAAGCTGGAAAGGGCTGAGGGTCCAATCTCTGCCAGGTCGGGAGAAAACAATGCCTTCTCCTTGTGGGAATAATTCCTTCCCACAGAATTTCAATTAAAGCTAGCAAGGAGAAGGCCTGGTTCCCGAGAAAGGGCCCAGAACCTTTCCCTGTTGCTGACGGCTTCTCCTCTGTGCCAGAAGGTAATGGCCCCCATCTGGTGCGGCCTTGCCAGACCTCCACCAGGCTGGGCTGTGTTCTGGTCCTTGTCAGGTTGGCTGATTTGTCTCCTTTGATGGGGAGCACCCCCCCCCATCCCGCCTCATAGCTTCCACAAAGGGAGTGGAGATTGCAGGGCATTAGAGGACTGTGGTCTCATATATCCCTTTACAGATATGTAAGCTGAGGCCTAGAGAGGGTAGACAACAGCCCAGAGGTCACCCAGGGCAGAAGGACTTAAGACAAAGGCTCCTGATTCTCCATTACAGCATATAAAAGTCATATCTTACAGGTGATATCCCAAGCAAGATTCTAGTTTTCAATGTCTCCAACAAGTGTACATCATTCAGCCCCTGTCTGGAGATGTTCAGGTTTGGGGAACTCACTACCCACTGAGGCAGCCAATTCTGTTTTTGGTCAGCCCTTATTAGAAGGTCCCTAAAACTTTTATCCATTGGTGTTGGTTCTGCCTTCTGGTGCCAAGCAAAGATAGTCTAACCTTTCTACAGGAGAATCCTTCAAGTACCTACAGACAGCTTGAATTAGCATGTCTCCCTAATTAAAGCTTTAATGGAGGAACAAATGAATGAATGAGGAAGTATTTATTAAATATCTAACCCAGCTTTTATGCTAAATGTCATGATTGGAGGACACTTTCATCCCTGGAATAAGGCAAAAATGCAAATAGTCTCTGGCCTCATGAAGCTTACATTCTATTGCCATGGGGGCTGGGAAGACAAAACATGTAAGCAGACAAGTAAATGCAACATATATTAGTGATACTGTGTGACCTTGGGCAAGTAACAAACTTGCCAATGTCTGTTGCAATTGAACAACAAACACTTATTACTAAGTTAGTAACCAAATAATAATTACTCAGTACTTTAGTAATTAATTACTAAATATGGTATCTAAATACTAATTGGTTATTAGTTATAACAGATACTTGTTATTACAATGTGTCAGACACTGGAGGCACTCAGAAGGGGAAAAATGGAGCAGATCCTGCCTTCAACAAACTTATGAATATGAAAAAATGTACACACATTTTACATTCACACATATGTGCATATATATTAAACATAGAGTAATAGTTTTCTTTTAGAAGAAGATACTAGAAAGTAGGAGATTCAGGAAGAACCCTCTATAGGAAGCAGTGTTCAATCTGATCCTTGAATAGAGTTAGAGATCCCAAGGAGTGGGCATGAAAAGGGAGAACTTTGCTAGCATAGGAGACCGCCTGTAAAAAGGTTGGAGATCCCAGTGGAATGTTGTGAATGAGGAATAGCAAATAGGTCATTTTGGCTGGGACACAGAGTGAGCAAGGGGAAGTGGTGTGTGAAAGGTCAACTCCAGACAGGGAGAAGTGATGAGACATGTCTAAGATTATATACATGGTAAGTAGAAGAACCCAGGTTCATTGGCTTCAAACCCAGGGCTCTTTTCACTTCAGATCACTGTCTGTCATCCCCAAGCTAGATGTAAGATAAATGTTTAGTCAAGGTCTCCTCTTTCCAAAACAAAACACTTCATAGGGTTGATATTTAATTTTTAATAGTTTACTTCCCCCAATTACATGTAACAATAGTTTTAACATTCCCCCCCCCAAAAAAAAATTGAGTTCCAAATTCTCCTCCCTCTTTTCCCTTGTCCTCCCTTTGAGAAAGCAAGCAATTTGACATAGGTTATACATGAAAACACTTCATTAAAAAAAGTTGTCCCAGTCATATTGTAGGTGCTTAATAAATGCTTGTTGATTTGACTTCCTACAAATCTAACTTATTTGGTGAAAAGAGAGGACTTTAATTAAGGTTTCACAAATTAACCTCCCAAGTCCTTTCAGGCATCCAATTCTGTGATTCTGTGAATGAATGAATGAATGAATGTAAATCACACGTATTGAAACATTACATTCTTTCCTCCAGGTTGTTTTCTTGGCCCTTCATTGTGTGGCCTCCCTCTGCTTTTGTTACTGTTGTTTAGTGATTTCAGTTGTGTCTAACTCTTCATGACCCCATTTGGGGTTTTCTTGACAAATATACTGGAGTGGTTTGCCATTTTCTTCTCCAGTCCATTTTACAGATGAAGAAACTGAGGCAAATAGGATGAAGTGACTTGGCAAGGGTCACACAGCTAGCAAGTGTTGGAAGTTGGATTTGAACTCATGATGATGGGTCTTCCTGACTCCAAGCCCAGTGCTCTATCCACTGTGCCACCTCCCACCCACCCCATGTAGCAGCTTTTGACTAGCAGTTGGTAAACTTGAATACTGCTTTAACCATGTCTTGCTAGCTGTGAAATTCTTGCATTAGAATTTGGCCTGCAGTATATTTTAATCTCTTGATCCCAGTTTTGTATTTAGATCCTTTCACTCAAGTTTCTTCCCCCAAATCATAGTTACTTATACCATATGGATTAAGCTCTCAACTATATTATAAGTCTTATCAGAATCACCAATGCCAGGTGACAACAGCACATGTTTATAAATTCCTACTCTGTGTAAGGGCTCTGCAATTGGTATGAGAATAGAAATTCCCTATAAGATGGGGCATCTGTACTGGGCTTTAAAAGATGGGGAGGCATTCAACCAACAAACAGGAAATGGGAGGATATTCTGGGTACAGGGATTATGATGTATAAGGCATGTACATACATGATGTTTGGGGAGAGAACGAATAGCCCATCTTGGCTAGACTTGTAGAAGAGAGTCAGATGAGAAACATGGTGGGGATGGATACCAGACTGTGGAGGGCCTTGAATTATTGGACTACATGAAAGCCATGGTCAAAAAAAGGGCCTAGACATCATCTTCCAAGAGATTGTCAGGGAAAATTGCCTTGATATTATAGAAGCAGAAGGAAAAATAGAAATGGAAAGAATCCACTGATTATCTCCAGAAAGAGATCCCCAAATGAAAACTTCCAGGAATATTATAGCCAAATTCCAGAGCTCCCAGGTTAAGGAGAAAATATTGTAAGCATCCAGAAAGAAACAACTCAAGTATTGTGGAGCCACAGTCAGGATAATACAAGATCTAGCAGCTTCCATATTAAAGGATTGTAGGACTTAGAATATGATATTCCAGAGGGCAAAGGAACTGGGATTACAACCAAGAATCACCTACCAAGAAAAACTGCATATAATACTTCAGGGGAAAAATGGGAATTCAATGAAAGAAAGGATTTTAGGAATTCTTTTTTTCCCCTTTGTTTATTTTTTTGTGGGGCAATGAGGGTTAAGTGACTTGCCCAAGGTCTCACAGCTAGTAAGTGTCAAGTGTCTGGATTCGAACTCAGTTCCTGTTGACTTCAGGGCCAATGCTCTATCCACTGCGCCACCTAGTTGCTCCTAACTTTCAGGCATTCTTGATGAAAGGACCTGGGCTGAAAAGAAAATTTGATTTTCAAATACAAGACCCTAGAGAATCACCAAAAGGCAAATAGGAAAAAGAGCTATTAAAAATAAGGGCTATTAAAAGGTTAAACTGTTTACATTTCTACATGGGAAGATGATATTTGTAACTCATAAGAAATTTCTCATTATAAGGGCAGCTGGATGGAGTATATTTAGACAAAGGGCACAGGTGTGAGTTGAATATGAAGGGATGATACATTTTAAAAAATAAAATTAAGGGGTGAGAGGAATGCATTGGGAGAAAGGGAAAGAGAGAGATGAAATGGGGTAAAATATCTCACATAAAAGAAACCAAGAAAAAAAAGCTTATACAGTGGAGAAGATGGGAGGTGCTGGGGTATGAGTGAACCCTGCTCTCATCAGAATTGGCTCTAAGAGGGAATAACATATACACTCATTTGGGTATAGTAATATAACTTACCTTGCAGGAAAGTAGGAGGGGAAGGAGATAAGGGGGAAGGGGTGAAAAAAGGGAGGGCAGATTGGGGGAGGGGAAAGTCAGAAGCAAAACAATTTTGAGGAAGGATAGTGTGAAAGAAGATAGAAAGTAGAGTAAATGTCATAATGAGGGAATAGGATGGAGGGAAATACAGTTAGCAATAGTACCTGTGAAAAAAATTTGGAGTTTGTCTGACCTACCTCAGTTATTAAACTCATAAAGAACTGAGTCAAATTTGTTAAAATAAGAGCCATTCCCCAATTGATAGATGCCATGAAATTTTCAGATGAAATAATCAAAGCTACCTATAGTCATATGAAAAAAAGTTCTAGTGCACTATTGATTAGAGAGATGCAGGTCAAAACCATTCTGGGGTACTACCTCATACATGTTGGATTGGATAATAGGACAGCAGAGGTTGTAGGAGAAATGTGGAAAATGAGACATTAATATACTCTTGGTAAAGTTGTAAACTGATTCAAACATTCTGTAGAGCAATTTGGAACTATGGCCAAAGGGCCATGCATACTCTTTGACCTAGTAATAATACTACTAGGTTGGTATCCAAAAAGAGATTAAAAAACCCAAGTAGTTGAATTTGAAATTGAGGTGATGCCCAATTAGGGAATGGCTGAATGAAATTGTGGGATGAGTTTAGGATGGAATACTATTTTGCTATAAGAAACGATGAGCAGGATGTTATCAGAAAAATCTGGAAAGACTTGCGTGAGCTGATGCAAAGAGAAATGTACAGTATACAAAATAACAGCAAAATTGTAAGACGATCTGCTGTGAATGACAATTATTTTCAGCAATACAATCATCCAAGACAACTCTGAAGGACTTATGAAAAATACAATCCATTTCCAGAGAAATAACTGATGGCGTCTGAATATAATTGAAGCATAATATTTTGTTTCTTTTTCTAAAGTTTTTTTGTCCGTTTTCTTTCACAAACTGACTATGTGGAAATGTTTTGCATGACTACACATGTATAACTTATATTGAATTGCTTGAGCTCTTAAGGGGTGGGTGGGGAGGGAGGAAGAGAATTTGGAACACAAAGTTTTAAAAATTGATGTTAAAATTTGTTTTTACATGTAATTAGGGAAAAATACAATTCTAAATAAATGGAAAATAAAATAAAATAAAATAAGGAGCTTGGGGGAAAAAGGGCAAAAACATATCCCTACCCTCAAGGAGTTTGGAATCTAATGGGTGACACAAAATTTCTTTTATAGAGGAATAAGTCAAGCCCCGGAGAGATGAAGCAACGTGCCCAAAGTCACAGAGGGGACTCTGCTAATAGTAGAGGGAGGACTCCAAGCCAGATCCTCTGACTCCAGGGCCAGATTTTCTGCCATACCTTTCTAATGATGCCCTTCCCAGATCCCACAAAGGGCTGCCTAATTTTGAAAGAGAGAAGCCAACACAGGAGGTATGGGTCCCGTTGGGCCATAGAAGAATTCGACTGAGCACCAGAGAGCGCTCGGGCCCAACCAGGGATTCTTGAGCTCCTTTTGATGTCTAACCTTGGGCGGATTCGAGTTTTCCAAATGGAGCATACCATGGCCAAAGGGGAGGGGGTGGGTTGTCTGGGGGCAGGGCACCAAGGGGGGAGCTGGGAGAAGGTATTTCGATAACCACCAGCTGCTGTCTTTGATTAATCATTTCAGAAAGAGCTGACTGGAGACCAGAGGGCCCAGGGGACTCTGGAGCAACATTTGCTCTGACAAATCAGGGAGGGTTGAAGAGATAAATGAAGACAAATTGCAGTGCACCCCCTTACCCCTCCTACCTTCCCTCTCCCTCCTCCCCAGCAGCCCCCTCCCCTTGATGCTATAGGCTGTTAGCCTTTCTGCTGAGGTGATGGAAACCAGACCTTTGGTGGGAGGGAGCTGTCCGCCACTGGCCTGCTCTTGCCAACTGGAAGCCAGGCAAAGCTCACTTTTTATTTTTTTTGGCTTTTTAATTAGTTTCGTTATCTCCTTGTTCTTGCTGTCATCATAAATTACACCCCAATTCCCCCTGCCCCGGAAGTCCATGAGAGGCCCTTGTTGCTTTCCAGGCATCGAATGACCTCCTTACCTTCCAGGCCCTGCTCTGCCCAGGCAGGTGAGATGCTAGATCTCCTTAAACATCACTTTGGAGGGTCTCTTCCCCCCTCAAAAAGCACTGTTGATCCCTGTGGCCCGTGCCTTGATGCCCTCACTGAGTCTGTTCTCTAGTCCCCACAGCCTATGGAAGAAAGGCTCAATGTGGCACTTTAAGACTTCTTTAGAAGGTAGGATCCCCAAGGCATGGAGTGGGATAGAGAGCCAGGCTTGATGTCAGGAAGATCTAAATTTGAATCCTGCTGCTGAGCCTTCTAGGTTAAGAGACTCCGGGCCAATCACTCAGGCTGTCTGACACTTGGGCAACTCCCTAAGCTTCAGATGGGACTGCTATTTGATGTCCACCAATGAAATCACAGAGCCTTAACTTAATTAGGATGACCTGGCTTCTTTTTGGTCTTATCTCCCAACTCTTGGTTTTCACTGGCCATCCCCCATGCCTGGTACACTCTCCCTCCTCATTTCATCATTCCCTGGATTTCTTTCAAGCTCAGCTGAAGTTCTGCAAGAAGCCTTTCCTAGCCTTCCGTAATGCCTTCTCTCTGCTGATTACCTTCCATGGACTCTGTGTGTGTGTGTGTGTGTGTGTGTGTGCATGTGCATGTGCATGTGTGCACATATCTTTGCAAGTGTCTCTCATTGGATTGTGAGTGCCTTAAGAATCTAGGGGACTGGGTTTTTAAAAACCTTTTGTTTGTATCTCTAGTGCTTAGCCAGTACTGGGAACATAGAAGGAGTTAAATTTAGTTGGCTTGATTGACTCACTGGTTCTTACACTTCAGCCTGTTGGGTCTCCTTATTATCTCTCAAGTAGGTTGCTGGCCCTTCTTGTCATCCCTCTTGCCTGGAATACCCATCGCCTTCTTCTCTGCCTATTTGAATCCTTCCAGTCTCTCCACTGTGTTGTGTTACCTGCTGCCCAGTCTCTGACCCACTGCTCCCCAGTGTCTACACCATGTGTTTGGCATTTATGCAATACTGCAGAGCAGAAGCTGAAAGGGCCCTTGGAAATTATTGTGGTCAGCACTGTATATTTTCAGATGAGGAAACTGAGGCCCAGAGAAGAGACTTAAGTTTACAAATTGTAAGGAATGATGAGGAAGACAATGATGCCGGGAAAGCCTCTAGCACATTAAGCAGCCCCTGTGATGAGCCCATGGTCAGACATGGACAATAGTAGTACAGGATGAGCAGTCATGAGTCTATCTATCACTGAAAAGAGCAGTCAGATCCAGGAGATCAGAGCCATTTGAATATTGAAGTATAAACTGGTACTAATATCAATGACAATAATAGGATCCATTTTAATGTTGATGTCCTTTTCTGCACAGTTATTCTCTCTCTCTCTCTCTCTCTCTCTCTCTCTCTCTCTCTCTCTCTCTCTCTCTCTCTCCCCTCCCCTCTATGGGACCCTCTTTCCCCAAATGAATAACAAAAGTAATGCCTAACAATTATGGAGCACCTACTATGTGCAGGCACTGTGATCAGTGCTTTACAAATATTACCTTGTTTGGTCCTCACAACAACTCTGAAAGCTAGGTTATTATCATCTCCATTTAGCTCTTGAAGAAGCTGAGTTCGGTGACTTGCCCAGGGCGACAGTCATGAGTGTCCGAGGCTGGATTTGCTCTTGAGTCTTTCTGACTCCAAATCAAGGCAGTCCATTATGTAACCTCCCTGGGCTTCAATGTTCTCCGTAAAATGGGGGGTGGGGGGGATTACATCACCTGGCCTCTAGGGTCCTTTCAAGCTCCAAACCTGTGATCCGTTGATCCCATGGCCTTGCTTTAAATCTTGGTCCTTTTACTTACTCTCTGATTGGGCTTAGGCTGCTGACCCAACCTGTCAGATCCCACCTTCCTTCCTCCATTTTATAGAATGGTACAGACTTTAGGGATTATTTAGCCCAATTCCACTGTGGTATGATTCTGTGGAGAGAACTAATAATACAGGGATGAATCTTAGCTGCCCAGACAAACTGCACCCTCCCTGAGGGCAAGAGCTTTGTTTTTATGAACTCCCAGTGTGTTGGGGAAATAGAACCCTTCATATAATAATGGTGGTTCAAGAGGCAGCTAGGTGGTGCAGGGGATAGAGATGAATTTGGAATTTGGGAGACCCAAGTTCAAGTTGGGAGAATCAAATAAGATAACATATATAAAGCACTCTGCAAAGCTTAATGAACTCGGTAACTCCTCCTCCTCCTCCTCCACTTATTTCTTCTACTCATCCTCTTCTTCTTCCTCCTCCTCCTCCTCTTCCTCCTTCTCCTCTTCTTTCTTTTCCTTATCTTCTTCCTATTTCTCCTCCTCCCCCTCTTCCTCCTCCTCCAAGGGAAGGATCTCTAGTATGAGTTATCCCTCCCCATCTAATGGGCCAGCTGAGACCCAGAAGAGTGCTCTGCTTTTCCCAGGTCTCAGTCAGAGGCAGCCTCCAACTCCATGGGCTGACTCCTGACCTCTAACTCTAACCCCGTTGCCCCTCTTGTTTGCTCTCTAGCTAGGGAGACCCGCCTGACCCAGACACAAAGGAGTTAACCACAAGCTCCTTTTCACTGTTATTCCAGTGTCAGAGTGAGGGGCCCAAGCCAGGCGTGCGGCACAGTGCAGGGAAGGGAGAGAGTGTCCAAATCTTTCTTGCAGAGAGGACAGGAAGTCAAGATCCCATGCTGCTCACTCCTCTCTTCTTCAAGCCTGAAACACAGCTGACAAACCAATCTCAGGGCCGGGGGATTTGTGTGTGTGTGTGTGTGTGTGTGTGTGTGTGTGTGTGTGTGTGTGTGTGTGTGTGTATGTATGAGAGATGGGGGATGGGGAGGAGTGGAAATGGTCCATTTTTCTTTCCTTAGAAGGGGATTCTGACATTTGGATCAACCATTCCAGCAATCCTTTTTTGGGGTTTTCAAACTTCAGAAACATGTAAACCCTCAGGTCAAGCTTTGCACAGGGACCCCAGGGACTGAAGTATTCTTGTCAGCTCTGCTCACCCTGCCAAAGTCAGGAGTCCTGACCGTGCTGCAAATTCATTTTGTAACCTTAAGCAAGTCCCTTCCTCCCTTTGTGCCTCAGTTTCCTTCTTTGTTAAATGAGGGTTTGGAACAAGTTGGCCTGAATCGGGAAGAATCAGAATGGAAAAACTGAATTTAAATTTGGCCTCAGACACTTAGTAGATAAGTGACCTTACAAACTGTAATGTGCTATAGATTTATTATTGTTGTTATCCACTTTCCAGCACCGATTTGCTGTGTGACTTTGGCCAATCACTTTATACTTCTGGGTCTCAGAATAGCTTTGCTATCTCTGAACATCTAGGGATGTCCAAAGGATGAATAAGATAATTAAGCTGCCTTAATCTTAAATCTTTGATTCTTAGCATCAAAGATTTGGAATTGGGAAATACCTTTAGAAATCTTTTTTGCTCACCCCTCAGAGGGAGGAGTTGATTTGCTCAAGGTTAACTACATTATGTATTTTTAGAATCTACCTATATCTGGGTCCATTGTGTCTCCCAATTGCATTTTAAGCCCCACAAGAGTAAGCATTATCTTACCTTTGTTTATGTATTCCCAGATTCTAGCACAGTGCCTGACACATAGCAGGTAATTAATAAATGCTTGTTGATTGATTGACTTAAATTGATAGCATCACAACTAGCACTTATACTGAGAGTTAAGTGACATGAAACATGCTTTCATTTCAATTTAGTTGGAAGTGGGTGGAAGGATTTATTTTGGGAAGAATATATCTTTGAAAGGCAGTGGGGACCCAAGGAGGCAGATGAAGCATTCTATTTCGGTACTGTGCTTTCTTCACTAATTTTTTATTAATTAGGCACTAAGTTGCTAAAAGCACCCTATAAATTTAGCACCCTGGACATAGCCCTGGTTGCCTTTTCCTAGGTACAGCTTTGGAGCTGGATTTCAAACCCATGTTCTTTGACTCCAAGCCCAGAGTAATTTCAACTCTATCACTCTATGGAGGTCATTGTGACACTTGGACCATGTTCTTTCCTTCTGTGAGTAGGAGGGGGGGTGACTTCTTGGAGTCTCCCCAGTAACCTTTTCCCACATCTATTTCTTCTGTTCACCCCACTCCAGTTTCCCTTACCCCATCCCCAGTTTCCTTTGCTGGAGATCTAAGATTATTTTTGGTTTCTAACATAATATGCTATTATTCCTGAGACTGAGTTCATAAAGAACACTGAAATCCAAGCCTGGAGTCCAGGTGGTTTCATCAATGCTTCCAATGCTCTGTTTACTTTGAGGCAAGGGGATCATTCTCATCTTTTAAAAAATCACTTGAAGACTTGGCCAAGTCCTGGACATGCAGTAGAGAACATTCTGAGAGAACCACAAGTGGTTATGGTTTACATCTTGGATTGAATCACCTCTCTACCCAGAGAGGATAATTTTGAGGAGTCAGGCCTATTTCCGACAAGATTGTAGAACTCTCGGCTATGAACTTGGGCACCTGGGGAGGCCACCATGACCACCTGCTTCCTTGGAAGTGAACGAGGAAAGGCTGTCCCACAGGAGTTAGCCTTTTTACCATGCCAGCCGCTGCTGACTCACGTGTTTCCAAATGATGTCAGGGACGATGAGGAATTGCATCCTGAGGACGGCTCCTGGCTTGCAATCAAGTTTTGGAGCAGAGTGGGATTAGAAGTGAGAAGTGCAGGTTTTGCTTGATATAAGGAAAGAACTTCCTGACTCTTCTTTGTCCCAAAGTGGAAGGGGCTGCCTCAGAAGATAACTGGAAATCTCTAAGCATGACTGAATGGCCTTGGGGGAAGGGAAGGGGAGGGAGATTCCTGCTCAGGTATGAATTTGACTGGATGCCCTTTGAGGCCCTTTCCAACGTGGAGATTCTATAATTCTTTCTCTCCATCTCCTAGTCAGGGCTCAGAGCTCATGGGATTTTCTTTTTTTCTCCTAAAAAAATACCTCAAACAATAGCATCTTTCATTTTTATATCTATCCCTCCCCTTTCCTTATGCAGAGAGCCATTTCCCTGTCACAAAGAATGAGAGGGAGACAAAAAAGAGGTGCTTTTTACATGTATTATCTCATTAGAACTTCACAACAGCCTTGTGAGGTAGGTGATGCTATTATCTCCATTTTACAGATGAAGAAACTGAGGCTCAGGGAAACAACTATTACGTATTAGAAATGGTATTTAAACCCAGGTATCCCACAGACTCTGAGTCCAAAGCCCTTTTCCTGTATGACACATTATTTCCCCAACCAACAAAACAACCAAGTCTGAAAATATAGGCAATGTCTTGCACCCATGGTCTCCCCCACTTGACCCCCCCTTAGGATTTCCAACAAAAACTTCAATTTCAATTAAAGTGTGAAAGTGTGATTTGTAAAATGAAGGGGTTGGGTCAGCTTAAGATTTCTTGGTATTTTCATGTTGAACCAGTTGACCTGTTTCTTATCTGGAGTCCTCTAATTAATAGGCTGAGAAGTCAATGTTCTGATGACACTGAGTACGTGGATGAAGCTTCTGATGAACAGTAGGGGTCCCAGTCCACTCCCCATTCCATGACTTCTCTGCTGCCTCCATTGTTTGGACTTCTTTCCTTCCTTCCTTCCTTCCTTCCTTCCTTCCTTCCTTCCTTCCTTCCTTCCTTCCTTCCTTCCTTCCTTCCTTCCTTCCTTCCTTCCTTCCACAAAGATTTACTATTTAATGAACAAGAACTTATTAAGTCTTATTTGCCTTTTCCACTCATGTTTTCATTATTGTATCTCTGCTCATGGCTGTGCTTTGGCCAGTGAGGTCAATGGTGCACCAGCTGTGCTATCTATAACTTCCTTTATTCCACAGATGAGTACTTTCTATTCTGCAGCAGAACATAACCCTTCTATTACTCATGGATGTTTTAATTTTTATTTTTGGGGGTGTATACTTTTATCTTTCATGTTTATTTTTTCTATCTTAATAGTATTTTGTTTTTACCCAGTTACATGTAAAGATAATTTTCAACATTCATTTTTATAAGATTTCTACTTCCAATTTTCTCCCTCCCTCCCTGCCCTCCCCCCTCCCCAAGACAGCAAACAATCTGATATAGGTTATATATTGTGTAATTTAAGATTCTAAATGTGGATTCTAATGTGTTCCCCCAGTTTGGGGGAAACTGACTAAAAATCACTGATAAAACGAGTTTAGGTTTTTAAGGGTTTATTGGAAAATAGAAAGAAAAAGATTGAGAACAGAATTCTAACAGTCTGGCATTCCTATCTTTCCTCAAATCTCCTGTGAAGTCCTCTGCCACCACCACCATCAAGTCCGGAAGTCAAAAAAAAGGCCCGCGCTCTCTGCGCAGGCTCCCTTTCCTCCTTCCTGTCTCCTCCCAGACCATAGGAGGCTCCTCCAGTTGATTGGCTGGTAGACTTGATAGACAGCACCCATGAGCAAGCGTCATTTCCTGACGCCAAGGAAAAGCCACAATGCCTCTGAGGCATTTTCCTCATGGTGGAGCTCTCCACAGCAAGTCTCCAGTAGGTGGCGTCATTCCAATCATTACAGTCCCCCCTGTTGTTCCTCAAGAAACAAAATGTTTCCTTGACGGAACAGTAAAAAGAATATAATAACTATTGCTAACTAATAATATGTGAACAATAATATAGAAAAGGAAGAGAGAAAAGTTTTGTCCAGAGGGGCGATTTTTTTTTTTTTTTCCTCATGAACCGACGCTTTGACATTAGTCTTGCAAAGGGAGGGCCTCTGCAGAGGGTACATGTTACAGATGGTGTATATTATAACAGAAAGGAGATAGTAAAAACTAACAAAGCAAAACAGTTCATATAAAGTCTCTGAGTTCTCTTGTCTTCTTGAAGTGGTAAGATGTCATCAGGAGGAAACTGGACTCTGGTCTGGAAAGCTGGATTCTCTTCTTTAACTGTTTGAATTGCTGTATTTTTACTAAACCTTAGCATAGCATTGTCAATGATCAAATTAATAAATTCCATTACATTCCTTCCTTTATATGGTTAGACTTGTAATAGAGGGTTGAGGTAGTTATGCAATGTGTAACACTTTTTACCACCATGTGTCTGGATCAAAGCCAAATTTAGTATGTGTTCATGACACCTGAAAATGTTATGGAAAGGTTATCATACCATATCTCATGGTTCCGAGACAGCCAGTGATTGTGCTAGGCCACAGGTGAGTTCAACTGAGTGAGATAAAAAGATAATTAAGTTCAGTTAAATTAGGTTAAATTAGGAGGGAGAGAGGATGAATACTGGACTGTGCCTAGTAATTGTGCTCTACATAGTCACCATCATAAGCAAACCATGGACTTACATATACCTGTCTCTCCTTTTGTTGCACATATATTCTCTACAGGGCCTGCATCAGAGTTCACAGCAAATTAGTCTCTGAAATGATAAGTTTCCATACTTCCAAAATCTCATTAATTTCACCAAAGACAGTATGATGGTAAAAATGCGTGCTATGCTGCATAACTGAGAATATATTAGTGATATATACAATAATTCCAAACCATACCCAGAGTATTATGACATATAAATAATAAACGAATGTAAATAGCTGATTACATTAGACATTATCACATAATCTTCTTTTAGCTAGTAAACCACATCATCTTATACATGAATTCTCTAGTATAACAGTAGCAGATACTTAAAGTGGTGATTAATTTTTCAAAAAGAAATAAGATTTCAATATTCAATGTTTTCAGTGAGGTATCAAGCAATAGGGTTCAATAACCCTTTCTGGTCTTTTTTAGTTAAACAGAACAACATAAAAGAGAAAGGAGAAAAAATAAATAAATAAAACAAAACTCATTAGAACTCATGGTTCTCTCAAAAAGAAAGAGTAAAAAAAAAGAATTCTGGTAGCTTCTGAGGCCCTCAATAAAGGCTGATGAGAATATATTAGTGATATGGTGGCGTCATTCCAATCATTACAATATGTACAATCACATTAAACTATTTCCATATTAGTCATGTTGTGAAATAAACAAAAGAGAAAAACCTCAAAAAAGAAAAAAAAACAACACAAAAAAGTAAAAACAGTATGGTTCAATCTTTATTCAGATCCTACAGTTCTTTTTCTGGACGTGGAGAACATTTTCCATCATGAGTCCTTTGGAATTATCTTGGATCATTGCATTTCTGAGAAGGGCTAAGTCTATCACAGTTGATCATCATACTATGTTGCTGTTACTGTGTACAATGTTCTCCAGGTTCTGCTCACTTCACTCAGCATCAATCCATTTAAGTCTTTCCAGGTTTTTCTGAAATCTGCCTGCTCATCATTTCTTATAGCACAATAGTATTCCCTCATAAATTTTTTTTTTAAATTGCTGCATCTGAAAAATGTGTCCCCATGCTGCCAGCCTAGAAACAAGGCTCTCTCAACTCAACCAGGTCAGTCCTGAAACAGTAGATGCTGATTCTCACCTTTAATTATAAGCTCGGTCAGAAGGTCTGATGCATCAGGCCATACCTCATCTCAAATGTTCACTGAGATTTCACAATGCTTAAAAACTGAATTCCACAAAGATGAATTAGTGGTTGGCTGTCTGAAAGGCACTGGATAGGAGCTGGAGATGCAGAGATCAGAAAATCACCAGCCTACCCTCGAGGAGTTTATATTCTAGGAGTAGGGGACAGTGGGAAAGGAGATAAGGGATCCTGTATAACGTGTCCATTCTTAGGGACTTTTCCAGTGTGGCCTTGGAGCTCTGACATCTCCAGCCTGAGTCATATTTTCTTTGGCACAATGATAATTACCCAATTTAGGTAAAGATTACTTAGAGGGCACAGCTTGAACATTAGAACATTAGGTTGTGTTATTAGGAGAGGCTGGAGGGAGAACTTTTCCCTCGCTCCCTTCTCCATCCTTCTGGCTCTGTATCATCTTGCTTTCCCAGCTCATCCTTCTCATGGTATTCGCCCCCCCCCCCCAAGCAGGCTTCTCATAGACCAGTGATGAAGGTTGCTTTGAGATCTGGTCAGTTGGCCTCCCTGCTCTACTTCTTATCAGTGAGTGTGTCTCACTTTAGCAGCCTGAAGTTCCTCATGAATCCAGTCCCAGTTTGTTCTTGGCTGGAGTCTGTCACCCCTGACAAACTCCCTGGCCTTGCTCAGAACTGGCCAGACTGGGAGGCAGCAAGCTTTTTAAAGTTTCTTTACCAGGTTTAGGAAGAGACATCATGAGATTTGGCCTCTCATTTAAGGTCAACACTAGACAGACTCTAAAACAGCAGAATAGCAAAAAAAGAAGAACCTTAGAACAGAGGATATCAGAACTGGGAGTGGTGTTAGAACAGGGGATGTTAGATCTGGGAGGTACCTTGGAGTACAGTATGTTAGGACTTAAAATTCCAAGTGTTGAGATGGAAGAACATCTTAGAGCTCATCTAATCTGTGAAGGCCTTTCATGTGGAATAGGGATTAATCTTGAACCCAGAGATCAGAATGAGGACTAGTAGGCAGAAGTAAAAGAAAATCCCTGAACCATTAAAAAATACATTCCCCAAACCACTAGACGTATATAGGAGGGCTGCCTCAGGGGAAAGTGAATTACACCTTCTTGAAAGTCTTCATGCAATGGCAGTGTAACCACCTGTTGGTTGTGTTGTACAGAGAATTCTTATTTAATAAGCTAACACCCCCCACAGGTGTTTTTCAGACTCACTGTCTTCTAGCCATATCTTAGACTTGTAACATTAGTTTTTCCACAAATAACTCTGTCAGGAGTTACACAACAAGAATGCAAATGGAAGAGATGCATTTGTGTTTTTATAGTGATCTATTTTGATCACCCATGACAGAGGAACCACTGTATGGTTGCTGGGGTGGAAATGATGAGAATCTTGGGTGAGAATGATCAATTCATGTTAAAATTTATAATGGAAAAAGAAAAGCTGAGAAGAACCTGTCATTTACCCCAGATATGAGGGGAAGAGTTCAGAAAAAATGGATCAATAAGACTCCATGGGCTAAAATTCTAAAGGAAAGCCAATGTAGGAGGGATTAGAAGCTCTCAATGAGTTCAAAGAGAAATAATTCCTGATGGAAGAGGAAAAGGGTAATGTGGATGCACAAGGAGCTCTCCAACCATGTTTGATTTTTAAAAGACAAGGACAGAGGATGAAATCAAGGGAAGCTAATGAAAAAGAATACAAAAGCATATCGTGGGAAAAAAGTATATCATGATACTGAAAGAATGGCTTTAAGACTGCTAGGGTTGGGAGTAGGGAGCCAACATAGCAGAGCATAGGCAGCAATCCAGCCAAACTCTTCCAATATTCCCTTCCAAACAACTTTTAAATAACACATTAAATCAAATTTTGGAGTGGCAGAGAAAAAAAAAGGTTGGGGTAAGACATTTTTCCCAAGATGACTTAGGAACTTGGAAGGAGAGTCTGTGATACTGGTGTTGGGGCTGGCCAACAGCCACAGCCACAGCAGCAGCAGCTTCAGGAGCTCTCAGCTCAAAGCCAGTAAGAACATAAGATATTACAGGACACCCCAAGTTGGCACTGGGCACAAGACCCTGTTGCATTGCCCATATACAATTCTAGGTCTCAGTTCTAGGTCCAAGAGGAATAGTCACACCTTCAGCTGTGGGAGAGCAGGGGCCCTTCTTGAGTAAAGACTAGAGTGCAGACCAGGAGAGCAGTGACCACATGTCTCCAGATCACACCATCAAGCAAGCTCCCAAAACCTACAAGGCAAAGGACTTAGGATTACAACCAAAAATAACCTACCTAGCAAAACTGAGTATAATCCTTCGGGGGAAAATGGACAGATAGTGAAAAAGGGGACTTCCAAGCATTCCTAATGGAAAAACCTACGCTAAATGGAAAATTTGACATTCAGACATGAAACTCAAGAGAAGCATAAAAAGGCAAGCATGAAAGAAAAATAATAAGAGACTTAAGATAAAATGTTTACATTCATATAGGGTAAGTTGATACATGTAACTCCAGAACTTTATGATTATTAGGACAGTTAGAAGCAATCTACACAGACAGATAGCATGGGTATGAGTACATTATGTTGGGAATGATCTCAAAAAATGAAGGGTTAAGAAAGAGGGATGCACTGAGAAATAGGGGAAAGAAGAAGAAGAATGGGGAAATTTATTTTACATAAAGGAGCTGCACAAGAAAGAGCTTTTTTCAGTGGAGTGGATAATGGAGGTGCTTGGTGAGAAACATTTAAACCCAATTCTCACTGGAAATGGCTCAAAGACGGAAGAGAAAAACACACACTCAGTTGAGTATAGAAATCTAATTTACAAAATGCAGAAGTAGGAGGGGAAGGGAATAAGAGAAGGGTGGGAGAGAAGGGAGGGCAGGTTAAGGAAGGCAATAGAAGCAAAACAGTCTTTTGAGTAGGGAAAGGGCAAATGGAGACAGATGAATAAACAGAAAAGAAATAGGATGGAGGGAAATACATAGATATTAATCATGGCTGTGAATGTGAATGGATAAAATCACCTATAAAATGGAAGTGAATAGCAGAATGGATTATAAAGCAGAACCCAATAATATGTTATTTACAAGAAACACATTTAAAAAAGAAAGACACACAGAATAAAAATAAGGAATTGGAGCAGAATCTATTATGGTTCAGCTGAGGTAAAAACAGCAGGGATAGCAATCATGATCTCAGAAAAGCAAAAGCAAAAATAGACCTAATTAAAACAGATAATCAGGGGAAAATTTTGCTAAAAGGTACCATACCAAAGCTTCTTAAAATGTCAGTTGTCATCCCATATGGGATCACATAACTGAATGTGGAGGTTGCAAAAATTTTGGCAAGTTATAAAACATTGTGTATACCTATTTAATATGCCAATATACTTGGGGTCATGTAAAATTTTTTTGGCAAAAAGGGGTCACAAGTGTAAAAAGTTTAAGAATCACTGCCATAGACAATGAAGTAATAGCAGTACTAAACGTGTTCACCAAATGGAAGAACATCACAATTCTTGAAAGAAAATTACAAAAGTTACAGGAAAGAATAGTAAATTAATATTAGTGGGGCACCTCAACTTTCCCCTCTCAGAACTAGCTAAATATAACCATAAAATAAATAAGAAGTTAAGGAGATGAAGAAAATTTTACAAAAGTTAAATATGATATACCTCTGGAGAAAATTGAATGGGAATAGAAAGGAGTACCTTTTCTCAGCTACACATAGTACCTTCAAAGAACCAACCATGTATTAAGGAATAAAAAACTCACAAATAAATGCACAAAAGCAGAAATATTAATGCAATAAAATTACATCCCATAAATGGCCTTAGAAGCATAGATAAAAGTTAATTAGGAACTAAATAATCTAATTCTAATGAATGAGTGGGTCAAAGGACAAATAATAGATATAATCAATAATTTCACTAAAGATGACAATGAGATGTGTATCAAAATCTTTGAGATGTAGGTGAAGCAGTTCTTAGGGGAAAATGTATATCTTTAAATGCTTACATCAGTAAAAAAGAGAGAGAGTGGATTGATGAATTGGGTATGCAATTAAAAAGAAGAACTAGAAAAAGAACAAATTAAAATTCTGCAATTAAACACCAAAATGGAAATTCTGTAAATCAAAGAACATATGAATAAAATTGAAAGGAAAATACCCATTGAACTAATAAATAAAACCAAAGGCTGGTTTTCTGGGAAAAAATCAAATGCAAACCACTTGTTAATTTAGAAAAGAAAATGAAATTATAAGTTTCCAAAATGAAAAGCGTAAATATACCATCAATGAAGGTGAAATTAAAGTAATTATTAGGAGCTATTTGACTCAATTATATGCCAATAAATCTAACAATCTAAATGAAATGGAAGAATATTTACAAAAAATATAAATTGCTTAGGTTAATAGAAAAGGATATAGAATACTTAAATAACTCCATTTTAGAAAAATAAATAGAATAAGCTGTCGATGATCTCCCTAAGGAAAAAATAAACCACCATAACCAGATGGATTTCTAAGTGCATTCTATCAAACATTTATTTTTATTTTATTTTTCTATACATTACAATCATGTTCAACATATTTCCACATTAGTCATATTGTGAAAGAAGAATCAGAAGAAAAGGGGAAAACCACAAGAAAGAAGAAACAAACAAAAAAGTGAAAATATTATGCTATGACCTGCATTCAGACTCCATAGTTCTTTTTCTGGGTGTGGAGGGCATTTTCCATGAGGAGTCTTTTGGAATTGTCTTGGATCATTGTATTGTTGATAAAAGCTGAATCTATCACAATTGATCATAGCACAATGTTGCTGTTACTGTGTATATTGAATGGAATGATCAGTTATTCTCACTTATTCTCATTTATAGCCCACTTATCCTTCTGTCTCTGCTCACTTTACTCAGCATCAGTTCATGTAAGTTTTTCCAGGTTTCTTCTGAAATTTGCCTGCTCATCATTTTTTTATAGCACAACAATATTCCATTACATCCATGTACCACAACTTATTTAGCCATTCCCCACTTGATGGCCATCTCTTCAATGTCCAATTCTTTGCCACCAGAAAAAGAGCACCTATACATATTTTTTTTTAATCTGAGTTTTTTCCCCTTGTTAATGATCTTGTTGGGATATAGACCTAGTAGTTCCATTACTGGGCCAAAGTTACCAAACATTTAATGGTCAATTAATTCTAATACTATATAAACTACTTGGAAAAATAGGTAAAGAAGGAGTCCTAACAAATTCCTTCTATGAGACAATTATGGTTTTGATGCCTAAGTCAGGAAGAGCAAAAACAGAAAGAGAAAACTATAGATCAATTGCCCCAATTAATATTAATGCTAAAATACTAGCAAGGAAAATATAGCAATTTATTACAAAGATCCCAACCAAGTACACGCGTAGTACCTCCACATGGTAGCAACACCATCTGGAAAGCATTGAGGCGTCAATGCACAAGATATATCTGTCTGGAAAAGGATACTATCAAAGGAAAGGGGGAAAGTCACAGTGGATATTATTGCACAGAAATAATTAATGCACAAAAATAATATCAGTAACTATTGAGCCATAAGCCTTCTTTCTCATCTTTTGCTTAGGGTGTACTCCAATCAAATAGCATTTATTTATTGGGCACATTTTTATGAACAATTTGGTACAGCTGACCATATTTTTACAACCACATAATTGACTTAAAAAGGGACAGAAGAGGAAAGGTCCTACTATATTTGTTGATTAAGAAGAAAAAAAAAAGCACATGATTTGGTAGAACAAAATGTGGCCTGGAAAGCTCTCTTCAAATACAGGGTCTTTCATGCACATCTTAAGATCCTACAAAATAGCTTGTTCATTTCAAACAGAGATAACTAAGATGATCTTCCCAAAATTGGGCTCTTCTTGGAACTTGATCATAATTGCTTGTCTCCAATGCTTCTAAATGATGACTAGCCTGTCTTTGGCTGAATATGGCAGGGGTTGACTCCCACCAGTACCTTTTATGGTTTTTTGTAGGAAATGAAAATATCTAAAAGTACACGGGTCACTTTGAGAGATGATGAATTTCCCTCTCTTTAGAGATCCTCAAGTAGAAACTAGATGGTGATTTGTCTCCCCCATTCTGAAAAACCCTTACTTCATCCTTCCATCTTCACTATCATCCTATGTCTCTTCGCCCTCTTGTAGCTAAACTCCTTGGAAGGACTGTTTGCAACTGGTATCCGTAATTTCCCTCCTCATACTATCTTCTTCTTCTTTTTTCGTGAGGCAATTGGGGTTAAGTGACTTGCCTAGGGTCACACAGCCATTAGGTGTTAAGTGTTTGAGGCCGGATTTGAACTCAGGTCCTCCTGACTCCAGGGCCGGTGCTCTATCCAATGCGCCACCTAGCTGCCCTGTCATACTATCTTCTTAACCCCTTACAATCCAGCTTCTGGCCATGTCTTTGCACTGAAGCCACTCTCTTTAAAATGACCAATGATCTTTTAGGTGCTAAATTCTATATCTTTTTTCAATCCGCATTCTCCTTGAGCCCTCTGCAGCCTTTGACACTGTTGATCACTCTTTTTTCCTTGATGTGTTCTTCTCCCTAGGTTTTCAGGATGCCATTCTGTCCTTGTTCTCTTCCTACCTCTCCTATTTCTTCTTCTGTCTCCTTTGCTGGATCCTCCTCTAGATCATGCCTTCTGACTGTCATTGTCTCTCAGGTTCTGTCCTAGGCCCTCTTCTCATCTTCACAGTCTCTCACTTGCACCTCCGCATCCAAGCTGTTGCCATTCGATTTCACCTTTGCAATATCTCTTGTATGTACCCATTTCTCTCCTCTGACATGGCCCCCATTTTAATGTAGTACCTCATTACCCATATGCCTGCACTATTGGAATACTCTGCATGGTGTGTCTTCCTGCCTCAAGTCTTACCCCACTCCAATCTAAACTCCACTTAGCCACTAAAGAGATTATCCTAAAGTGCAGATCTGATCATGTCACCTTCCTACTCAATCAACTCCAGTAGCTCCCTATTGTCTCCAGGATCAAATATAAAATGATTTTTTTGGCATTGAAAATCCCTTATAACCTGTTCTCCTCTTATACCTTCAGTCTTCTTACACCTTACCCTCAGATATCTAGCCTTTATTCCAGGGACCCTGGCTGCCTGGCTGTTTAATGAACAAGACATTCCCATTTCTCCACTCTGGGCATTTTCTTTGGCTGTCCCCCATACCTGAAATCTCTCTTACTTCCAGTACACTTCCTGACTTCCTAGGCTTCTTCTAAAATCCCACATTTTCCAAGAAGCCTTCCCCAACTCTCTTAATTCCAGAATCTCCCTTCTGTTAATTATCTCCTATTTATACTGTCTGTAGCTTGGTTTGTGAGTATTTGTTTATGTGTTGTCTCCACCATTAGACCGTAAGCTCCTTGAGAGCAGGGACTGTCTTTTAACTCTTTTCCTATCTGTAGGGCTTAGTGCAGTCCTTGGCAAATAATAGGTGTTTAATAAATGTTTGAGTGAGTGATTGATTTTTAGGGAAATTTTGGTGGGGATTCCTTTTGTATAGGATTTGAACTAGATGGCCACTGAAGTCCATTCTAATTCTGAAATTCTATGATTCAGTGTCAATCATCTCTACATATGTAACAGCCTTGGATTGGTGAAGGTCAAAGAACTCTGGATCTGAGTCATTATTGGCTAGAGAGTGAGATGACAGGAATACTAATGAGAGGGCTAAGAATTGTTCTAGCTAATGTGGAAAGCCATTTGGAATTATGTGAGCAAAGTCACTAAACTATTTCTAACCTTTATCTCAGTAATCCAATAGCTGGGCAAATATCCTGCAGATAGAGGAAGAAAGTTTCCACATACTATAGGCCAAAATATTCATGTTGTTGTTGTTCAGTTGTTTTTTTCAGTTGTGTCTGACTGTCTGTGACCCCATTGGCAAAGATACCAGAAAGTGATCTTCTTACAGATGGAGAAACTGAGGCAAGCAGGGTTGAGTGACTTACCCAAGGTCACACAGCTAGTAAGTATCTGAGGCCAGATTTGAACTCAGGGAGATGAGTCTTCCTGACTCTAGGCTTTGTATCTATCCACTGTTCCAAGTCTCTCTAAATATTCATAGAAGCACTTTTCAGCATTTGGGAGGCTCCAAAGGAAAGTGTGGGAGAGAAGAGATATTAGGCTGCCTGCTAAACTGAAGGTCTACAGAACTGTAGTGCTGACCTCTTTGTCGTATGCCTGTGAAATCTGAAAAGTCTACCAATGCCATGCCAGGAAACTGAATTGTCTAGGAAAATCACCTTCTGAAGATCACCTTCGAAGGATAAGGTAGCAGACACTGAGGTCCTTTCTCAAACCAAGCTGCCAAGCACTTAAACTCTACTGCAAAGATTACAATTCCTATGGGCTGGCCCCATTGTTTGAATCCCAAATGTACATTTGACTAAAAGACTATTTTATGAGAACTCACAGAAGGCAAGCGCTCACATGGTGGTCAGAAAAAATGATATAAGGACACTCTCAAGGTCTCTATTAAGAGCTTTGGGATTGATTGCATCACATGGGAGACTGGCACAGGAAGGCCCAGCATGGCATGCCTTCATCAGAGAAGGCACTGTGCTCTATGAGCAAGGCAGAATTGAAGCAGCTCAAAAGAAACACAAGATGCACAGATTTAGGGAATCCGACCCAAATGTTCACATGGATTATTTGTGCCTGACCTGTGGTAGGGCATTCTGAACTTGTATTGGTCAGATCATCCACAGCCCAACACAGTCTAATGACTCTAACATAGTGATGTAATTTTGGTCTTTTTTGAGAACAAAGGAAAACAACCAAACAACCTATATCTGATTGCTTACCACCTCAGGGAGGGGAGGGAGGGAGGCTTAGAATTTGGAACTCAAAACTATGTCTAAAAATGTTAAAAAATTGAGAAAAAAAAGTCTTGTAAAAAAGGACATTAATAGAAATAAAAGACAAAGGCATTAAGTACATTAGGGTTCTAGTTCTCACTCTAGTACTGGGGACATCATGATAGGTGGGGGAAAGCAGTAGATTTGTAATGAGATGGACTGGACTTGAATCTTGGATCTGGCACCATTTATGCTGTTGGTCAAGATGATGAACCTCTTTGTGGTTCTGTTTTCTCTTTTATGAAATGGGAGTTCTCTTCTAACTTTAAGTGATTTGAAAAGCCAGTTTGCTGTGTGTACCTCACCACTTACATCCTTTTCTTTTGTGAAACTGGCACAACTGTGAAACTAACGAGGGTATTGACCTGTGTCCCTGGCTTAGGCACTCAGCCCTCTCTAAGTCATCTACAAAATAAGAAGGTTGGACTCCATGGCTCCCTGGTTCCCTTCCAGTTTGAAATTTGTGATTCTATGATCCAATTCTTTTAAAAAATTCTTTCCCCCCTTTTTTTCTTTGCCAGGCAATGAGGGTTAAGTGACTTCCCCAGGGTCACACAACTAGTAAGTGTCAAGTGTCTCAGGCCAGATTTGAACTCAGGTCCTCCTGAATCCAGGGCTGGTGCTTTATCCACTGTGCCACCTAGCTGCCCCCTCTATGATCCAGTTCTGGGCTCCATTGGCAAAACCTTCAGGAACCCAGAGCCACCTCTGCAAATACCCCAATGAGTATTCAGAGGCCAGCCTTGATAGAGGCAGAGCCTCTACAAACATAATACTGAAGATTCAGATCAGGTGAGGAAGTAGTTGAGCAGACCTGTGGGCCTTGAGTAATACTAATGTCTTCCCAGAGACTCCAGAGCTGTGAGCTGGATCAAAAATCAAACTTCAAGTGTTACTTCTCAACCAGGTCTATTATCTTCTGGGGCTCTCCCTTGCCCCCTCTGCTAAGGGGATTGCTGGCTCTGACCCCTTTTTCTTTTGTCTCCCTGTTTGCCTTCTGTCCAAGAGAAACCCTGTCTGATTCTCCACTGACCTGAGCCTGTTGGATTTGATCTCTGCTGGTGTTCAAGTAACCGGACCTGCTGCGTAACCTTATCCTTCATTAGAGTTGCCCAGCAAGCAGCAGCTCCTGACATTGGGATAATGATTTATTTTTCTTTGGTGCTCTCAGGAAAGGGAATACTGCAAACCCATATGTGGGGGGAGGGGTCAGGAGCTCTCCCCATACTTCAGACCCTTCCACCCTATTTCTTAGGCCAATACTTCCCTCAGGGAATTATTATTATTATTATCATTAGTTTTTGCAGGAAGAAAGGAGGAGGGAGTTAGCCTCATGAAGCCTCTCCCTCCTCACATTTTTCTAGATCCCTTTGCCTGAATCTCAACTTCGCTTTCACCACACTATTTTATAGCTGACTTATTTGGGCAAGTGAGACCGAATGTCAGAGAAAATCTCCTAACAATTACAGATGCCCAAACATGGAATTGGCTGCTTTGAGAAGTAGTGGATTTTTCCTCTCTGGAAGTCTTCACAGAGACTGGTTGACTGTTTGATCAGAATGTGTAAAAGGGACTCTAGTTCATATATGGATTGTGCTGAATGACCTAAGAGGACCCTTCTAATACTGAGATTTTGTGATTTTTTTATTCTGAGAACATTGCCTGGCCCTATTCCCTTTGAATTATAATTATTTTTAAAAGGGCAGAATCTAGAGAGCATGTGAAGAAATTTAAAAATTAATTTATTGATACCTTTAATTTTGACACCATCTATACTTTTCTAATTAGGAGGCCATCCTTTGCCTCACTTCTTACCTAGTGTTAATCACTGAATGAGCATTGCCTCAGGCAAATTGAGAACTGGGAAAAACCTTAGCTTAAAAAGGCCAACATCTCCCACTGCATCGAGTCTGATCTATATCTTGCCACTGGACCCAGATGGCTCTGGAGGAGAGAGTGAGGCTGGTGACCTTGCACAGTTCTCCCTCACTTAAATCCAACTCACTGCAAATCATGACATCACTTCCCTATGTCATAGTTCTCTTTGAGAATGAAGGACAAATAACAACAACTTTTCTAATATATCCTTCTCTTTCTTCCCAGGAAGCCAACAAAAGAGGAGGAAAACCAGTAAATACTAATATATCACAAAGATTTAGTGTTATAAACATCTATAATCCAATAACTATGAAAAGAAGTTGGAGAAGGTAAATTCCTACATCCTTTCTTGTGTGTTAAGCTTGGCCATTTTAATTTTGCAAGATTTGGTTTTTATTGTTTTGTTCCTGCTCTTCTTTCCATTTATATGATTGCATTAATTCATGTAAAATCTTCTCATACTTCTTTGTCTTCATCATAGTCATCATTTCTGATAATAGCAACATTTCATTCCATTCATATGCTACAACTTGTCTGGCCATTTCCCAGCTGATGGGCATTACTGTACCACTGCAAAAATGCTGATAAACATATTTTAAAAAATTTATTCACTTATTCATTCATTCACTCATTCATTTGTTTATTTGTTTGTTTGTTTTTTGGGGGGGGCAATGAGGGTTAAGTGACTTGCCTAGGGTCACACAGCTAGTAAGTGTCAAATGCCTGAGGCTGGATTTGAACTCAGGTCCTACTGAATCCAGGGCCGGTGGTTTTTCCACTGAGCCACCTAGCTGCCCCTGATAGATATATTTTGATCTATATGGGAGCCTGCCATTGCTCTCCTTAATGTCTATAAGTAATGGAATAAAAGGATAAAAGTATGTAGGCATTTCAGTAATTCTCTAATTATAATTTGAGCATGATTTCCAAAGTGGGTAGACCAATGAACAATTCCACCAACAATGCAATCAATATGCTTATCTTTCCACAATCTCTCTTTAGTTGACTATTCCCATTTTATTATCCACCAATCTGTTGTATGGTAATGAAGACCAAACAGAGCTTTGTGTATTTGGTCTTCGAGGGCAATGGGGAGCCACTGGAGTTCATTGAGAAGGGGGTGACATGGTCAGACCTGTGCTTTAGGAAAATAACTTTACTTGTTGAATGGAGAATAGATTGGAATTTTATCTATCATTCTTGCTACCTGGCTGGTCCACCTTCTTTTCATTTACATAGTTCTGTGATGCCACCTCTTATGATCCTTTTCATATAGAAAATCATCCTTAGAAATATACTGGGATACTATCCACCTTCAAAGAAAGAACTGATATTGATGCAACACAGACTAAAGCAAGTTGTTTTTCACTTTCTTTCATTTTTTCCAACTTTTCTTGTACAAAATTACTAATATGGTAATGTTTTATATAATTTCACATGTATAATCCACATTTTGTGGTTTACTGGCTCAGGGAAGGTGGAGAGGAGGGAGGAAAGGAGGGACAAAATTTGGAACTCAAAACTATAAATAAAATTGTTTATTATTTTAAAAAATAAAATAAAAAAGGAAATATTCTGGGAACTATCTGTGCCTGATGTATATTTATTTATTTGTTGCTCCCTAAAATTAGGTATTTTAGTTTTTGAGAATTATAATGTTCTGAGATTTGTAATCATACAACATCACTGGGAGCACATTTGCATTGTATACATATAGATACACACACACACACACACACACACACACACACACACACACACACACTGTGTCTTCCTGGAAGCAGATTGGTATTATTTAAAGCACTGTACAATTTTCTAAATGTTATTCCAAATTCCTCATTTCCCTATTCTTTTCTTTTTGTTCAATTCTGTACCCCACTTATAGTTCATCAGTAAATACATATGTTAAGGAGGTACAAACTCAATGGATTGACCATGGTCTTAGACTTATCACAGTCTTGACAGTCTTGGGCAGCAGCTAGGTCTCATGGTAAATAATGCACTGGACTTGGAGACAAGAAAACTTGAATTCAAAATCTGCCTCAGATATTTACTAGCTATGTGACCCTGGGCAAGCCCACTTAATCTCTGTTTGTTTTAGTTTCTTCATCTGTAAATGGGAACATAATAGCTCATATTTCACAGAATTGTTGTGAGGCTCAAATGAGATAATACCCATGAAGCACTTTAGAAGCTTTAAAGTGTTATATAAATGCTAGCTATTATAGTTGTTATTATTGACAATAGAAGATATGTGCTTCATCGATGAAAATGCCTCCTTAGGATCCCATGATTTTGTATGAATTGTTGGGCTTATCTGCGTTGTGTAATTATGGATCTCATGGAAGGTGGAGGGGCTTAATTCAGTCACCTCCATGCCATGTGCAAAGGGGAAGATCTGGAGGAATTCACTGACACAATCCCTTTTCCTTCTGGAACCTGGGTAAGATAATGTCTCTGTCAGTGGAAAACACCTTAAGAGGGCATCCATCTTCTTGAATCAATAATCACAGAGTAATAGAAGAGAGATATCTCTGTTGTTTCACTTAAAAGGACATCTTGCATGGTCTTACCATATACATGAGAGACTTCTTTTAGGTAAGAGAAGTTAAAGCTGCCATTTTGCTCTACCAAGTCAAATGCTTTTTGGGGTGAGGGGAAGGGAGTCATTAACAAATAAATACAGTTAGATCTTGTGTTCTTTGAAACTTTGAGTCAATCATTCACCTTTAAAATGTGGAGGATAGGGGGCAACTAGGTGGTGCAGTGGATGAAGCACCGGCAGTGGATGAAGCACCGGCACTGGATTCAGGAGAACCTGAATTCAAATCCAGCCTCAGACACTTGACACTTGGGCAAGTCACTTAACCCTCATTGCCCCACAAAACAAACAAACAAATAAAATGTGGAGGATAATTTATGAAAGCCACCAGATGGCCTTTTCATATTTTCACCAACATTGTCATGAAGACTATGTAAAGACAAGAAAGTAAAGATAAGGGTTGCAGACAGCTAGGTTGTGCTGTAGATAGAGTGTCAGGTCAAGAATAAGAAAGACTCATCTTTGTGAGTTCAAATCTATCCTCAGATCCCAGTGACCCTGGGCAAGTCACTAAACCCTGTTTGCCTCAGTTTCCTCATTTGTAAAATGATTTGGAGAAGGAAATATAAGAAAACCCAAATGAGGTCATGAAGAGTCAGACATGACTGAAATAACTGAATGACAACAACAAAGATAAAGGTTGGTAGAGATTGTTGCTCAGGGACAGCTTCTTGGGATCTTACCATAATACATGATATTTTCCATTATTTTAATATTTTCCATTTCTGTAATATCTTGTTGAATGATTCTTCAATGCTTTAAAGATTCTGTCACTTACTGGATGGATTTGTAGTTTGTACTTGTTCAGGTCCAGCCACTATTTTCAGCTTCCTGTCTTTAAATGTTCCTTCAACTTTTATAACATGGTGGGGAGTGAGATGTTAAGATAGGAATTTGGGATGATCTAATTGGCAAGGAAGGTGTGGCAGCTATACTATAACAATCTCCTTTGAACATCAGTTTTTCAACTCTCTGTTGTCCACTTGACAGTCATATAGTAATTTTTACAGGCTAGCCTTTCACTTAATAGATACTTTGTTCAATTTTTTTTTTTTTTGAGTTGAGCTGACTTGACTAAGGAGATAGCAAGGACAGAGAGAAGTCAATCAGTCACCATGCCAATGGATTTTGAAATATGGCTGCTGCTGCTTAAGACCTTAAAGTGCCAGATATAGAATTGCCCTTAGGACATAAAATTGCAGAGCTGGAAGGGGCTTTAAAACACAGAATAACAATAGTTAGGAGTTTAAAGTTTAACGTTTTCAAAGTGCTTCTCATCTTTTCCTTACAAAAATTCTTGGTGTAGATATGTGTTATTATTGTCTTAATTTTACAGGTGAGGAAACTGAGGCAGATAAAGATTAAGTGACTTGTCCAGAATGACACAGACAGTATGCTTGAGTTTGCATTTGAACTCAGGTATTACCCATTTTATATCTAACCCTTTATCCATTGATCCATGTTTAGGTATTAGAGCTATAAGGGACCTTAGAATATAGAATGCCAGAGCCAGAAGGGACATAGCGTATCAGATTTGGATGGATGTTAGGAAAGAGAATACCAGAACCCGGTCTTTAGAACAGAGAATGTTTTAAAGATGAGGAAAGCAAAGCTCATAAAGGAGCAGTATGCCAATGATCACATGGGTAATAAATAATGAGGATACAAATTCAGGTTCCAAATTCAATGTTCTTCAACTTCACCATGCTTCTAGAAGGCAGTAACAACACAGGTAATTTCTAGCCACAAGGTGAATAGGCATTTCTATGGACTAGCCTGGAGAAGTTCATTCAGAATTACCACAGAAGTCCTTCAAGGAAGAACTGTAACTAAGGTGGAGTGAGTAGGGCTTTGTACCAGGATGCTAAAATTTAGAGGATGGAGGACATTTGATATCCTTTAAATGCAGAGAAACAATGGAGTTTGTCATCTAGTTAGCAAGAATAGTTCATTGAAATAGGAAACTACCAAAGTACAGACTAGTTAGGCAAACTCTTCCCACCCTTGACACTTCCCCCTCCCCTTGTTGAACATATCATAGCACTTGCCCCTGCTCTGTCTTGTCCTTCTTGGAATCCATGCATGAAATGTAGCTGTAACTAGCCCTTTTTGCACACAAGTCTAGACCTCTGCTGTTGGGAGGTTAACCTGGTCTCGTTAGAGCCACCTTCTATTTTGCTTTCACTTAGTAAAATGGTAAGTGGTGTGTTCTGCCATCACATAGTTTCCCAGGCCCTTCTCACCTTCAATTGCCTTTTTGAGTTCACTTTTGGAAAGCACTTGGTGATTCTTTGAAGCTCATTCCAAAACCCACTGCCAAGAGGCCATCATTAAAACATGAGATCAAAATTTGGAAGAAGAAAAAAATAGAAATTAGGGTTAGTTTTTTCAAACTGTTCCCGTCCCTTTCCCTCTTCTTTTTAAAGAAATGTAAAGCTCGATATGTCAAGGATGTGGAGTGGTGCCTTGGAAAAGATCTCTGGTTCTCAAGTTGGAAGAACTGGTTCTGGCTCCTGACTCTTCGGTTTATTGATCTATAGGGTAGATGGGGAGGGGAAAAGCCAGGATTTCATCTCCTGCCAGTTTCCCCAACTGGTCTTTTCCCATTTACAGGGGACCCTTTTAGGGGACAGAGAGAAATCCTATTGCATCGTGTTCCTGTGCTGATCGCCTGGCCTGGCCTGGCTGCAAAGCATAGGATAGAAATACCATTCAATCGGCTTTCCCTATTGGAACCCTCACCAGAGCAGCCTTATACCCTAAGAAGACTCAGGTCAAACCTTGGGGCGGGGGTGGTGATAATCCACCTGAACTCATTCATCAATGATGAACAAAATCCTACCATCCTACCTTCCTCCTGTGACAATTCTGAATACCTGGTTGTCATTATTCAAGCCTAATTCTCTGTCCCCTGCTGCCTTCTCCCTTATTTCCATCCCCCTCAACTTAATTTCCCATATGTTCCATTCTGTAAATATCCAGCCCTTCCATTGTGTTCTCTTGAATGCCTGCTCCATAGGCAAAGTTTGCTTTCCTTGAAAATCCCCTCCCCCCATCTTTTAATTTCTGGTAACCAAGGAGACCCGGCTCCCTCCAGATGACAGACATAGCCTCCCTGGTCCCTTTTCCAACACTCATCCTGGACTCACTGTCATGGAGGGGGGTATTGGAATACTCCTGGCTCACCTTTGCTATTTCCTGGCTCTTTCTCTACCACCATGACTCAATAACCTCTCCTTCTTGGAGGTTCACTCGGTCCATATCTACCACCCAAGTAAAATTCTGGTAGCTGTTGTCTTCAGACCTCCAGTCACTCCCCATATTTCCTCAATGAATTCATTGCTGGACTCCTAGTCTTCCTGTCCTTTCTAATTGCTGCACTACATATTCATACTCCCTCAAATACCCTAACCTCCAAATCCCTTTACCCACTTCCCGTAACCTACTCCTCCACCCTACCTGAGCCACACACGAAGATGGTAATACCCCTGATCTCTCCATCATCCACAGATTCCTCTCATCCATTTTAATGAACTCTGAGATTCCCTCCTATGATCACAATCTGTTGTCATTCTACCTCTCCCTCTTTATTGCAACCTCCAACCCTATTCTTTCTCCTAACTGTGACCTTCTATCTCTGGTTCTCTCAGTTCTTTCCCAGGCTACCTCCCCTGCACTGTCTATATTTTCCACTATTCCCCATCTTGAATCCTTGGTGAGCCAGTTCAACTCTCCTCTGTCTCCTCTACTTGCTTGAGCTCCTGCCTCCCTTATTTTATTGACAAACTTACCCTGCAAAACCCCAGCCTTGGATCACTCCCACCATCTACTGCCTTCATTCCCATACATATCCTGCTGAATAAAATTGGGGGAAATGATAACACTGTGTTAAGTGGGCCCACTATAGATTTGGGTTAAATATCCTCAGCTGGGCCCTCACTGCTGCTCGGCACTCCATCTGCACCTCCCTTATCAAATCACGAAGAAGCCATGACAGGCACTTGCCCAGAACTTTTTGTGCTTCCTCAAACCTTTCATAACTCTTGTTCCCCACACCCTCTCAGGTGAGGAACTCGCCTCATATTTTTAGGACAAATGAGATCATTGCTGAGTACTCTCTCTTCTCCCCTTTCCACATATCATATCACCCAGATGGCTTCTGTCACTCTCTCCTCCTTCATCTCTGTCTCATATGAAGAGGTGACCCTTCTCCTTGCCAAGGCAACCTCTCTACATGCACAGGTGATCCCATTATATCTTTTCTAGCAGATTGCCCCCTCTATCATTCCCACTCTCTCACTTATCTTCAGTCTCTCACTGCCTCCTGCTTACAAACATGACCATGTCTTTCCCATCCTCAAAAACACAAACCTATCAATTGATCCATCTATGACCACTACCTGGCCTCCTATACCCTTCCACCATTTTGTGGCTAAACTCCTTGACAAGGCCATCTATAACAGATGCTTTCACTTCATTTCTTCTCACTCTTCTTAATTTTCTTCAGTCTAGTTTCTGATCTCATTCAATCAAAACTACTGTCTCCAAAGTTACCAAGGATCTCTCAATTGCCAAATATACTGGCTTTTTTTCAATACTCATCCTTCTTGACTTCTCTCCAGCCTTTGACATTATTGACCACTCTCTCCTCTTTGATACCCTATTCTCCCTAGGTTTTTATGACAACTCTAAACTGATTTCCCCCCAATTGTCTGACAACTTCTCAGTATCCTTTACTGGGTCTTCATCTAGGTCATGTCTGATAAAGACAAGTACCTTCCTATTCTCTTCTCCCTCTATGCTTTCTTTCTGAGTGACCTCATAAGTTCCTATGCATTTGATTATGCATATGATTCTCAGATCTATTTATCCAGTCAAACTCTCTCCTGACCTCTGGTCTCAACTCTCCAACTGCCAATTGGACATCCAAAACTTTGAGATTGTGAGTTCCTTGAGTAGCAGGGCCTTTTTTAACATTTAAAAATATATATATTTTATTTTTAATTTATGAAATAAAACAAGCATTTCCTTAGGATAATATGATAAAAAAGATTACACATGAAACTGCAAATCTATTATGTATACTTTGCTATTACTTTTTATTTATTTATTTTTATGTTCTTGAGTAGAATTTTATTTTCCAAAATATATGTAAAAACAAAATTTTAACATCAATTTTTAAAAAACTTTGTGTACCAACTTCTCTTCCCCTCTCCATTCCCACCCCCCACCCACAAGAACTCAAGCAATTCAAAATAAGTTATACGTGAGTAGTCATGGAAAAATTCCCATATTACTTTTAAATATATAGTAGAATTATCATGTAAATTTCTTTTTTTTCTTCCCCTTCTCTCACCCTAGTGATGGCTACCATTAGATACAAATAGGTGCATGTATATATATATAAAGTTCTTCTATATATACTTCCATTCATCAGATCTTTTTCTGGATGCAGACAACATCTTTCTTCATATGTCCTTTATAGTTAATTTCGGTATTTATAATAGTCAAAATGCCTCATTCACTCAAAGTCATTATTTAACAGGACTATTTTTTTTTTTTGCTTTTTTTGGTATCTCAGTGATTAGCACAGTGCCTGTCACTCAGTAGGTACTTAATAAATACATACTGACTGACTAGAACTGGATTGTCCTGCTTGTATTCGCAGTGCCAGGGCTTAGTATAGGACCTGGAATACAATAAGCACTTAATAAATGACTTCACTTAACTAGGGATGTTTAACCTGGAGTAGGGAAGACTGAAGAGGGGCTTGTCTTCAAGTGTTTGAAAGATGATGATGTGGAAAAGGGAACAGAATGGCTCTGCTTGGCCCTGGACGCCAAAACTAGGAGCAATGGGGAGAAGTTGGATATGAAGTCAGAGGATATGGATTCTGACTCTGCTGAGTGACCTTAAAAAGTCATTCAATGTCTCTGGATCTCAATTTCCTCATCTGTCAAATAAGGAGGGTCAGACTAAGTGATTCGTGAGATTTCTGCTAGCTCTTAAATCCATCATCCTATGATCTTATAAATGATAAAGAAGCCAACTTAGTTGTGATATCAGGAAAACAATTCCTAATAATGAGAACTGCTCCCAGATGGGATGGGCCCCCTTGGGAGATGGTGAGCTCCCAATGGCAATGTATCAGATGCAAACATAGACATTTAGACCAAAATTCACAGAGGTATAAACATATAAATTGTGTGTACATAAGTAGAGATACATACAAATCTATAAACACTTGCTCACAGATATATGCTTACATACCCCCATCCATGTCCGTAGAGAGATGCAAAAGCAAATGCTACATAATGTGAAGAGATGAAGACCCCAGAATAGATAGGTTGGTTCCAGGAGCTTAGAAAGCTGATTGAAAACTGCTGCTTTGATGTGTTATATTTAAGGAAGTGTCTCTAATGGGCCTAATTATTGTTATTATTAATGATTATCCTATAATCTGGTGATGCCATATTTCATTTCAAATGCCACAGAGGTTGCATTAAACAAGATGGGACAGAGCCTGGGGTAGCCTGGCACTGAGGCCCTCCATAGCAGAGGAGGAGTTTGAGAAGTGAGCCAGAGGTTCAGAGACCAGAGGACAAGAACATAAGGGAGAGACTGGGGAATTTTCTGCTTCACAGTTCAATTGAGAGAAGAGGACAAAATGGTGGTGGTGATCAAGAGAATGTGATCAACTGTCCCCCTCATCCAGGGTGCTTATGTTCACAACCTCTGTACTCCCCATCCCCCGGGTCTCCTCCCTTATGTCTCTTCCTTTTGAGAGACTCTCAAGAGGCCAGATCTTTGTCATTCACAACCAGATTCTATGGAATACAGGACCTGCCTTGTGCTACCTCACCCCAGGCCCCCAACCCTAGGATCACAACATTGGGACAGGATGCAGAGCACCCAATACCCACTTCTTACGCGCCCTCAAGCTGGCACTAAATCCCAGCACACCCTTTTGGGCTCCAATTTGCTATCTGAACGTTTAAGGATTCTCTTGCATGAACCACAGGGTTCTAAGTGCCGGACAGACTTCCCACAGGCGGTTTCTCCCAAACACTCTGATTCCTGGCTATGAATCCCAGGGCTAACTCTGCTCTCAACAATCTAGCCCTCAAAACCTTCTTCTTGCCCTACAGCCAGTTTCTATCCAAGTGCCAATGCCTCTTAAATATGCCCACAAAATCCTGGGCAGATGCATTTCAACTCAGCGTCCTGGGCACAGCTGTTCCCACTTTCAACCCAGGACTCTCCAGACTCGGACAGACAGAAGGCTGACTTGTGCCTGGGTGACACAAGGAGACAAAAGAGAATTCTGTAAGTCTCTCCATGTTTTTCTAAAACCATTGAGCTCATCATTTCTTATAGCATTGCAATCATATGCCACAGCTTGTTCAGCCATTCTCCAATTGATGGGTATCCCTGCAATTTCCAGGTTTTTGCCACCACAAAGAGAGCTGCTGTAAAGTTTTTGAACATTTAGTTGCTTTTCTTTTTTTCCCCTATCATCTTTGGAAATAGATTTATTAGTGGTATTTCTGGATCAAAGGGTATAGGCAGTTTAATCATGTTTTTCTTATACTGTGTTATGGAAGTGCTTGTTTTATTCCATAAATTAGAAATAAACAAAAAACTGGCCAGACTGAGGAGGGGGAGGTCTTCTGGACACTGCCATGTGTGTTTGTGTTGGGGAAGGAGATGTTAGATTTATAGGAGACCCTCAGGGATCAGGAATAGCAGGAGAGAGAAAAAGAACAGCTTAGAGCTTGAGTCTTTGGAATAAGAGAATCCAGAGAAAGGAGGTTTAGAGGAAGGGTCACAAATTCAATTTTGGACTTCATAAAATCTTTGAGTGTGAAGGTGCCTGCTCTCTATAACATCCCTGAAAAGTGATTATCCAACCTTTCCTTGAAGACCATCAGGGACAGGCAGCCCTCCCTCCCATTGCCCCTCCCCCACCCCACCTCAAGGCTGGCCACTCTATTCAGGATTGATTCTATTTGTTAGGAAGTATTTCCTTCCATCAATAATGAAATCTGCCCCTTGCCTAGTTTCTTCCCATTTATCCCAACGCTGCCCCTGTGGGGACAAGCAGAGCTTTTGTCAAAGTAGGAAAATTGTCAGAGAGAATAAGAACAGACATTTTGGGAGTACTTTATAGTTTGCAAACAGTTTCATGTACATTACTTGTTTTCAATTTCCTATTGATCTCTTGAGATAGGAGTCATACGCATCAGAATCAGTCACTATTTCACTGGTGAGGAAACTGAGTCTCAGAGACTTGCTTATTGCCATCCAGTTCATGTTAGATATATTAAGAGCTGAGTTCAACTTTTACCTTAAATCTAGTGCTTTAGTGCCAGAGTCCTGAAGCAGAGAAAAAGATAAAACAAATAATCGAAGCTCTCAATAATAAAAGATCTACCAGAATAGTACCTCAGAAACCCCTTAGGTTATTTATATTCCCCACCCAGTTTATTGGGACAGTTAACCCCTGACCTAATTTTTATAGAATGGATCTTCTTGCACAATACACAAAAATGTACTATTAACCCATTCCAATCTAGCCCCTACACTTTTAACTTGTGCCCTGTTGCTTCTCATGGGGCTGCATTGTCTTTCTAGCACCCAGATCCATAATTACACATTTTTCAAGGCTTGATTGTGTGAATAGGTGGTGCAGTGGATAGAGCACCAGCTTGGAACCAGAAAGTTAAGTTATTTCAGTTATATCTGAAAGACTTGTCCAAGGGCATCCAATGAGGAATTCCTAGCTGACTTTTTATCATGTAGATATTATAGACTATTGTTGCCCATTTCAGATTTACGTTGGTCTGAGAACGTGGAATGCCAGAGGGCAGAGGAACCTTAAGAACACAGGCTAATAGGCACAGGAAACAATGAGAGCTTCAAGTCCAGATCCTTCATTCAGGATTCAGATTCCCCCTCTATCAGAGAGGGGCATGACATCCCTCTGCCCTCTGGCATTCCACGGCCTCTAGGTTCCTAGCTCTTGGAATGGATGGCTCTTTTCTCGGGTCCCAGCAGATCCCTACATTGAATTCTATACCTCGGCCCTGTGCTTTCTTTCCCAAGGAAGCTGGCTGGTGAATTCACCCACCCTGTGCTATGAAATAGAGGCTTGACTCCGTTAAGGCTTCCCAAGAAACTGAGTGTTTCTGTCCATGTTCCACTCTTGCTCTTTCCCCCCCACTGGAGTTTTGGCTCTTCTCAGAGCCCTGAGGTCCAGGGCTAACAGATAGTGAAGGAAGAGAGATTTCAAGGGGACCTTCACAGGAAGGTGGGGCATCCCTGGACAGCTTCACTTATTGGGAGGCCAGAACTCTGAGGACTGGGAGTTTGCTGTTCTTGATTTAAACGAGGGTGGGCTGATACAGTTGGGCAGCAGCAAGCATGATCATTCAGTGACCCTGGGGCTTGTCCCCCAGTCTCTTCTGCAGAAAAACAGAGCCAGGAGCACTCGACTGTTTCCATTTTGTTGTTGTTGTTGTTGTTTTTTGTGGGGCAATGGGGGTTAAGTGACTTGCCCAAGGTCACACAGCTAGTAAGTGTCAAGTGTCTGAGGCCAGATTTGAACTCAGGAACTCCTGAATCCAGGGCCGGTGCTTTATCCACTGTGCCACCTAGCCGCCCCTCGACTGTTTCCATTTTGAACCAGGCTTGGGATTCTATGTCAGAGCATTTGAAATTCACAGGCTGCCTCTGCCTAGTTAGTCCATGGCTTCCATGTGAGGACTGGCTCAGCAATTCCTTTTGCTTTCTGGCTGTTTTGGGTTCATACTTGGAAAGGGATCCATATTCCCCAAGGCTCAGCATAATTTGGATTGTGGTCCCATTCAGACTGCCAGGCTAGTGACAATCCCTTCAGCTCCCATTCATGGAATCCCCAGCCTCCCAACCTTCAGGCCAGAAGAGTCTTTAGACATACCTATACATACTCAGAGCACTGAACCACAGAAGAGAATCCTCATCGAATTAGAAGGCAGGGGAACTCAGAGACTGTCTAGGACAACCCGCTCACAAACTGAATCTCCTCCTGTATAATAAACCTGACAAGTGGCAGTCCAGCCTCCTGGAGACCTCCAAGGATGAGGAACCATCCCATTGTAGATTGGGGGAGCTCTAAGTATTAGGAAGGTTTTCCTGACATCAAAAGCTGAAATTCACCTCTTTGTAACTTTCCCCATCGACCTCTTGCTTGGTTTTTGGGACCAAGAGGAGACAGTTTAATCCCTTTTCGACATGACTTTTTTTTTAAATATGTGGAGACAATGATCATGCACCACCCACCCTCACCAAGTCATTTCTTCTCCAGATTAGATATTCCCAATTTCTTCAATACATCTTCATGCTCTGTGGACCCAAATCCCTGCACCATCCTATTCTCTCTTCTTGGGACAATCTACAGTTTGTAAATATCATTAAAAAAACCAACTAGAACACACAGAAATGCAGACAGCCCTACAGATTAGCTCCGACGAAGGTTGAGTACAATGCAACATTGCCTCTGTATTCCTAGAAACCTTCCTTTTTGATGCAGCCTCAGATTGCATTAGCTTTTCTTGGGTACCACAACATCCTACACACACACACACACACACACACACACACACACACACACACACACACACACACACTTAAACCCCCAGATAATTTTCCCAGAAAAAACTGCTATTTAAACAGACTCTCCAATATTATGTTTGTATAGCTGATGTTTTTATCCAAGTATAAGAATTTACATTTATCTCCATGGAATTTCATCTTATTTGATTCAGCTCAGTGCCCTAGCCTGTCAAGGAGAGGTGGGAGAGGAGGCAGAGAAAGCCTGCCTTAAATTCAGGTGGCAATTGAGCTGAATCTTGAAAGAAGCCAGGGATTCTGGGAGTTTCAGGGGAGGGAGAGTGCTTTCAGATGCGGGGGATGCAGCTTTTGCAAAGGCATAGAGAATGGAACTGGGATGTTGTATGCATGGACTTGTAAGAAGGGCAATTTGTCTGGATCCTAGAGTGCATGCATGGAGTGTAGCAATGCATAACCAGTCTGGAAAAGTATGACTGGACTAAGCTATGAAGAGCTTTAAGTGCCTATTAGAGGCCTTTATATCTACTCCTGGAGGTAACAGGGAGTCAATGAGGGTTCAGTTCCTTGAGTAGGGTGATGATTGGCCCCATGCATGTTAGTGAAAGCAACCTCTTTGGCAGCTGTGAGGAGGACAGGTCAGAGAAGGGAGAGATTAGAGGCAGGGAGATTAAACAGAGAAATGATTACAATATTCCCAGTGAGAGGTGATTGCATCTGGCATACTGTGGATAAAGGGATGTCTGTGGAAAGTAGTTATGGAAGTGGAAATGGGATGATTCGGCAACTGATTTAATATGTATTGTAGGAGTGAGGAGCGGAGGAAAAGCCCAAGTGAATCCTGGGTAACTGGAAGGATGGAGACATGATCAGTGAGGAAGGGGAAGTTCAGAGTAAGGCTATGCTTTGGAAGAAAGGTGGCTTGGCTCCCTCATATCCATAGCAAGAGAGCCAGGATAGAGCAATGTCACCAAAACCCTAGTGAGGAGAGAGAATCCCAGAAGAGGTGACCAATAGCATCAAATGCTTTAGAGAGGTTGAGAAAGATGAGGAGGGAGAACAGTTCATTAGAGCTGGTGATGAACAGATTTTCTTTGGGCCCCAAGTGCAAAGCTCTGACCCTTGACCCTCCCTTCGATCATGGTGGTTCCATGGGTTGGTAGTGGGTCTCCAGAATTCCTATTAAACACACATGTGTGGAGGATGGGGGGATGCCTTGGGGGTAATAGAGAGGACTTTCGTTCAAGAAACCAAATCTGATGGGAATCACATGTTGTTTGTAGAACATGAGATTTCAACTGAAGGGCACCCTTTCCAACGGGTAATTAAGGAACTAGCATGAGGTCTTAATGGTCAGCTGCTGGCTCTTTCATGGATGCAGAAGAAGGGCCCTCCAGGAGCTTCCTGTGCCCAGCCTGCAGCTGTTTCTAATATGGAGATGATTAAGAAAAACAATTCAAATTAAACCTTGGAAATTTGTGCTGTGGAGACTTCGAGGGCCTGAAAGATATAAACCATCTTCATGGGGCTGGTGGATTTGTTTTAGGAGATTTTTTTAAACTTCCAAACAAAACAAAAGCCTCTGGACAGTCATTATTCCCCCCACATACACTTGAGTCCATGCTTGGTGACTTCCAATGAACAGCTCCACAGTGGAAACAAGTGAAAGTGTCCACTGGCTTAGCTGGGGTGGGGGAGAAGGGAGACACTTGCTTAACAGGAGTTTTCTGGGCAAAAGATGAAGCTTCTGAGCCTGGTTTAACTCAGATCAAGAGGAAAAGAAAGAAAAAAAGAGGAAGGTTGCTTTTCCTGGCAAGGAAAAGAATAGTAACTAAATAGTTACTATTGGGTCAAAGACTATTGCTCTGCAGCTATAAGCAGCTAGGCGGCAAGAGGCAGTAAAGCTCTGGTCTTGGAATCAGGAAAACATGAGGTGGCCTAGCTTGGTGGATATGGCACTGGACTTGGCACCAAAAGGCTTAGATTCAAATTCCACCTCAGATACTTACTAGCTCATGACCCTGGGCAAGTCACTTAACCGCTCCGTGACTCAGTTTCTTCATTGGTAAAATGGACTCAAGGACATCTGAGGTTCCTTCCAGCTCTAAATTTATGAGCCTGTGATCATCATCTCTCTTCCTTGGTTTTCCTGGTTCCATTCAAGACTTTGAAACCCTACCCTCTGTAGAAGGCTGTTCCCCATTCAGCCCCTCCCACCCTCCAAAGCTTCCTTCAGAGATTGCCTTCAATCAATGTTACATGTATCTTGAATGTGTCAAGTTATTTACATGATGTCTCCCTCATCCAAATGTGAGGGCAGGGACTGGGGTTTTGTCTGTCTTGGTGTCCCCAGTGCTTAGCCCAGGGCGTGGTGCAGCCTAAGTTCTTTGTTGAGGCTTTTTGACTTTATTTGAGTGGAATCCCATCACCTTGACTCAGTCACTTCCTAGACTCTAGGCAAGTCCCTCAGCCCCTCTGAACCTTAGTTTCCCCATGTATAAAATAAGGAGAATCCTATCACCCACTTTGTTGTGAACATCGACTGTAGGGATCATACTTTAATTAATGTGAACTCTATAAATGCTGGGCTATTATTGTTTTGAGGATCATAGAGCTAGAAGGGTACTTAAGGAACATTTCCTCCAAGCTCTTGGTTTTACAGATGGGGAAACTGACGACAGGAATAGGGGGAGAGATTCGTCCAAGATTACATAGCTTGATTGTTAACAAGAGGACCAAATACCCTGTGGATCCATTTTTTTTTCGGTAGGGAAATTGAGACCCAGAAAAGTAAGTTGCCCAAGGTTATACAGTCTGGTGCTTAATAAAAAGCCAAAATGCTGTGTTTGTGTGTGTGTGTGTGTGTGTGTATTGTGTGCATGTGTGTGAATGAAGATCCATACATATGTGTGTTTATGTCAATGTTTTGTTTATGTATGTGCATGTATATGTGTATATGCATATGTGTATATATGCAGAAAAAACATATGCCCATGAATATATATATATGTGCACACATATACATATATATTTATACATATATATTTGTGAGTATAAATAGGATGGGGATAGAAACTGGACCCATGATTTCTTTGGTCTGGGTTTATAGTTCCCACTTAGTGATTAAAGAACCCTTTGTGAATTCATGATGATAAATCAAGGTGTTCAGGACAAGAAATTTTAGATAATGCCTCAAAGCAGTAAATAACTGGGCAATTAGGTTACAAATATATTTTGTTCTGTAATAACAAGTGTGGATGTTGGAATCACTATAGGTTTGCTTTTGCAGTATTTCAAAACCATCATAATCATGTAGTTGTTTTCAGTCGTGTCTGACCCTTTGTGACCCTATTTGGGGTCTTCTTGGCAGAGATACTGGAGTGGTTTGCCATTTTCTCCTCCAGCTCATTTTACAGATGAGGAAACTGAGGCAGACAGAGATTAAATGACATGTCCAGGATCACCCAGCTAGGAAATATCTGAAGTCAGATTTGAACTCAGAGAGATGAGTCTTCTTCACTTTAGGACCAGCGCTCTATCCATTATACCACCCAACTGCCCCATAATATAATTATACTTAATAGAGAATATATGCATAGTATATTATAATGCAATGTGATGTTATATATAACATAGTACATAGTTATACAATATACTGGATCATTACATTATCATATATTCATAATCAGGCTTATGCTAATTTTGACACTACACTATCTCCTGGAGCTCCCTGGGCCACAGTTTTTTTCCAGAGGCAGGTTGATAAAATGGGAGGAGCATTCACGCTAGAGTGGTGTGAGACACTTAGAACTAGAAAAACCATTGGATGGGAGTAAGAGGACTTAGGTTTGAATCCTGCTTCTGATACTTCCTACCTGTGTGACCTTGGACAAGTCACTTAACCTCCCCAGGACTCAGTTTCCTCATTAGTAAAATAAAGGCAATTGACCTGATGCCCCTAAAGTCCCTTCCAGCACTAAATCTATAAATCAGGAAGCATTTACTGACTGCAAATGCCTACTATGTGCCAGTCACTGACCGTATGAGGAGCTGGAGAGATAAAGAGACAATAAAAAAAACCTTACCCTGACTGAGCTTACATTCTAATGGAAGAAACAACAAGGACATGCAAAAATATATACGACACAAATATGGGGTATCCCCAAAGTCTTATTTAACTGTACTGAATGTTTGGGGACACCCTGAATGTATACAGTAGATAAGCTGGTTTTGGGGAGGGAAGGGCCCTGGCAGTTGGGGGATGGGCAGAAGATGTTTGACCTGGATCCAAATGATATGGCTTCAGATCTTGGCTTTGTTGCCTAGTACCTTTGTATCCTTGGCCCCGGTCTTGGCCTCAGTTTCTTCACCTGCAAACTAAAAGTGCCAGACTCTATCTTGAAATCCTATGACCCTAACCCTCAAAGAAGTCCCTTGCAATTCCAATGTTCTCTAATAAAATGTTTTCTCCTTTGTCCATTCCTCTTCCAAAAAACCACATAAATATCACACACACGCGCACACACACACACACACACACACACACAATCTAACAATGACAAGGCAAATCTGGACTTCTTTGAAGCTCAGGGTGCCCTAAGAAAATAGTCAGCTTTAAAATGAGCACATCCAATTATATGGCTGAACTTGGACAGTGGATTGGAAAATTCAAAGCCTTTGGGCATGTTCCTTTGGCAAAGCTTCAAAGATAGTGCCTTGAGGGAAGCTGGCCTAGAGGGTGAGGGGAGGACAGGAGCTGGGGGAGGGGGTGCTCCCCCCAAGAAGCAGGTGCAAAGCAGATTGGAAGAAATCTGGATGAGGGGGTCCTGTCAGCTTCAGGTGGTTGGGGCTAGAATCCCTCAGAAGATCTCATAGGGCACTGGGTAGCTTTCCCCCCTTTTTTCCCTTTTTTCTCTTGAGTTAACACTTGGAAGGGGGTGAGGAAAAACCTTACACGCTAGCCTGGAGTTATATAACATACTCCCTGCCAAACTCCACCTCTCAAGCCTGTGTGAGTCTGACTAGCAGGCTGGGGCAAGGACCAGGCTGGCAGTGGCCCTTGGCCCCACTGATCGGAAAAGAAATGGGTATTGGGTTTCCTGCCTAAAGACAAAATGTGGAAAGGATTTTGTGGGGTCTGGCTGGGATTGAAGATGTATTGTTACTCTCTGGGACAGTCTTTGAGATATCCACATGTTCGGTGAATTCCAAGGTCTCCCTTCCTCCATCAGCCCTGAGGAAACTAAATTACTGTACCTGCCTGAGCAGTCAATGAGCAGACAAAAACTCACTCTTCGGGCTGTTTTACTCTCTTGACACATGGAGGGTATCCAGAATGGAAACCTACTGTAGGAAAGGAAGATGGAGGTCATCTTGACCTAGAACTCATGAAGATGGGATTCTGGACATGGCTCTGTCACTAAGTTGCTGTGGGATGGTCTTGGGCAAATCTTTATCTATCTGGGTTTCATCTGTCAAATGGTAATGGAGAGAAAGAGAGAGAGAGAGAGAGAGAGAGAGAGAGAGAGAGAGAGAGAGAGAGAGAGAGAGAGAGAGAGGAGAAGGGAAGGGTTGGGAAGGGGAGGGGAGGGGAGGGGAGAGGAGAGGAGAAGAGATAACTACTATGGGTTAGATTAGTTGGATTAGAGAACTACTGTGGTCCTTATCAGCTCTGAGAGTTCTAAGGATCCTCCAAGCTGACATTCTTTGTTCCTAGGCCCCTCCCAGCCCTGGCATTCTCTTTTCTAAGATCCAGTGCACTTCTAATACTACCTAGACCATAGGAAGATTTGGCCCAAGCCCCTTACCTAGGGCTTGCTCCAAAGACTCCAAAGCCCCAAGTCCTCTGACTTGCTCACATGTCCCCATGGGTATACATCCCTGCTAAGACCCTGGGGTGGAGTTGAAGAAACTTCTGACACCTGGCCATCTTACTATCCTTATAACTCACAAACTTCCCCCATTGGCTCTTCCCAGAATCCCTGAGACAGGCTGTCTAGGAGTGAACCACCCATTTCCCTTTTCCATTCTCTCATCTCTTGCTTCTTCTATGTCTCACTCCAACTCTTCCGTCTCCTTCCATTTGGCATATGCACACACACACACACACATATTATAGATCCATTACCTTAATATAGACACAAATTCTACAATGTGTATACTTCAATACATATGCATACGTGTATATGTGTATATTGATACATTTCACAATATGTTGTATATGTTGACATTCCTTGAAACATTCTTCCCTCTTCCCTCCATCTTAGCCATCCCCAAGAATGGTCAGACTCTAGACTCACCATTACTCCTAGATATTCTTCTGTGACCAAAAACTCTGAGTATTCCTCCATCTGACTATGATGTTCTATTCCATTCTCTCCTGTGCTTCCCCATCATGGGGCCTCCTCTCTCCACCCATTAGCACTTTCTCAAGTCATTGTTTGCTCTGACTCTATTCTCATCCCTTCTTCATCTTCACCCTGTGGCTGAGCGGGTCAACCTCATCCCATCCTCTTCTCCAGAGGCCCTTGGCCACTTGTCTTGTTGCTGTTCCAACTTTACCACACCCCAACCCCAGGATTGCCTTCTCTGCTCTTATTCAAGCACTGCCGAATGGATGGATGGATGAAGAAATAAATGAATGGACTAAAAACATCAGTTAAGTGCTTCCTATTTGAATATCATTGGACTGAGTGCTGGGGATGTGAATAGGAAGTAGGTCTAGTCATCTAGGGGGCACTCTGGATCCTAGGCTATCTCTACTTGAGTCACTGGTGGTAAAGGAAGTCATACAAATAGACTGATTGGGTCCATCATGAATTTATGTTCCTTCACCTCAACTGGGCCCTCACTGAAGCAAGGCGATCCTGTCTGTTACTCCTCACTGATTCCTTCTCTTATTCCCTTCTTCCCAACCTTCCCTTCTCTTCTCTACCCTCCCCATGCTTTTCCTTTCCGTCATACTAAGTCAAGGACCTTATCTCATGCTTTGGAAACAGAAGCGACTCACTGAGCTCCATGTTCTCCCCTCCTTGTCACCTCAGAATCACTTTACATCATCTCTCACTCTTCTCTCCCTTCCTCCAGTTCTTAATGAGACTTTGTCTTCACCAAGGCAAACCCTTCTGAATGTCACCTTGGTACCACCCCTCCTGTTTCCCCCAGCATATTGCTACCATAACCATTCCCTCTCTTCTTTAATCTTCCATCTCTCCCAATCTACTGGCTTTCCCCTCTTCCTCCATGTCAGTGTTTGTCAAATGGGGGAATAGGAGGAGCTGATTTCTATGAGTCCTCCCATCTCTAAATGTCATTGAGGCCTTAGAAAGCCACTTTTAGGATGCTGCTCTTGGGCAGGGGATCCCACCAGTTCACCTTAGTTCCCTCATACTAGGCAGAACTTAATGCAAAGGTGAGGGCCAAGGAGGACATGAGGTCATCACCAGCTGCAGCTGACCTGAGTCTCAGGAGAAAGCTGAGCAAGGGCTTTTTCCTAATTAGCTCCACAGAGGGCCAGAGGGGAGTGGTCAGTTTGGGTTGGTTTGTTGTTGTTTTTTCTGAGTTTTGTTTGCTTTAATGCCAGTGATTTGTCCTTGGCCTGAAGGACCTTCGGCGGGTGGGGGGCTGAGGAGGGGAGGGAGAGAGAGAGAGAGAGAAATGCAGTTTAAAGTCATACTCCCCAGAATTCACTTAGCAGCACTCAGTCTCACGTACACACAGCCAGAAACACACACACACACACACACACACACACACACACACACACACACACACACGAGTGGATGTGAAAACACATGCACTTGGAAACCTGGATGAACATATAAAGAGACACTATACTGTTCTCAAGGAGACTCATCCAAACATACAGAAGCACAAATGTGCAATATACACTTGGACATGAAGAAGCAGAAGATACAAAGGCACAGTCACAGAAACAGATAGACTGACAGGTAGGCAGAGATCATACTGCTTCTGTTTCTGAGTGTCTGCCTGTCTTCTGTCTGACTGTAAACTCTCTCCTGTCTGTATGCCTCTGTTTGAGAAAGCTGCTCTGAAGTTATGCCTGTGTGTTTTGTAACCTCTCCTTGGAGTTCATCCATCCATCCATCCATCCATCCATCCATCCATCCATCCATCCATCCATCCATCCATCCATCCATCCATCCATCCATCCATCCATCATTCTTTCATTCAACAAACCTTGATCAAGCATCTACTCTATACTAAGCACAAGCAGAAAACAGAGAACAGCCATAGAGCCACCAAGGACCTTGCAATTCTCCTGAGAGCAAACAACAGGTACACACACAGATAAACAAATAGACAAATGCTGGGCTAAGAAAACTCAAAGTAATTTCAGTTTAGGGGAGGGAGCACTAACAACTGGGGGGGGGAATAGGAAAGGTCTTATTTAGGAGTAGCATTTGAAACAGGCTTTGAAGGGAGCTAGAGGGGAAGGGGAGGAGGGAGAGTATTCTAGGCATGGGAGACAGCTCCTATAAGTAAAGGCAGGGGATGGGTGGACCCATACATGGAAAAGGAAGTAGGCTCATTTGATGGCAGGGTAAAACTGGATGTACAGTAGATATTTAAACTTAGTACATCCCAAACTCCTTATCTTTACCCCTAATCCTTCCCCTCCTCCTCCCTTCCCTGTTATTGTAGAAGGCAACACCAACCTCTTAGTTCCTCAGGCTCACAACTTAGGAATCATCTAGTTTTTCTCACTCTCTCTCATCCCCATTTCCAATGTGGTGCCAAGGCCTGCCAGTTTCACTGCAGCAGCTTGTATATTTCACCTTTGCAGCATCTCTTGGTCGATTTCCCTTTTGTACCATCTCTCAAATATGCCCCCTTCTCTCCTCTGACATTGCCCCTTTGCTGATGCAGGTCCCCATCCCCTCATGCCTGTACCATGGCAATAGTTGCTGGTGGATCAGCCTGCCCCAGTCTCTCACCACTCCAATCCAGCCTCCATTTGGCCACTAAATGATTTTCTTAAAGGGCAGGTCCCATCATGTCACCCCACCCAAAGTCAATAAACTCCAGGATCAAATACAAAATCCTCCTTTTGGTTGTTCCAAGCCCTTCCGAGGCTAGGCACTCCCTCAACATTTCAGTCTTCTTACACTTTAATCCCCACCCCCACAATCCCACATGTACTCTGATGCAGTGACACTAGCCTCCTGACTGATCCTCTCCTATGACCTTCCATCTCTTGGCTCTGGGCATTTTCTCAGTCTGTGCTCCACTCATGGAATACTTTCCTTTTTCATCTCTGCCTCCTGGCTTCCCTGACTTCCTTCAAGCCCAGGCCAAATCCTATCTCCTATAAGGAAGTCTTTCTCAGTCCCTCTTCTAGCACCCCCCCCCCCGCCTTCTATCCTGAAAATAGCTTGTTTGTACATAGTTGTTTGTATGTTGTCTCTCTTATTAGATTGCAAACTCCTTGAGGGCAGGGAGTCTACCTTTTTTGGTATCCCTGGTGCTTAGTACAGTGTCTGGCATACAGCAGGCAGTTAATAAATGTTTATTGACTGAGGAGAGAAACTAAGCATGAATATAATGAAATAATATCTTATATATAATGAAAAAAGCATGAAAACATCTACATAGAGATGATAACTCAGTCAGATACTATAGGGCAGGAAGAGAAGGGGGGACTAGAACACACCCCCCCTTAGGGAATGTCATCTGGATGATGAGGCAGCAAAGAAAACTGAGAAGCAGCAGTCATACAGACAGGAGGAGAACCAGGAGAAAGCCACAGTTCAAAGACCCAGAGTGGAAAGAGATCCCAAGGGGTCAGGGTGATTATCAATGTCAACTGCTTCAGAGAAGTCTAGGAGGATCAAGCAGGAGAACAATCTTCTCTTCCCTCCAGGGCCTAGCGTTGGGATTGTGGATACTTCCAGGGGAGAGGGAATTGTCTCTTTGAGTGAGAGCCCCTGGTCCCAGCCCTGATCATTGAAGGGCTGTATTTTTATAGGGTTAGGCTCTTCTTTATACAAATATATGGGGCTTCAGTTAGAACTCACAGGGCAAAGGAGAGCTGAGCCAGAACTAGGATGGAGATTCAGAACAGCAAATTGCTGGAAGACAAGGACTATACCATAGAGAGTCAGCATTGAAGCATCCTTTCTTCCCTCTCGCCAGGAATTCATTTCATATACGGAAGAATATAGGGCAAGTCCTGGTATTAAGGCTGGGTCTAGCTGGGTTGGGGGGGGTGAGTAGATGTGATCCAGGAGGTTAACCCCCTCAATGTGGACAGTAGGGGACCAAGGGTCATCTCCCCAAGCACAGGACAATACTGATCCCTCTGTCCCTCAGGCAGGGTGGGAAGAGTTAAGGTCTGAGGCTTGTTGCTACAGGATGATGCACAGAGGGTGAGGTCAGGTAGATGTTGCAATACCAGCTGTATTGTCTTGCCAGGGTGTGGGGAATGGTGGCAGAGGACCCCCTGAGAGAGATCATGTTAGGGTTTAATGATTGGCCTTCTTGGGATTCTTTGGATTAATTTTCTACATACACGTGGTTTCTTTCCTCCCAGAAGAATGTAAGAACCCTGAGAGTAGGGAGTCTTTCATTTTTAATTTGTATCCCATGTCCCTAGAATAGTGCCAGGCACATTGTAGGCACCCAATTAACACTAGTTGAATGTTGAATTAATTTGGGCTCTAGTAGCTCTTGAGGTTATCCACTAAAGAGTGAGAGGGCTGGAGCTGCAGTTCATTAGAGAATAAACACAAGGCTGAAATTAGGGTTAAAAAATTGAATGTCTCTTCTTGATTCCCTAAGTAGCTGGGAAAACTCACAAGAGGAACCAGGCTGGCTTCTCAGAAGCAATCATCAGAGGGACAAGTGGACCATAACCCTTGGGGATCTGGGCAGGAGGAATTCAATCACTTGGCTGAGCAGACTTTGGAGATAAATGCTTAGGGATGTTGAATTCCTTCTTTTTGGGTCTGTCAGGAAGCAGGGACCCTTCTCCTTTCTAACCTCCTCAGAAATAACAGAGATAAAGCCAACTAAATACACAGCTAGTCTATGAAAGGAAGGGCCGGTGCTTTTATTGGGCAACCATTAAAATATCAAAAGTCCCAAGGAAGGATACAACTGTGGTCCTTTGAAGTTCCACAAAGACCACTTTATCAGGAATGGTGGTAGGGTTTCAGGGGCCAGGAGAAAGCAAGCTCCTTCAATGTCATTTCCCATTCATAAAGAGTACTTTATGTAGAGAAGGAAAGCAAGTTCACAAATGGACCAGCTAACTATGGATCATCCAACATCCAGCTAATCCCAAGAGCAAGGAAGGCTAGGACAGCCTGGAACATCCTGGGCACACTTTCCCAAACTTGGCTTGTGATAAAGATCAAGATATTAGTGATGAAAATAATAATCACCACCTCCACATGCATTCAGTGTTTGTTGGACAGTTGGCCAAGCCTTGGCATCCATCACAACAGCCCAGTGAGGAATTATCTGAAGGGCTGTGAAGCTGAACAGGGATTAACCTTGTTCTGTTAGAGTCCAGAGGGCTGGACCAGGAACAATGGATGAAGGTTGTAAAGAGGCAGGTTTGGGCTAGATGCAAATAAACAATTCCTAACATTCCAAAGTAGATGGTTAGCCCTGGAGGTTCTCATTGGAGGTCTTCCAGAAAAAAAACAACTGCTATTAGTGGGAAATGTCATAGAAAGAGGCTAGTTTTCCTAAGGATTGAACTAGAGATGGCCACTGAGGTCTCTTCAACTTTAAGATTCTATCCTTTCGATCTCTGAAATACTATAATTCTATGAAGGTTTGGAAAATTATCTCTCTATTATCTCTCTCTCTATATATACATATCATCTGCCTATCTATCTATCTATCTATCTATCTATCATCTATGGAAAGAGTGAAAAGAAGTTTAGTTTTTGAGTCAGGAATTCGACTTTCAAATCCTGCCTCAGGCATTTACTAGCTCCGTGATGTTGGGCAAGTCAATTTATGTCTATGGGATTCAGTTTCCTCATCCATAAAGTCAGGAGAATGACACTGTCTGTCTTGTAAGGTTGTTAGAAGGAAAATGCTTTGAAAATATTAGGGCACTTCAGAAATATAAGTTTATTATTACATATGAACTCACTGAAACCTTGAAGTGCACTGAGCTTGGAGTCAGGAAGACCTGAATTTGAACCCTTACTCTGATACTTGCTATCTGTGTGACCCCAGGCAAGTCACAACCTCTCTGAGCTTTAGTTATTCCCCCATCTGTAAAATGGGGGGGGGGGGTCAACAATACTTACTC